>NC_056738.1:569769365-570097499 GCF_019279795.1 Protopterus annectens | reverse complement strand
AAGACATCATTTTGACAAATGGAAGAAGGTGGAATAGGCTTACCAGATTTAGAAGGATATATACAATTGTCAGCTTTAAAAACAGTTTATGGTTAAACAAAGAATATACTTCTTACCAAAGAAAAGGTTGCACAGTTACAGCCCACATAAAATACTGAACCCAAAATAAAAAGACTGTACGAAGTAGAAGTCAAACTGGTTTCCACACCATCCTTTAATATACAAGTAAATGAACAAATTGAGTGCTTTTGTCTCTGCCAAACTGGGGACTTCATCAGAATCCAACATTCACAAAATTAAAACCATTTAAATAAACAAAAAAACATTGCCATTGGATAAAGCACTTGCAATAAGAAACAACATGAACTTATCACATGATCAACATGTCATTCCTACTTATCCTCAGTTACTAAGTTCTCCATCAAAACAAAATAAAATAAAAGTATGCAATGTTTAAATGCTACGAGTTGATAAAACCATTTTATAAAAAAATATATGTATTTAGAGGACTGATCCAATATATATTTCTTTCTTTCTTAGCCCTACAATACTTCTACAATAATCTATCTAGTGTTTCCTTTAAACAGGGACAATGGAAATAAAAGTATTTAAACCTGGTAAAAATGTTGCGGCTAGCCTCAATTGCCATAGGGTCTCTTTTTCTTTAGCAGAGTTTTCCAATCCCACCTCTAGGATTGATCAAAATTGGAAAACGCTGTCCATGTAGGTGTAAATGACCTGAGACATACCTCTCTAGACTACATGAAAAGATACATTATAGATCTTCATAACTATGGTTCTCAGGCTGCTATGAGCCTAGCATTGAGCAGCATGCTACCTTCACCAAGGATGATGCTTCAACACCAACAAAAGATGATTGATTTTCAACAATTGGCTGAGTTTCTGATGTCATTCGAAGGGGATCCAATATTTGTCAGCAATGGAAGATGTGGTTAACAGATCATGCTGCTTTGCCAAAGATGGTTTGCACCTGTCCCCTCTAGGCTTTTGAACACTGGCTAAAACTTTATCCTCCCCATGGAGCCCTTTTTAAGTCAAGACCAAATTGAAAAATCTAATGACGTAGCAAAATCAACACAACTTAATCTGAAGGTGTTACTGTTTAATGCCAAGAGCCTAAACTAAAAGCAAAACTCCCTCCAAACTCAGTGCAGTTACTGAGACATGGTTTAAAGATGCAGAGAGTACCCTGGCAGTGAAAGGTTTCAGTGCCTTCCACACTTTTAGATCAGTAGCTGGACAGACAGGGACTAAAGGTGGAGTTGTTTCAATATACATCAACTACAAGCATACCTCTAGGATAGTTAAGCAGGGTGATGTACTGGAGTTTCTCCATGGGCAAGTCACCTTAGATAAGATCCTGTACCACATTCTGGCAAGCTGTAGGACACCATCTATGTTGCATGAAACTCAGCGCATACTAAAACCAACTGGAGAAACTCAACATCCTAGCTAACACCTTACTCACAGGGGGCGTTAATTTAATATGGGGAATCCTACAAGGCTCCAAATTTGCTGGCATAGAGATTCCTGGACTTCATAAGTACAAACACCCTTAACCAGTTAGTTCATATGCCCACCAGAGTTTCCAACATACTGGATGAGCCTCATAATCACAAATATGGAAGAACGCTGCACCACCCCCATTGTCAAATCCTCCCTGTTATGGTCTGACCACAAAGCTGTCGCCTTTGAAATCAACTTCTGGTTAACCCAGAAAATCTAGTGACACTTAGGAACTAGTTTAATGCAAATTACCTTTTATTACATTAAAATTCAGTGCCACTCCAAACCTAGAGAACACAGCAGTATATGCAGAATTGTTAAAAGAAACTCTGGACAACCATGTCATTGGCTACATAAAGCTGCTGTACATAACAGAAATAAGCCTAAAACTAACTACAAGACCAAACAACCTTGGTGGCATCCCAGATTAAGCAGGTTATTCAACAAAAGGAAAACAATCATGGATATAATCAGGAAGTGTATCTCTCATAATGATAAAAACTCCCTCATCAAAATGAACAAGCAGATAACAGGACTAATTAAGTCTAATAAAGCCAATTTTGAGGTCAAGATAGTCTCCAAGCAAAAGACAACTATGTCCTTCTCCAGCTATGTCAGAAACCTCAAAGTTAGCACACAGCAGTATGCTGAAATGGTGGTTAATGGTGCTACAATTAGTGAGATGGGAGATATAGCAAATCTGCTGGCTGACAAATTCATTTCCAGATTTATTCTTACTCACTTGCTCTCTTAAGCAATATCTCCAAACTCAACCCTCCAGCTATAAAAAGAGAACATGTCCTAGCTACGCTCACTAAGGCCAAGAACACAGCTTCCAATAGTACCACAGGATGTCTTCTGAATAGTCTAAAACATAACCTATCAGGGCTACTAGAGTTACTATTTAACTATAGTCTTAAAACAGGCTTCATGCCATGACAATAGAGGTCTGCAATGATCAATCCTTTCCATAAGTGAGGCAATCAACAGACCCCAGAAACTACAAACTTATTAGTCTGACTAGTTTTGTATGCAAAGCCAGGGACAAAAATATCATGGAAATGATCAGCAAAGATATTGGAGACCTTCAGACACTGGATCCATCCCAGTTTGGCTATGTCAAAGGATGGTCATACCTACTGAAACTGGTGGATTTCTTTGAGAAGGTCATCAAGAGAATGGATGAAAGTAAAACAGTTCATATTACCTACCTTGACTTGGCTAAGGCATTTGATACAATATCTCGCTCAAGCTTTGTTAAAAAAAACTTATGAAATTAGGCATAAATCCCTGTGCAAGTCACTGGATACCCAGCTGGCTTACAGATAGGACCAGGAAGTTAGGATTGGTGAGACCAGCTCCTCAAAGAGGCTAGTTGCCAGTCTTTCAAGGCACTACACTGGACCCACTCTTCTTTGGCATCTACTTCTCAGAAGTCAAAGTTAACGTCAAAGGCCTCTGGCTGACCAAGTTTGCAGATAATTGCAAACTGAGATCAGTCAGGGAATTCCCCCCAAGATGCTAACATATTACAAGAGTGTCTAACACAGACAAATAACTGGTGCCAAAGCCACAGCTTAAAGCTCATTGCCAGGAAATGCATTATAGTGTATTTTGGGAAGTCAGCCACCACAGGAAACTATATCATCAATAAAACACCCTTAAGTGTTGACCCACTAGTCATGGATCTGGAAACACATGTAGACAGTAACTTGGCCTATGACCAACATGCATGTATCCAAGGTGGTAAGGAAATCCTTCTATGTAGCTCAATATATATGCAAGTGCATGGCATCTAGGTCCAGAGAAGTCACTGTATCACTATATTTATCCCTCATCACACCCACCATTGAGTTTAATACCCCATTTGATATGCATCTGACCAGATACATGCAACAATTGGAACATCTGCAATGGTTCCTTACAAAAAGAATACAGGATATAAATACAAAGTCCTGTCTGGATCACTTCAAAGCCCTGTCTCTGCGCTTGGTCTCCTACAGGTTACTGAGAGTTTGACATACCAACAAGGCTGAGTTCAACCCCATTCAAAAAAATAACTCACCAAAACTATCAAAGGAAATGAAACTTAATTTGAGATGAAATTTTCTATCAAGATGGGTGGCAATAATAAGAACTTCTCCAACCATATATGAAAATTAAGGTAAATAAAGAGGAATGTACTGTGCTAGAATGAAATAATATCACCCTAATATTAACATCAAATTTGGAGAAGATTTCAGACTTCAAAAAGAACCCTATACATATAAAAAATATACAAATTGTAACTCTCCCAACTGCATTTGCAGATGATGTAAACAGTTATTTCTCATGCCCTAATCTAGTACCGTTACGTGTTTTCTAAATTTGCTAACTGCAATCTCAACATTCTATAATTTCACCTTTTCCTACTTCCTTGCATAAATAAAAATTATCTTGCACAGCCAGAGAACTAGAAGGATTAAAATTAAATGATTCTATCAAATACTTAGGAATAAACTTTTCCTCAAGCAAGGGCAACAATTATCAACTAAATATTTATAACTCACAACCATCTCACTAAATGTTCAAAGATAATAATCCACTTTTCATTCATTTATATCTAGAACTGCAGTTATTAAAATTAATATTTTCCCCAAACTTTTATTTTATTTCACTTCAGCAATTCATATTATCCCCTTAACACTTCTTAAATGAATAACCTCTAATCTCTCCAAATTTATTTGGTATCCTAGAAATATTAAAATTTCTTAAAATAAACTAATAACCACACCCAAAAAAACATGGAGGCTTAAATTTATCCAACTTTCTATGCTGCTATTTAATTATAAGATCCTCTATGCTTTTTAAAGACATAACTGGATCTAAAAGTAGATAGCTGGTCTAATGTAGGGATCCATTTATGCACCAACATATGAAAGCATAAAACAGTAATATCAAAGTCATACCTTTCCATGAAAAAAGAGAATATATAAAGATTAGAATTGATTAGAAAATTAAACAACTCTTTTAAAAAATGAAGAAAATGCTATATTTAAAACAATTTCAGACAGCTTCCAACCACTTAACAAATGTCCAAATATTCAACTAAATAACATTATTGCCTTTCTCTTTTTTTCTACTAAAAACTCATATAGTATGGGATTTTATCAATGACTTCAATAAAAAAAATCCATCTCAAATCTTCAAAACTTCGGGGTTACCAATAGGTTATATATCTATGGTCACACATATTTATAAGCTAACAGATGCTTCATTTTCCTATAAAGAGGAACGCTGTTATAAACTTGAACTTTTTCATAAACTCTTTTCAACTCTCTAATCCCCAAAGTCTACATCACTTACTTATAAATCAGCATTAAATATCAAGATGCCATTGTAAATGCTAACTCTTGATAAAAACATTATCGTTGATTAATATCATCATCTGAATTAATAAAACAAATAATATTGGTTAGTATAAAAAAACATTCCTCTTAAACAGCTATACTAAACCTAGTTGATGTACATAGCACACATTACACCACATCAAAGAGATCATTATTTAAACATCTCTTTCTGATGCAGGTACTACATGTAGTTCTCCTAATGCTGATACTCTTCATATTTTATGGAACTGTGAATACTCTAAAAACTATGGAATAATTCTCTAAAATGTATTATTATACATTTTACATCTATCAAATGTCTTGTTTGGCAATTTTCACTGCTTTATTTAGCTGAAAATGACTCAGACCCAGTTCTACTAAAATCTGTATGTATCATTTGTCAATGGTAAAATTATATATTACAACTGAATGGTATTCTGTGCAAAATTTGTCATAATCAGAGTTTATCAAATTAACAAATATTAGAAAGCAGTCAAATCAATTTACAAACATAATACTGAATTCCTTAATCCAGTTGAATCCAGGAATATTGTATTACATATTTTATACTAATTTTTTCCTTATCTTTTAAGGGAAACAAAGTAACAATGTATGCTATCATTGAAGTGCTGAGCCACCGTGCATAAATAGTGTACATAGTGTTACTCATGTTTCTTTTTTGTGTTTTTTAAATTGTTAGCTGTATTCTTGTTTCTAATATTTATTGTTTTCAGTATACAATGAAACAACAACAAAAAAAATGTAAATAAAGGCATGTGGAAAAAACATCTTATTAAAAGAGAAACATATCTGTTTCTTGACACACTGTAATTGGTAAAGATGCTCAGGACAGTAGCTAATATTATGATGTACCACTTTGAAATACTTGTTGCAGACAAACATATTCATTTGGTGATGGTTGTAGATCAGTGTGTGTGTGTGTGTGTGTGTGTGTGTGTGTGTGTGTGTGTGTGATACACCTTTAAGAGTCTTTCCAGTGAGTCAGCTCATGCATATAAGTACTGAGCACATGCAAGGAAGAGTACCAATTTGAGTGATTAGCCAGAGTCTGAATTTGCAAGTATGTAGTCTGTCAAGTTAGATAGTCCATTTAAGTATAATGTTCTTCCCATCAATCCTGATGTATTATTATACAATAAACTACTTAAATGCACACATAAGCCTCAATGTCTTCTTAATGCGCATAAGAAAAGTGACAATGGTGACACTCAGTGTCCAGAAATTGGTGTTACTGACAATGGTTAACTCATTAATGTTTTAAGGGGCAGGAGGTTCTTGATCCCTTACATAATGTGGGCTTTGGTGAACTTGTATGGTCAACCAACTGAGTGAAGGGTGACTGCAAGCCTATCCTTATTTTTTTTTACCTAAATATGCATTTCATTATTCATGTCTGATTGCTTCTTTTCTGCAGCCATGTGTGTTTCTCATAATTGTGTTATTTTTATTTTATTTATTTTTTTTACTGAAATGTCATGCTAAGAAACCCACATATCTATTAGGTATCTATTTTTCCATCCATGAATGTATACAAACACACACACCCACACAAACACACACACACACACACACACACACACACACACACACACACACATATATATATATATATATATATATATATATATATATATATATATGGGTCTACTGCTTAACATCGAAAATACACTTCTCCGAAATTAAGCGGTAGACCCTACACTTCCACTTCAACGAAAGTGCACTTTTGCTGAAGTCTACTACCCAAAAAAAAAGCACTAAAACATGTTTTTGTGCCCCTCACACCCCCCTACTTAAATATACCAACTTCGAGATCACACTACAGCAAGGAAAAGGGAATATTCCCATTCCATGCTATAGACTGCCTGCCAAAGTCAATGTTCGAAGTTTCACTACTGCGAACAAGTGGACTCAGTGAAGTGGAGTTTGAAGTAGTGAAACTTCGAACAAATTGACGGAACCCATATATATATATATATATATATATATATATATATATATATATATATATATATATATATATATATATATATATATATATATATATGGTTCCCCTTCATAAGATCGAATTACTGAAATGTCTAAATTCATAAGCTGAGCCCAGAATCTCGATTTTTCAGTAAATTGAAATTGTTAAGGGAAGCTTCTAAAATAAAAAATAAAAGATATACTTACGTTTATGCAGGGAACTAGGGACCCTGCATTGTTCCTGGTTTAATATGTGTGACCGGACTTTAGTGGAGTAGTGGAAATTCTCCTGTTGTGCGCTTATGCATATAGCTTGCAATGGGACATTTCCCTTTTCCTCGTTGAAGTGCGATCTTGGAGTTGGTATATTTAAGTAAGGTGGATGTGGGGGTGCATGCGGCTTGCCCCCCCCTGCAAAAATCTTAGAAAACTGATTTTTATTTGTTTTTGTTCCCCTGCACAATTTCGAGTTACTGAAAACTCGAGATTCTGGGCTTGAGCTTATGAAATTCGAGCTTTCAGTAATTCGATCTTGTTAAGGGGAACCATATATATATATATATATATATATATATATATATGTATATATATATATATATATATATATATATATATATATATAGATATATAGATATATAGACATGGAACTATGCTATAAGATCAAATGCCTTAAGACTGAATAGCAGTATATTGAAGCATGGACCATTGAACTAGCTATGCATCAGAAAGCTGGTAACATAAACAACACTCGTTTTGAAAAGGTGCAAACTACCTGCACCCTCACTACCAATTCTAAGATTGTCTTCATTGTGGGAAAGGCAAACACACAATCCCAAGAAATACTGTTTTTTGATAAAAAGCCAGCTCATTGTCCCATGTTTTGAAGTACTGCCATTTGATCTTATGGCCACACAGGGACTCATACAGCTATAAATCTAGATAAAAAGATATGGGTTGCCAACATTTGTTTGAACATTCTTGTTGTCAAATGAAAAATAAAAACTGGTGCAGCTGATCAAAAGTCATCTGATCAAACATACTGGCTTTTTTTCCTCTGCAAGCTTGTGGTACAATGGGGAAATAGAGAGATTGATATATAGATATAGATATAGATATGGATATAGATATAGATATAGATATAGATATAGATATAGATATAGATATAGATATAGATATAGATATAGATGGATCAAAATAAAATGTCCAAGATATTTATTGGAAATATGAGTATATCTGAATATCATGTAGGCATGTAGGTTATAATTCATATTACTGCCATTGCAAGTCTTTTGAGAGAGAAGGCAGCATACAGTTTCAGCCCTTGTCTACAAAAGTTATAGATTCTTCTTATCCATGTACAAAAATTAAACATATGTGATGGAAGTTGTATAGTAAATCTTCAGCACATTGTGCCATCAGTAAGCCTCGGGTCTGTCAGGTAAGGATCACATATGTTTAGTTGTGACAAAAGTTGAAAATGTATACTGATTGTTGGGGGAGTGAATCCACCTTCACCCCCAATAGCTGAAATTAGTATCTTCACCAATGGCAAAGAGTTAGTCTTACTCATTCTTTATCAAACCACCCTGAGAGGGAGCTGGGAAAATTTGGTTCCAGGACTCATAATGATGTAGGGGATTTTTTTTTTTCTTTTTTTTTATCATAACACTGCCCCTGTCCATCATCTCAGGATTACAATGAGAAATGTCATCTAGTGTAGGACTGGATATGTGGCCACTTAAACACCTACTGCCATATCCCTCTTTGTCTGAGAGTAATACAGTGCTTCCATCTGGGACAGTGCAATTTCATAAAAACTTGCCCTCCACTTAAAAGAGAGCAGCTGTACACTTTGGGCACTCATTGCTGCACATCTGCCTATCCATCCAGCACTTAGCTAATTGTTTCTACACCATCACAATCATGCCAATGGGCTGTGTAATTCTATATCATTTTAAATTTTGTCTGTTCAGTGTTAATGCATTAAAAATGTACAATTAAGTGGATTATAATAATTTCTCTTCTATATATGCATATTTGTTTACTCAGCTGCTTTTCTAGTTATATTCTGAGATCAGCCCTTATGAAGAGATTAGCACTGAATGTGGTAATATGCATCTTAGAATTAAACAGAGCAGGGTGTGGCTTGGTTTAGTGGTTTTCACAATATGCATTACAGCAGTAGATTATGAACCACAAATCATCATTATTCATTCTGCACAGAGCATTCTGTATACATTTTGTTCTCCACAACATAAAACTACTCTGACTAACATACAGGCCCTCTTTAAGGAGCCACATTTTGCCACGTGAGATGGTACTAGGCCTGTTTGTTCCATAGTCTCTCTCTTTCTCTCTCACTCTCTCTCACACACCATACACACATACGCATGCGCACACACACACACACACACACACACACACACACACACACACACACACACACACACACACACACACGCACATGCACACGCACACACTCACACACACACACACACACACACACACACACACACACACACACACACACACACACACACACACACACACACACACGCACACACACACACACACAGGCACATAAATATAAATACACACTCGGGCATACAAAACCACATCTATATACATATGCTATAGATGCACACATAGGCTTCAACATAAATTTGGAACTTATTGAGACACATCAAAATGTCAGATTCCTATAGTCATTTAATGAGAGTGAATTTAATGTAGAGCATTATGAAAGGGCCAGCAATTGTAACCACTTTGTTATGTGAATGAGATATGGATGCAAGGAAATTCACCTTATGAATGAAGTGTGAGAGGGAAATTTTGTCATTCATGTTGAGAACATATAATACAGGGTTATGATCCACTGGCCGACTCATAATTCTTTAAATTACATGTAGATTTATCTCCTCCATATACTATGAATTAATCAAAACTAAGATTAACCAGATAAAAAAATGAAAGCCAGTAAGGCACTGGGACAGTGGTTGATGTCCTTCCATATTCCGCATCTAAGGGAAGCAGTTTTATACAAAATGCTTTGTGTACTTAGCAGGCAGAAATGGGAGTTGAAATGAAGCCATTTCATGGCCTGCTACTGCTCTTTTATTGTAAGTGCTGTCTCTAAGTGCAGACCTGAACTTAGCCACCCCTCTAAGAGTTGTTAAGGTCAGGTCTAGCACAATAGCAGCACTGAACCAGGATATCATTTAGCCATTTTGAGCATACTCTGTGTGTTTCATGCACTACATATAAAGAAACATCAAAGAATTGAGATAGTTTAAATGAAATAAAACCTCCTGTTAAGGAATTCTCCCACCATTATTCAAAACTTAAATGACTCTCAGGATTATATTTCAATTTACTAACAAAACAATACAACTCACTATACCTGTCAACTTCTTAGTGCAAAAAATCTATATAGAGGCAAAAATAGTGTGGAGGGGGGCAAAGGCACAAAAGAAGAGACAGATTTTTGAATATTACTCTTATAAACTTAGAAAGTTGGTATAATAAAATATTTTGTGTTAGTATGCATTTTCTGAAGGATATGAAGTCTTAAACTCAAATTCCTTTGTTTATTAGGTGGCTTGAATCCTTAAAGATTTTCCAAAAAAACCCCACATTTTGTGAGGAACAGATCAAAAATATGAGGTGAAAATCTGTTCACTTGAGAGGTATGCAACTTGCCAGGCAAGCCTATGTTTTCTCACAATTACGATCAGGACTTATATGCTGTGCATAATTACTCAATGTCTCTGGTCTTTGTTTAAAACTGCTACTTGTGCACCTTTTTAATAAGTATTTTTAGTATTTAACGCTCTGGTTGAACATGCTTATTTCTTCTTAACTGCATCTGCCTTGGGATTTATACCTTCTATACTGCTTCACAAGTGTGTGTGTGCATGTGTGTGTTTGCACATTTTATGTAATTTACAAGATGCTCATTTCTACTGATAACATGTGCTGCAATTAGCTACTTTCATCACCAGTCTCTTACCAGTTTTCCCTGCTGCCATGACTACTTCCCTCAACTGCTCAATTAAAGTATGAAGGAAACCAGCACTCTTAAACAAGAGAATCGGCATTGACTCCCATCACATCGCAACCCAATAAGTGAAAAACTGCAAACACTGGAAACTAACACTTGCTGCAAAGTAGCTAAATAATGACCATAGTTAGAAGTCTTCCTCCCACCAGCAAAGTTGGTCAGGTTGGACCCACCACATGTGACGGTAATATTAGCAGCAATGCTCACAAGAGAGTAGTATGCTAGTGACATCTAACACTGCCCTGGCAAGACTTTGTTAGGCATCCATTTTAAAAAGGGATCCTCATAGAAGTCCTCATTCAGGCACTCCCAGTGGTCTGTTTGCCACACATATAGGAAGCGCTTGCTCTCCTTTTTACACCCCTTGAGAGCCCAGTCAATATCAGTGCCTTTGGAAGACATAGTCATTTATCAGTTCCTATTCCTGATATAGAAGCCCTCTTGTGATCTCACGATTTGAGCTTGTTAGCATGTGACATGTAACATGGGGTAGTTAGCATGACCAGTTCCAGTGTCACCGCTGCTTAGCACACATAAGTACATTGCGGCATCATGGAGTTGGGGGAAAACTGACATAGAAAATGGATAGTAGTTTCATGGTGATTAACTGTGACAGCACAATTACAGTACTGCCTCTGGGAGATACAAACCTGAAATGCATTTCCCCATGTCCCCGCAGGTATCACTGGCCAAGGCAAGTGTATAAACTATGAGACACAAAGAACACCAAGAAAACTAAACATGTTCACGTAGTCCAGGATCATCAGAGCTACACAACTACTGAATTCATTCCAATAACAGCTCAGTCCACCAAAACTGAAAAATCTGACTTTTATTGAACAAAAAACAAAATAAGCAATCTAATTTCTCTCTTTCATCCCTAATCCTGTGGCATGCAAAATAAACACCCTGAGTTTGTTCATGTGATAGCTGGTGATTTTAATCATATTAATCTAAAGTTAGTACTCCCCCATTACAACCAGCAGGTAAACTTTCCAACAAGGGGTAGAAGTACCTTGTTTAAAGTGTACACCAGTATAAAGCAAACCTACAAAGGAGTGTGGCATCCACACCTCAGGGGCTCAGATCATCTTTCTATCATGCTGATGTCTACTTATACACCTGCTCTGGTGAGGGAGAAACTCATGGTGAAAGAGATCAGGATTTGGCCTGAAGGAGCATTATCAGCTCTCCAGGATTGTTTTGAGTGCATTAACTGAAGCATTTTCAAGGATGCAGCCACAAAAGACCAGTACATCGACCTAGATGAATACACCAAAGCAGTGATGGCTTACATCATAAAGTGCTTTGATGACATCACAGAGATCAGAAGCATCATCATAAGAGCTAACCAAAAGCAATGGCTTACAAGTAAGGTCTGTGATCTTCTGAATGCATGAAATTCAGTATTCAGGGCAAATGACAGGGAAGCCTTAAGTGTGGCAAGGGCAAACCTGAAGAAGGGCATAAAAGAGGCTAAGAGGGAATATGGGAGGAAGGTACTAAATCCCTTTGAGGAAATGAGTGATACCAGACATTTGTGGCAGGGTATACAACAAATTACAGACCCTAAAATGAGAGCTGCACAATGTCATGATAACACTGATTTCATAAACAGGATGAATACCTTTTTTGGAAGATTTGAGGAGAGGAACACCACAACAGTGCAAAGGTTGCACACAGAACAGTATGATGCAGTACTCAGCATTAGCCTGAGGGAAGTAAATAAGGCTGCTACAGAAAGTCATTCCTCGAAAGGTAGCCGGTCCAGATAATATCTTGGGTAAGGTGTTAAAGAGCTGTGCAGACCAACTATGTTCAGTACTCATGGGTATATTTAACACCTCACTTGGCCTAACAAAGGTCCCTTCATTTTGCATAGTAACAAATATCATCCCTCTACCCAAAAATGCCTCACCCTCCAGCTTTATCAACTTCATGCCTGTTGCACTAACATCCACAGTTATGAAATGTTTTGAGAGGCTAGTCAAGAAACATCTGTCTGTGTAACTATCATCAACTTTTGCTCCACTGCAGTTTGTCTACAGAGAAAGCAGATCCACAGCTGATGCAATAGCGTTCGCATTGCATCATGCTCCTGAGCATCTGGAGAGCAAGGACAGCTATGTGAGAATGCTATTCATTGACTTTAGCTCAGCATTTAACACAGTTGTCCCTATGCAACTGATCAATAAGTTAGGACATCTAAGCATCAGTAAATACCTCTGCAATTGGATCCTAGACTTTTTGATTTACAGGCCAAAGAAGGTTTGTGTGGGCAAGAATACCTCTAGGTGCATAACATTAAAAACAGGTGTTCCTCAATGTTGAGTTTTCAGCCCTGTATCGTTTACTATCCTAACGCATGACTGCATGGGTCTACCTGAAAACACTGAATGCTGACAATGCCGACAATGAGATAACCGACACCGGAAGATCGACAATGGAGATGACTGACGATTGAAAATCCTGACGCTGAGAACACCGACATGTTAAGGTAAGTGTGTGATGGTGACGGACGTTCGGGTCAGGGTGCGGGCAAGGTAAGTGCGATAGTGACAGACTTTAAGGTTAGGGGTGGGTGAAGTGAGTTAGGGTTAGGGTGCGGGTAAGGTAAATGTGCAATAGTGACAGACTTTAGGGTTAGGGGAGGGTTAAGTGAGTTAGGGTTAGGGCTCAGGTTAGGTGAGTGTGCGATAGTGATGGACCTTAGGGTTAGGGTTTGGGTTAGGGTTAGTGCATAGATAGTTGTGTATGTAAGGTTTAGTGTAGGTTTGTAAGGTTTTTGGTGTGCTTTTGTTGTGTGTGTGATTTACGGAAAAGGTATTTGTTTTGTTTTGTTGATTGTCGGGATTGTGGTTTGTCGAGCATGTGAAGTTTCGTATTTGTGAACTTTCGGTTTTGTGGTGTTGGTTATCTCATTGTCGGTGTTTTTGTGTGTCGGTGTTTTCAGGTAGACCCGACTGCACAGCTAACTTTAGTGCAAATCATATCATCAAGTTTGCTGATGTCACCACGGGTGTGGGTCTCATCAGGAGAGATGACGAGAGTGCATACAGAGAAGAGGTTAACACACTGATTGCATGGTGTGCAAGAAACAACCTTGACCTGAATGCAAGTAAAACAAAAGAGATCATTGGAGGCTACAGGAAGAGGAAATCACCCCATACACTGCTCCTGAAAATGTAAGCAATACCAAATTCCTTGGAGTTCATGTCTCTGATCTCTCTTGTTCTGGGAACACCTGCCACATAGTGAAAAAAGCACACCAAAGTCTACACTATTTGAGAAAGACTCAAAAAGGTGAAACTACCATTGTCAGCACTTTCCACCTTCTACAGAGAAACCGTTGAAAGCATCCTAACATCCAGTTTATCAGTATGGTATGGGAACTGTTCAGTAATAGATAAGAAATCCCTGCAGAGAGTGATGAGAGTTGCTGACAGGATAACTGGCACTAGTCTGCCCACAATCCAGAATCTTTATATATCGAGGAGCCTAACAGAGACATCAAAATACTAAATGACTCAACTCATCCTGGAAACAGTCTGTTTATGAGCCTGTCAGAGGGTAAAACATATTGCAGTATTCGATACAGGACAACTAGATTCAAAGACAGTTTTTATCCAAAGGTGATCAGACTTCTTAACTCCAACATTAGGTCTGATCATTGACGGGTCAGGATGTTGGGTGTTCCCAGTCACTGTGAGATATTATTTTATCTATTATTTATTAAGCCCAGCCAATCATTATAATTTATACTACTAACCCAGGTGCAATATCTTTTCTTCAGCTGCTACTGCTATATGCTTGTTTACCTATAATGTGATACATGGTTTATGTGCAATACTATTACTTAAACCTTGCTACTAGATGTATGTTTTTAGTATCTTAACAAGTGTGTGTTTCTTGGACTATATGTAGTGATATACTTAAGTGTAGAGTTGTTTTGTAAGATGATGGTAGTATTATACATTGTTTTAAATGATGTCTATGTGTGTGATTTCTTTTTTATCAGTCCTGTGATGAGCTTATTGCATGGAATCTCATTTAATCTATACTTGTTTAGGTTTAAATGACAATAAATTTACTTTTGATTTTGACTTTGACTTTTTAACTTCTTCAGAACATAAAGGTGCATTTCTACTAAGGTTTAAATTACCTGTACATTTTAGCCATTGGTTAATTAGTTAAAACTATCAATCATAATTTTAAAGGAATAGTATAACATAAAATTAGTTTACCTATAAAACCAGCCCTGGATAAAGTTAAATAATACACTGAGCCATTTAAAAAGCTTTTAAAAATCTTGTAACATAAAAAGGAAGCAAAACTGTAACCTAAGTTAATATACAAAAATACTAACATTTTTCAGTTTTAGCACTGTAAGTATTTTAGCAACAATTTTCAAATGGCATTTTTTACCTTTATAATAAGATTGTTATATTTGCTTTCTGTTTTAATGTCTGTCTGTGTTTTTTAAAAACTTGTACTTACACCATCAATATTTTATACACCTTACTTTTCAGTTTCTTTGGCATTCTTTTGTCATACAGTACACTGACTCTCTGCACCAGTTTGCTGTAGCCCCTCTGATTCTAGCTTTGACCTCCACATTCAGAGTTCCTTTCTCCTCAACCACTCCTCCCAGATACTATTAACCTGTTGCACTATTTTCCCTTCTCTCTGAATTCTCAGCTTCATTCGATTTCCCCCATTTGCTACCATTACAACTGCCTTATCTGTATTCAGTTCACCATGTGCCTTCAGTTTTGCTTTCTATTCCACTATCATTTCTTGAAGTTCTTATTCAGAGCCTGAATGTAATGCCACATCATCTGCATATACCAACTTCATTGATCTGCCCCCACTAACCTGATTGTTAATGTAGTCCATCACAAGTATGAACAGCACTGAGCTCACAGTAGAACCGTGATGCAAACCCACTCCCACTGGGAACCCCTCTGTTAGTAAGAACACTGGACTTGTGTCACTGGGTCCTTGTACATAGCCTGAACTAATTCTGCCAAAGTTACTAGGACTTCAAACCATCACAGGACTGCCCAAAGCAGCTTTCTTGGAACCTTATAATACTCTTTCTCTGTATCCAGGAATGCCTATCTAAACTATTTCCTCATCTCTAGGTTTTTCTCAAGTATCAGTCACACCACAAACATCGGGTCTGTTGTGTTGCATCCTGATCTCAGTCCAAACTGCTCATCTCTAATCCTACTTTCTACTACTTTGCATATTCATTTATCAGTCACCCCATCCAGAATTTTCATGTAGTGTGACAGGAGTTTAATAACTAAGAGCAGTATAGAGGTACCAATGTCCCCTGTCTTCTAGTACACTGACACTAGTATGCTTATTCTCCAGTTATCTGGGACATGCATCTCACTCCATACTTCCTTGAATACCCTCTGGAGCCAGTTCACCCCTGACTCACACAGCATCTTGTTGGTTGTGATCTCATCTGAGTGTGCTGCTTCCCCTCATGTTATCGTCCTTAGTGCTGCTCTTACTTCTTCCAGTGTGTGCTCCTTTTCTTCTTCTTGCATCATAGAAGCTGTACTGTCCCAGACACCAGCCTTTGTTTTTTTTTTTCATTCAGAAGCTGCCGAAAGTATTCCTTACATCTGCTGTACATGTCCTGTGGATCAATGAAAAGGCAGTCGCTGGAACCCTTTATGAAGCCTGTAACTACTTGCTTATAATGCTATTGTATAACGCTGCATACTACAGGACACCCCAGATAAATCCAGAGAGTGGAAGCAGGGCTTCAGCAGACCAAGCACACATTTGACAATGACTTGAGTCTGTTATAGGATATTGCTATAGACATTCTCAGCCATGTTATAGGTATTTTTTGAAAGGTGTCATTAATCATTGTTCAAGGGCATATCTAACATCACCAGTAAGTTCTCCCATGATAAAACAGACACCCACTGTTATTGCTCACACATGTGCCGTATTGTACCACAATAATGTGTCAGCAAAGTAAGTTAATGTTAAGCTGAACTGTGATGAAGATGAAGGGTGTGAATCCCTTTTGTGTGGCACTTGGTGTAGAGAGTTAAGGCCGTGAGCTTTACTTTCTGTAGTACAAAGTTTGATTCTTTCTCTTCATTTGCCTGCTGTGTGACCTTGAGCAAGACAGTCAACCAGACAGTGCTAGGAGGCAACTGGGAATGTAGGATGGGCTCTTAAATGGTCCTCTGGACTGCAAGTATATATATATATATGTACATAGATATATACCTATGAACCTGTATGTTAGACTCACAGGCATTGCCTGCGTGACCATGGGCTCATTGTGTATTATATCTTTTGCATTGCAAATGACCTGGCATTTGATAGAAAAAACCCTTATATATATATATATATATATATATATATATATATTTATTTAAATTACCTGTTGACCTGTATGTTAGACTCACAGGTCAATTTTCAGCGGAGGCCTGGGGAGTATTAAATCTGCATTGTAAAATGACCAGGCATTTGATATACTGTTGATATACTTTCTTCCCTGGTTGGACTTTATTGCAGAGTGGGTGAAGATTATGGTTCCAAGTACCCCAAGGAAATGGGCTATGTCATAAAAATCCCAATATGATGTTGGACCCTTCCTCTGTGGCAAGTTAACATCACACAAGTTCACCCTGTTAACATGGCAATAAGGAAACTATGGAATATCCTTGAGGAAGATGTCTGAGATAAACCCACATTGTCAACTGCTGATTGCTGAAAGGCCCTATAGATAGTATTCTCAAAGGCTCACATACTTTGGTGTCCACAGTTCCATACATTCAATTGACCTACATATAAGGGTGACACATCTCTACCAGCTTCTGCACGATGCTTCTTTTCACAAAGTAGTGGTCCAGAAATTTCAGTATCATGGAAGGCTTGGTATCCAAGGTATTGATATATGACTTGGTGCAGCAGAGGTCCACACCACACAACACCTTGATTGCCTATAGCAAGTACAGCCTTTGACATATACAGTTGTAATAGTGTGGCAGCTACTCTGTAGATGTTTTACTGCTCTGTCATCCATAACTTCATGTTTCACCGCTGTCAACAGCTCTGGAGTCTACATTTCTCACTGCAAAATATATACATCTCTAAATGGCTCCACCATATTTTTTCCCTCATTTGTATCCATGGCTAGCCTCATTTTTAGTACTGTTGCTCATTAGTATGTCATTATACTGCCAATGTATATTATGCAGGCCATAGGATTTCTCATTTTTTTTAAGATTATCCAAAAGATAAAGAAAGCATATAGTACTTTCTTGTACCCCGTGTGTGCACAATTTCTGATTCGGCCAGATACAAGATCTGAACATTCTGCTTGGTGACTGCAGCACCATTAAACAACAGTGCTTGATTAATGTGTCAGTAAGAAGGATATAATCAGTGATTATTCCTTCCATGGTTTCATATATTTTCCTGCATGATTTGAGCTGACTCATAAAAGATAACATTCTAATGCAATGTTACAACAAAGCAGCAGTCAGAGTAACACTGAAATTCCTGTACGAAATGCAACGCAATCACATTATCAGGCAATATTTTAATTTTAATGAACAAAACAAACATAAAACAACTCTGTGTACAGGAAATATAGATACATATAAAAGCAGTTAGTCCACAACAGCCTTTTGCAGCTGTCTGCTCGCTAATTTAGAATGTACATAGAATGCAGCATAGTCCGTACAACATTTCCATTCCAGCACTGTTACTATGCATTGTCAGAGATTAATGAACACATTAGCCTAATGATTTCTATTGCCATAGTAACTATTACTGCCCAACGCTCACACCTCACAGCTTTAGGAAATTGTAGGCATCAGTCAATGCTTTTTCCATACAGGATGACATCTGATGGCTGTAGTGACACTTAACAAACACCCTGATTCTGGTACTGGTACTGTAAGTACTTTCCAATGTGGTGTCAGGTGGATCTTCATCTATCTGATACAAGACTATTAGACTCCCTTTCACTGTTACAACAGTCAATTAATATGGCATCAATATCAAACTAGAACTCTTGCTTTGTTAAATACTGTGTTTTTTTGTTGTTGTTTATATTACCCCATGGATTTGTGTGCAAATGAGATGCATAAATAAAGCTGGCTTAAAACTAATGCATTTATAGGAGAATGTGAAACGATTTTAAAGATTAAGTTCTTGAATCATATGATCAAGCAATATGTTTTGGATTTCTCCATTCTAAAGGAATATGTCTGAGTTCTGCCAAGTATTACTCCTTTCTCCACTGTGCTGTGTGATCTTAGAGATGGTTTAATAACATAACAGTAGTATAGGAATGTAGGGAGCATACAATATTGTGTTTTAGTTTTTTCAGTTTCTGATCTTGTTTTCAGAACTCTGAGTTTGGTAGAAACCCATCACTTCTTTACATTTATCACTGGGTATAGATATTAAATTACCAGTTTGTCACTTGTGTGGTCTGCATGATACATTTCTAGGCATGTATGTACACACACATATACACATGCACACATATGTAAATATGCATAAAATTTGCCTTTGTTAGAGGTTAGAAGCATGCGTGCTCAGCACTGCCATCTGTCAATGGATTTATATTACTGCATTGCAATATACTCATTACCTAGAGTTGCTGCATTACCTAATCAATGTGCCATGCTATGTCTGCTAATGGCTCACTGAACTCTACGCATCTGACATATGTATACATCGCCTACATGTATGGTACATTGTTATAACACATTTTTTTTGTATACATAGTAGCATAACCATTTGACAAATTAAATGTTTGCAGCCAAGTTTTTCTGATGAGTATCTTGCCATTTCTGAGAAAGAGAATTCTAAGTATATTAAGAATATGATTATTCTTTTTTTCCACAGTGTTGAAGATGCTGCATTGTGTTGTAAAACAGGATTTTTAAACATTTGAAATATGTACAACTTGGTGCTAAAAGAATAGCTGTAAGCTCTAGTGAGTAATTTACTTCTGTCTTGTATCTGGAACACAGGATTTATTGGTTTTAAGGAATTTGTTTGTTTCTTCGCTTCTTAATAAAATAATAGCTGTGATGCAAATCAATTTGTTAAACATGACATATAATTACCCTAAGCAAACAAAAGACTGGAATTTATGGAACTAATTTTCTATTTAACACTAAACCACTATCTGAAGCACTGCAGTAAATATAATCATAGCTGAAATTTTGAAATCTTTTTTTCATTCCAATGCATTTTCTTCCTGACCTATTAAAAACTCTGCATGAATCAAGCAATGTGTTAAATATTTAACACTATGGTTGTGAACCATCTGGATAGTGGCTATTAATGAACAGCACCATAAACTTCTAATGTTTTTCTATTCCTTTACATTGATCAGTGCTATCTGAATAAAGTTAAATGTACAGTGTAAGGCTTCTTCAGTGCTGCAGTTTTTAATTTTAGGAATCTTGTAAACACTGAAACTATTAATGGGTTAATTATGGCGTTTACAATTATGTATATAGACAGCACAGAGAGGCAAGCAGAAATTAATGTAGCATTCTAGTGTTTAACATTCATTCATTAATTCTCTGATTATCTACTTAATATGAGAGTGGAACCAAAGTGTATCCTGGAGAGGATAGCATATAAGGCCATCCTGAATGAGATGCAAATCCAATGTTGGGTGCACACATGCATGCAGTCAGTCAGTCTCACAATGCACACATGTATATGAGACATGTAAATGGTCAACAGTTTATTTTGGAATGTGGGGGAGAAGCCAGAACTCTCAGGGAAAAGCTGCATGGACACAGAGAAGATACATACTTTGCATAAAAAGTACATCATAAACCAAACTGGAGACCCAAATGGCAGAGATAAATTAGACATAATATGTCTCCTGAAAAATGTCCTTGACTACTTCTGGTTATATATACTATTTTTCATTTTCAGCATATGTGTGTGCATGTGGGTGTGGTTGTAGGTGTGTGTCTGTGTGTGAACATGCTCTTTGTGTGTGGATGTGTGAGAGGATGTGTGTATATGTGGTATATGTGTGTGTATGTGTGTGTGTGTGTGTGTGTGTGTGTGTGTGTGTGTGTGTGTGTGTGTGTGTGTGTGAGAGAGAGAGAGTGTGGCTATGCTTGTGCATGCCTGTGTGCTTGCTTGTTGTGTGTGTGTTTTGTGTGTGTGTGTGTGTGTGTGTGTGTGTGTGTGTGTGTGTGTGTGTGTGTGTGTGTGTGTGAGAGAGTGTGGCTATGCTTGTGCATGCCTGTGTGCTTGCTTGTTGTGTGTGTTTTGTGTGTGTGTGTGTGTGTGAGAGAGTGTGGCTATGCTTGCATGCCTGTGTGCTTGCTTGCTGTGTGTGTTTTGTGTGTGTGTGTGTGTGTGTGTGTGTGTGTGTGTGTGTGTGTGTGTGTGTGTGTGTGTGTGTGTGTGTGTGTGTGTGTGTGTGTGTGTGTGTGTGTGTGTGTGTGTGTGTGTGTGTGTGTGTGTATGTGTGTGTGTGTGTGTGTGTGTGTGTGTGTGTGTGTGTGTGTGTGTGTGTGTGTGTGCACGCGCGCTTGCACATGCATGTGTGTTTGCATGTTGTCTGTGTGTAGGGACTGTGTGGTGTCATGGTATGGGGGTGGTATTTTGTAAATTAATAAACCTTTGGTCATCTGTCATGCCATAAAGTCAAACCTGGACTACCTACACACCCAGTAGATGTTATAATGCATTATAAAATACATGTGAAGCTGGGCTTGGTTTTTTAAGCTACCCAATGTAAACCACTCAACTTGCCATTAAAAAGGGGCACAGTGCTAAATTAAATTCAAAATCCTGTGCAGAAGGGTTTGTTGAGGTTATTTTTCATTTACTACTTTTGCTTGTCTTTGCTTCTCTTCAGTAATACAATCTGCTGTTGCCTGAAATGTAAGGAGCACTAGGAAAATAACATTGCACTACATTATTTGTCATCACATATGTGCTATAGTGTCATATGAATGATATTTAAACTTTAAAGCTGTATGACATGAATCTTGTGCCTGTCACTTACAGTAGCTTTAGGTGATCAACACTTCACTCTAGTCTTAAAGGTAACAGAGCCACCACTGATCTCGGGAACTATCGACCTATTAGCCTGACAAGCCTGGTCTGCAAGGCCATGGAATGTACCATCATAGAACTCATAAATATAGACATTGGTAACCTCCAAACTCTGGATCCATCCCAGTTCGGGTTTGTGAAAGGCAGATCATGCCTCCTGAACCTGATTGACTTCTTTGAGGCAGCCACCAAAGCCGTAGATGAGGGTAAGGTGGCTCACACACAGCCTATCTTGACCTCGCCAAGGCTTTTGACAGCACCCCCCCATTCTGGAATTATAGCTAAACTCACTAAACTAGGTATAAATCCCTACATCACAAGATAGGTTGCCAACTGTCTCATTGACAGAACCCACACTATAAAAGTTGCAGACTCCAAATTTGACCTCAAAGCAGTGACAAGTGGAGTACCACAGGGTTCCGTCCTGGGACCTCTCCTGTTTGGTATCTACTTCTGGGAAGTACAGGCTAACACAGAAGGCCTCTGACTAACAAAGTTCACAGATGACTGCAAACTAGGAGCCATAGTCAAGTCCCCAAATGATGTGGACATCCTACAGAATGGCCTCACTGAGACAGATGCCTGGTGTCAGAGCCATGGCCTCAAGCTCAATGCCAAAACGTGCAGTGTCATCCCCTTTGGTAAAAACTCTGTATCCATGAACTACCACATAGGCAGCAATCTACTTAACACCGAATGTGTGATAAGAGACCTTGGGACCCAGGTGGACAGTAGTCTTTCCTTTGATAGTCACATCACCACAGAAGACAGGAAGTCCTTCTACATGGCATGTTCTCCCTGTGTTCACGTGGGTTTCCTCCGGGTACTCCGGTTTCCTCCCACATTCCAAAGACATGCATCTGGAGCATTTCTCCCCGGGCCTATGCTGAAAACAGGCTCTGTGGAACCTAGTCAGACTTTCCCGGTCAACAAATGATAAATAAATAACTAAATAAATAAATAAATAAATAAATAAATAATAAAATAAATGGCACACCTCATCATAAAAAGGTTCTCATCCAGGAAAAAAGAGGTCATTGTTCCCCTCTACTCGACACTCATTAAACCCATTATAGAGTACAACGCCCCTTTTGGAATGTACCTCACAAGGCATTAGCAGCAGCTGGAAAGCCCAAGGAAGTACCTCACAAAGAGGATTACTGGCCTCAAACAAATGCCCTACACTGACCGCCTCAAAAACTCCAGCTTTACTCTGTAGCATATCGCCTACTCCGAGGTGATCTCTGCCTAACATATAAAGCTATGTCAAACCCAGAGCTGTTGAACATGCTTCACCTAAAGAAATCCCAATCCCACTGAGATACACACTCTAGGAACCTAAACCTTGTCACCACAATAATCAAGACATGCTGGAGGGATAGATTCCTCACCCAAAAACTTCCCATACTCTGCAACAGGCTGCCCATCTATGTCAAGCAAAGTTCTTCATTAGCACTCTTCAAGAAAAATCTTGATGAGTGGATGGGAAATAGGAAATCCACCCCGAAGATCACTTCTGTGTCTCTGCTCGACAGTGGCACAGAAAAATAACTTTCTTGGGTGGCGTAAGCCAGGGAACCTTGCTGGCTAGGCTTACATAGGCCCTTGGGCCAATAGCCTAGTACCTACCTATGAACCTATGAACCTATGAACCTATGAACCCACCTATGAACCTATGAACAGTGTCACAAATAAAGCCAAATGCTTTAAAACTCTTACCTCCACTGCACATTTGGGCTGAGCAGACCATGCACATGTGTACCATCTGTGGACATTTGTTCAGTTATGAAGACATTATAACCTGCATAAGCAACATTTTCTCTTAGGGAAAGTTAGAAATATAATCAGAAAAAAGTGGAATTCCTCTTGAATGATTATATTCTCTTTCACAATGAATAATATATTTTGGGTCCCTATTATATCTTCGAAGACGCAAACCTTTGAATGCATCTTTATCGAACTTAAAAGCACGAAAATTAAAACACTGAAAGGGCATATAAGCAATTTCTTTCCCTGTGAAAGAAATTGCTTGGCCCAATAAAAAAAAAAAAAAAAGATCACTACAAACAAAACAAAGTGGGGGGCTGTACCCTCCCACACCCCTAACTAAATATACCAACTCCGAGATCACACTACAGTGAAATGGCAATGTAATGGAGTCGGCCAAGTGATTTCCTCCCAGGGAAAGAAATTGCTTATATGCCCTTTCGCTGTTTTAAATTTTCATTCTTTTAAGTTCGATAAAGACGCATACGAAACTTTGCATTTTCGAAGATATAATAGGTAACCTATATTTCCATGTCTACACAAATGCGAAATGCCTGTAAAAATAATATGTTTTCCATCTCTTCCCTCTAGGAATAACAATAAAAGGAATATTTTCTCAATATGTATATACATACATGGGGAATATTTCTGAAAATATTTTTTAGATGGCTACTGAAATGGTTAAGCCTTAAAAAAAAGTTTGCAAAGGTTCTGCAGTACTACCCATATGGGCGATACTTCTACAAATAATGTGTTCTTATTTACTACACACATGATAAATGCATCTAAAGTGAATATGCTATCAGTGGTTTCAAACATGTTGAATAACTATGTTAAGAGGATATGACAACCTATGCGGGGAATGCCACTGAAATGAATATGCTATCCATTATTACCCACGTGGGGAATACTTCTAAAAAAGAATATGCTTTCTGGGAATGCCATCATGCAGGATATCCCTAAAAAAATGTTTTCATAACTGTCCACATAATGTCAACTTATAAACAGAATGCATTTTCCATAATTAGACACACTGGGAATACCTCTAAAAAATATGTTTTCTATGAATACCCACATTACATCTAAATGGAATATGTTTTCAGTGGCTACCCACATGGAAGATGTTGGTAAAAACTGTGACTACCATCATTATGAAGAATATGTTCTCCTTAATTCAGTAATTTGTTGGATAGTTTTTGGATTATCAGTTATTTGTGAAAGAGAAAGTAAAAAAAATAGTGATAACTTATTTTTTTCACAAGTCGAAAAGGTGGGATTGTCATATGCTTTGAATTGATGCAATAGTTAACCTTCAGTGAGTATGTCTCATCTATTGGAACTACTGTTAAAGCATATCTTTAAACATATAACTACTGCAATAGCTGTATAACATGTCCAATGAAAATGAGTTAAGCATTTTACTGCTATTTGTTAAAGCTCATGGCTGAATTTAAATGGTCATAAAACTAGTCCACCAATCCAATAAGCAAATCCAGTAAATAAAGTAAACATGATATGCAGACAATGTATTAGTTTAAGAATTATAGTTATTATATACATATAAGATATCTTCTAAGAAGCATATTTTGTTGTGTTTTGTAATACAGGTTTCAAGAAGATTTGCAGCAGAGAATGAGTTTTTGAACATTTAGAAATTATTTTCAGTCACCTTTGTTGAGTAACAACTATGTGTTTTTAAAAGCAATTGAAATCTGTTTGCTTACTTTTGGGAGGAGTTCAGTTAAAATATTTAGTTAATATGAGGGCCTGTATGTGTATGAAATGTAATAATCAGCTTCAACGTTTCCTGCTTCTTTAACAACAGATTCAGTATTAATCCTTAAAATAATGTAACTTAATTCAGAGTAGCCTTGACTAATGAGAAATCCCAGAGCTCTAGCCACTGACAGACTCAGAAATTTTAAAATGTTTTTAAATGATAATGTAAAATCTTTAAGTAAAGAAGCGACTTATTTGAAGGAGTAGGCCGTCTTGGAATATGTGACATTCTGCTTATTTGTCAATACTGGCATTGCAGGCATTGCATGGTAGGAAGCTCAGATGCCTGAAGTACCACTTCTAATAAGCAGGTAGAGTTTTTCTCAGGCAGAAGGGGCAGTAGGTGATAATGTGCATATACCAAGCACATAAATGTTAGCTATGTGGTGAGCCAGTAGCTTCATACATAGCGAGAGGCTACAGATTTCTTCTTTTTTCCCCATCTGAATCTTAGTACTAAAGCTCTGCAACTTGCCACCTTTGTAATTTGGATGTATTAATACATGCATGGCAAAGATTTCCCTCTCATGAATGTAGGGTTATTGCAAGCATACACATGCCATTTTGGTTGCTGTCCACTAGCCTCAAGTACTGTTATTTTCACCTGTACTCCAAGAGTGGTACTGCAGACAGGCAGATAACTTCAGTTCCAGTGCTGACATATAGGGAGATATGTGAGAGCCAGGCATGTTTGGGTATTAGTATAACTGCATGGCATGCTTATACAGAATCAGACTATAACATGCATAAGCAATGGGATTCAATAACGTGGCATGCTTCTGAATTCCATTATCTATTTATAGTGAAATAGTTTATGTAGATATAAGATATTCTGGCATACTGGCACGACTCTCCTATGCAAAGTCTGCCCCAGCATGATATCATATCATAAGAGAACCTGAAAACAATATTAGGTATAGTGCTGCAGGATAGCAGTGATTATATGCAGTGATATGTATGCAATACATAATGTGCCCCAGCATGACGTCATATCATTGGAGAGCCTGAACACAGTGTTAAGTATAGTGCTGCAGGATATGTGGCACATTATACAGTGATATGTATGCAATGTATAATGTGCCACATCATGACGTCATATCATTGGAGAGCCTGAACACAGTGTTAGGTATAGTGCTGCAGGACAGCATAGATTATATGCAATGATAAGTTTCTCATGCATAATGTGAAAAACAGTTTATATAAAGCTCAGCATATGCTCATTTTTTTACCTGAGTGGCTCTGTTATCTATCCCACTTTCATGTTACCCTCACTTGTCCATACCTATCCTTGTTTTTATAAACAACTAACATTCATCTAAATTGTTTATTTGTCTATTTTGCATGAATTATCTCAAGGATTTTACATTGATAAGGCATACTTTGAATTTTCATATAATTTTGATTCAATAAAGCACAGGCTATTGTTCAATAAGTTGCTTAAACATCATCATAGTGTTTTTTGAAATTTTTTTGTCTACATAACTGGTTAACATGTAGATACCAGACAGTAAAGCTTAAAGAATGTTCCTTAAATTGAGTATTTGTAACTCAAGGAATATAGCGGGGATCAGTCTTAGGGCCATATTTAATTAATGTATATTTTATTGACTTGGCTTTTGAGTATGGTGTATGTTATTACACAAATACATGTTATATCACATACAGCAAAACCATATCTGCTGCTTATGAAATTGTCATGCTTCCACTTAAATTAAATGATTTAACTAGATGGGCTCATGATAAATATATACTCAGTAATGCTTCTAAAAATGAAATATACAAACAAGTGATAGGAGTTATTTACTGAATAACCATCATATTGAAAGAGTTTCACATTTTAAAAATGTGTGATTTTTAATGAAAAATTGACTTTTGCCCATTATTTCTCCTGACGTAAGGAACTGAGGTTTTAAAATCAATCTGTGCATTAGTAGACTCATCACGTTCAACAGCAGGAGGTGATAATCTCACTCATTACTAGCATAGTTTGTTACAATCTAAATGTTACTGTCATAGTTGAAAGTTGCAAGTATTATAATGGAGAAATTACAATGCAAGATTACCAAAAGAAATCCTAATACTTCATCGTATTATGAAAAACTTAAAACTTTGAAGTTGCATAAAACTTAGAGAAAACCTCATTTCTGTTTCTAATACTTGCAATGACATTTTTTTTTGTTTGAATGCTTGGGGCTCATGCATTCCAATATGCATAGAATATTATTTTAAGGAACTTTAGTGTGTGTGTACAACGAATTGGCTTTGTGATAGAACTAGGACCACATAAAATAAGATTCCTGTTTATATCAATACTAGTGATCCAAATGAGGTCTTTAAATTTAAATGAAATTTTTATTTTTCAAAAATACATGTTGGATTTGAATTTTAGCAAGCAGTTTTGAATAAAATATCCTCCTGCTATATGGGAATGGTGCTAATGATGATGATTATATTCCATCTCACTTTCAGGGCTGTTGTGGCCTAGGTCTCTTGTAATGTTCTGTGCCATTTGCTGCAAAACACTTTTTGCTGTTTACTCAGAAGCATTACTGTCCCTACCAGAATCAAGGTGCTGTGTCGGAAAACCATTCTTGTTATGCACAGCAGCTGGATTCTTGTTATGCACAGCAGCTGGAATCTCTGTACAGTCTTTGATGACAACCCCATGCACCACTCCCTCTAAATGCACTTAAACACGTAAGTTTATAAAGAATTTAAATATGCTTCTGAGTCACTGATTACATGCTGATTTCAGTGCAGACAATCATATATGCTAAGAAATTCAATGACTTTGAAAATGAGAGTTATTATTTTGTGACTTCAGTTCTCAGAAGTGTGTCTGAAAACCATAGATTTTATGATGACCAGACCAAAAATACAAAGCAATAATCTGGACGTCTTGCAAAAATGCAGACAGTTGAGAGATATAAAAGGTAAGTGTAAACATAATGGATTGCTTTGCACTACCACTCTTGATATCACTCACTAAGTGCTTTATGGAATTGAAAGCCAGGAAAACACTTAGCAATTCTTTTTCCTCTGTAACTAATAGTGCATGGAGCAGATAAAAGTTCCATGCACTACAAAGAATTATGATCATGTCACTGTATCTGCTCCATGCACTACAAAGAATTATGATCATGTCTCTGATCATAACCTTAAATTCTGTGTTCTCAAAATGGATGCTAAGAAACTCACTTCGTAAGCATCAACCTTGAGGAGAATTTCTTGGCATCTGTATCTTAAACAAGTAATAAGTAGGTTATGATCAGTGCCCCAGTCATAATCCTCTATATTATTATTACTATTATTATTTTTTTCTTAATGTCAGCTGCAGCCACAAGCATACTTCTCAACTTTACAGATTTTTGCAGAATATCCAGATTCTTGCCTCATATTTTTGGTCTGTTTCTCATAATATTATGGTTCTCTGGCAAATCATTGTCAAATTATTGAGGACTGAAGTCAAACAATAATGATAAACATTTGAGTTATAGACTTCATGCCCTTCAGAAAATTCATAGTAATACAAAACATTTCATTCTATCAACTTTCAACGTTTATAAGAGCAATATTTAAAGAGTTTCCCCATTTTGGGGCCTTTGTTCCTCCATTATTTATGGTTTTGTCCAGATTTCTTGCTCTCAGAGGTTGACAGGCATGGCCACGTGTTACCCAACTTACCTATACAAATTTCTTCAAGACAAACTACCGACTCCTAAGTGGTACATTTGCAAGCTTCATATCCCCAACAAAGCTAGTTAACTTCACTGAATATGCAGAAACATACAACACCACACTATACCAGCATGTAAGCAGCTGCACTGCTGTAGCTGTAGTCTGTAGGAGCAAGTGCAGGGAAAACCCCAGAAACAAATCAACATGATGGGCACATAATATCAACAAGCTTTATAATGAAATGGAAATAATTTTGACTAAAAGTAAGAAGAGTAGTTCCTATAGTGTTAAAACCCTTGTCACTGAAATAAACAACTCATGTGCTTAATAAAATCTACAAAGCCAAGTTTTAGGCTAAAATATATAACCAAGCCAAAAAAAATTCACAAGGCATTTTTAGTTATGTTTGTAATCTCAAAAGTACAACACAGCAATGTGCTGAGATGATTGTGAATGATGTTACCTACACTGAGTCTGAAGATATAGCAAACCTACTGGCAGATAAATTTAGCTTTAACTTTACCTCTCTCTCCCCTCCATCTCTCCCATAATATATACCTGAATCTGGCTTACCTCCAGCTATTACACAGTATTAAGTCCTAAAAGTGTTATCAAAAGCTAAACATACTGCATGAGTGAGTCCTGGCAATATCCCTGGATGCATCTTAAATTGCATGAAGCATGATTTAGCCACACCTCTAGCAACACTGTTTAAATTCAGCCTCCATACAGGTTTTGTACCAAGCAAATGTAGAACAGATATGATCAAACATCTAAAATTTCCTGGGTCTATGGAAGGTCCTCCCTTATGCAGGGCAATAAGTCTGACCAGCCTCATATGCAAAGGCATGGAAAGACTTAGCATGAACTAATTAATCTGGACATAGGGAACCTCCAAACACTGGACCTGTCTCTGTTTGGATTCATCAAGGGCAGGTCATGCTTACTCAACCAGGTGGATTTTTTTGAAAAGGTCACAAAAGCAATGGATGCAGGCAAATGGTACATACAGTATACCTTGACTTGAACAAAACTTTTGATCAATTCACCACTCGGGTATAGTATAAAGGCTAAGTAAAATATAAACTCCCATGTCACCAACAGGATTGGTGACTGGCTCACAGATAGTATGCAGGAAATAAAGATAAGGAAAATAATGATAAGGGACGTCACCTCCATAAAGAGAGCAGTCACCAGTGGAGTTCCTCAGCAGTCACCATTGGAGCTCCTCAGCAGTCACCAGTGGAGCTCCTCAGCAGTCACCAGTGAAGCTCCTCAGCAGTCACCAGTGGAGCTCCTCAGCAGTCACCAGTGGAGCTCCTCAGCAGTCACCAGTGGAACTTCTCAGCAGTCACCAGTGGAGCTCCTCAGCAGTCACCATTGGAGCTCCTCAGCAGTCACCATTGGAGCTCCTCAGCAGTCACCAGTGGAGCTCCTTAGCAGCCACCAGTCAAGCTCCTCAGCAGTCACCAGTGGAACTTCTCAGCAGTCACCAGTGGAGCTCCTCAGCAGCCACCAGTGGAACTCCTCAGCAGTCACCAGTGGAGCTCCTCTGGGCTCTGTGCTGGAACCGCTCCTGTTTGGCATCTACTTTTCTGAAGTACAGGCCAGGCCAAATGACTCTTGCTGCTTCTAGCTTGCAGTCGTCTGCAAACATACTTAGTCACTAAATCCTTAAATGACCTAGCCATCCTCCAGGAAGGTTTGTCCCAAATAAATAATTAGTGCCAAAATCATGGACTGAAACTAAATGCCAAAAATGCATCAGTGTATCCTTTGGGAAGTTATCTATCCCAGGGAAGTATCATATTGACAATACACCCCTAAGAGATGACCCAGTTGTTTGTCATTTGGGAACTTATGTGTGCAGTGACCTATCTTTTGAACAACATGTGTTCATTGTTGTTAGAAAGCCCTTCTATATTTCACATACTTTAAATGAAAGGCTTGTGTCTAGATTCAGAGATGTCATTGTCCCTCTTTACTCATCCCTCATTAGGCCAATCACTGAATATAATAGCTCCTTTGGCATGTATCTGTCAAGATACACACATCTACTGGAATGCCAGCAGAGATACTTTACTAAATGGATAGAAGGCAAACAACATGTCTTACACGGACTGTCTCAAAGCCCTGTCACTATATTCAGTATCCTACAAACTGCTAAAAGGTGACCTATGTCTGGCATACAAGGCATCCTCCGACCCAGTAGTATTGGATTAATTATTGTTAAATTTACTACACATCAGCAAGTCAAATGGCATTAGAATACTCAGTCAAGGGATCTAAAACTCTTTCTGCAACATCAATAAAAAGGTTTAGCTGGACAAGTTTATCTCGCAGAGGATACCACTGCTGTGGAATAGTCTCCCTATCCACATAAAACAAAGTTCGCCCCTGTCCATATTCAACTACATCTTGCATCTATGGATAGGAAACAGAAAATTTACCCCAGGTCTACCACTTGTATTACAAATGGACAAAGAAAGCTCCTAAATGCCTTATCCCATGCATGAGTCTTCTCAGATTATCTATGGTATTTTCCCATTTATTCTCATTAGTGGTACTACAGAATTATCGATCATGGGATGGGTAAGGCAAATCTGTCACCAAATGTTATAGGTTAATTCAAGCACAAAAACAGAAATTGGCTAGGCTTAGCATGGCCTGAAAGGGCAGCTAGCCTATAAACTTAAATAATTAAACAGCATTTTATTTAACAAATGCAGTGCCCTTATTAATAAAGCAATATCTGCCATCCCTGTGACTTGCCAATTTTTATATACATTATAAACTGCTTCTAAAAATAGCCCCCAAAAGAGATTATTTTGCTTGACTAAACTACAAACACAATTGTAAAAATAGCTCTTCACTAAACATCTGTGAATATGTGAACTTGGTTCCATTAAGATAATAGCAGTAAGTTCATAAAAATTTATTTTATTTTTATTTTAGGTTTGTTAACTGGGGGTGTCTGACTGAGCCGAAAAGGCCCTTTTTCAACAGAGGCCCTGGGAGAAAAGCTCCACATAGAAAAATTACAGATACATTTAGTTATTTAGACATGATCAGTATACACACAAATTACAAAAGACATGTTTTTACAGTGGTATGCAGCACATCAACAGTTACAGTGGAGAGAACAAACAAAAAATATTAATTTAAAAATAAAGGTAATTAATAGATTTGTGGTGTACAGCTGACATTTGAAACATATGTAGAATACATACATAGTACACAGGTACAGTACATACATTGTAGATTAGCCAGTGTTTGTGAGTAAAATTGAAAACTATTATCAAGTACTCTAGGTTTAGTATGTGTACCTTATCCACTTTCACTAGCCTGGGGAGCAATCATGGCACTGCCAACTTTGCTTGAGAGATGTTGACTGATGAGGTCTTTAAAGATGGCTTTGGATGATGTGTTTTGAATGCTAGTGGGGACAGAGTTCAATTTTTCAGCCACTGAACTACTATATAGTGCATCTCCAAAGCTATTGTAGCTGTTGGTGACTTCTAGAAGTAGTTTGCTTGATGATCTAAGAGGCCTTTTGGCTGAGTGATGTACTAGGTTTTTGAGAGCTGGACACTTATTGGGGAGGTAATAGATTGAATGACAGAGGCAGAGCTGATTGTAGGTTAGGAGGTTGGGCAGTTCAAGCCAGTGGAGCTGTCTCAAAGCAGTACAGTGATGAGTTCTATATGAGCAATTTGCAGCAAAGTGGGCAATTCTGTTATAGCAGGCTTCCATTTTGCTTAGTTCAGTTTTGTTGAGATTAGTCAGAATGGGAGATGCATAGAGTAGGGTGGATAGCAGTTGGGACCGAACAATGGTTGATCTTGTGTTGTTGGTAAGAAATGGTTTGATACAGTAGAGTGATCCCAGTTTGGCATGTACTTTTTTAATAGTTAAGTTGAGGTGACTATCAAATTTTAGGTGGGAGTCTATGGTTATTCCCAATAGCTTAGCTGTACCGCTGGAGCGATTGGAGTAGCATTTGTGGAGTAGATAGTGAATTGACTGTTATCAGTGTTTTTGTTAGAACTGGTTATAATCATAAGCTGAGTTTCCTTTGGATTGAGGATATGTTGGGCTTTGGTAAGGAAGTTTTCAATGTCAGAGAATGCTAGTTGAGTTGTTTGCAGGAGGGTGGGAATGTTTTGTGCAGCACAGATTAAGGTAATGTCATCTGCATACTGAATGATGTGTGGAGGTATGGAGGTCATTTGTGAAGATTGTGAATAGTAGTGGTCCTAAGATAAAACCCTGTGGGACTCCTATAGTTATGGGCAGCTGAGGCGAGAGAGGATTTTCCCATTTCACACCTTGGTACCTGTCAGTTAAGTAGCTTTGGAACCAGGTAAGAGTGGAATTTGATAGGTAATACTGGTTTAGTTTGTTTAGCAGGATTTGGTGCGAGACTGTGTCAAATGCTTTGGACATATCCAAAAAAAGAGTTGACACCTGAGGCCTTCATTTTTGAGATGGTTTACTGTGTCTGTGAAGCAGATGAGGGCTGTAGTGGTACTATGGGCAGGTCTGAAACCATGCTGAGTAGGTGGCAGGATGCTGATGTCTAGGAGATATTTTAGCATTTGGGTATGGATGCATTTTTCTAAGATTTTAGCCAGGGGGAGAGTTAAGCAATGGGTTTGTAGTTATTAAGTTCAGTGGAGGTCCCGTCTTTATGTATGGGTGTAACGTAGGATATTTTCCAGAGTTTGGGCACATAGTTTTCAACAAATGATCTGTTTATGAGAGTGGAGATTGGGATAGCAATAGCATCTGCTGTGAGTTTCAAGAAATAGCTGGGGAGTAGGCCGGCTGCTGTTGATGAGGTTTTTAGTTTGGAGAGCATGCTTTTGATTGAAGTGGTGGAAACTGTTTTGAGGGTAAAGCTTGTATTAGTGTTTGTGTTGGGGGGGATAGTGAGGAAGGAACTGTCCTGTGATACTAAGGATAGAATTGAGTTCACAAAGTGAGAGGTGAATTGTGTTTCGATGGGAACTTTAGTGTCGGGTGGTTGGTTTGGGGGTAGCCTTTTGGGTGGATTTTAGAAGCTGGTTTACATTTTTCCAAAGTTTTTGCGGGTTGTGTTGGTATTTAGTTTGTAATGTCATGTAGTAGGATTTTTTGTCCAGCCTAATGCATTTTTTCCATGGTTGCGCAGTTCTTGGTACTTAGTTAGGCTTTGTATTTCTTTGTTTTTTGATAGTAAAGCCAGGCAGTGTCTCTGGACTTGAGGATTTGTTTGGTTTCTTTACTAAGCCAGGGGTTTGTAGATGTTCTAACCTTGATTTTGCACAATGGAGCGACGGTGTCTAGGTGTTGTAGAAATGTTTTGTTGAAATATGCTACAGCCTGGTCAAGTGGGAGGGTTTTTAAGGGGGTCCAGTCACAGTTACAGAGTAAAGTATTCAGGACCTCAGGAGAGAATTTTTTTTGTATTTCTAGTGGATATATAGTTAGTGGTTTTGCACATGCTTGTTCTACTATGTATAAAGTATATTATGTTGTGGTCACTTAAAGTAGGGAGACTGCATTTCTGGAGGTACAATGTGGGGTTGTTAGTTAGGACCCAGTCAAGGATAGATTCCCTTTTAGATTTTTTATCACATCTAGTTGCAATTTGGACTAGCTGCTGGTAGCCATGGAGATTTATTAAATTACTTGGTTCTGATATGCAGGTGAACCAATCTAGGTTGAAATCCCCCAGAATAAGGGTTTCTTGTGAATATGTGGAAGAACACCAGGATAAGAAGTCTTCAAGGCTAGCAGGTGTATTACCAGGTGGAATATAGATCAAAATTGTGGTGATGACCTTTTTAGGGTGAAGTTGTGAGATAAGTATGTTCCAATTATTGGGGGAGTGGTAGGAGTTTGGTAATTGATGTACAGTTAAGTTGAACTTGTACAGTAAGGCAGTTCCACCCCCTTTACGAAGTGCTCTGTCTTGTCTAATGATATTGTAGCCTGTAGGGAGAACTTCTGAGTTAGCTATGTTTTTATTTAGCCAGGTTTATGTTAAAGCAACTGTGTCTGGGGAGTAGTGTGCTATTGTGGCCTGGAGTTCAGGTATTTTATTTTTGATACTTCTAATATTAATATTTAGCATTAAAAGATGGTTGGTTTTGCCGCTGTTGTTGATTTGCCCAGGGATGAAGATAGTGGGGGTGTTATGTTCTGACATTTGTGTAGGAGCAGTTTGTGTTGGACAGGATGGATTTGGGCCTGGGTTGGGGTGGATATCCCCACTTATGGTGAGCCTGGTGCTAAACTGGTGATACAGATGTTGGAGTTTGGTGAGGAGTGTGAGAAAGTATTGTGTTTTTTTGGAGTAGGAATGAGAGCATATGTGTTTAGTTCTAAATTGGTCTGTTATGTAGTTCTTGAACAATTGTGGGCAGATATTATTATAATGTGTGGTGTCTGTATATGAGAGTGTATAATGTAGTGTTGTGCTACTAAGTTTAGGGATATTGCTAGAGTGATAATGTGTGGTGTTATAAAGAATTATGAGAAGTCAGACTAGACTTAGTTGTGTGATAGTCATGGTTATAAAGTTTAAGTTGGTACTAGCTGGGGGTCTGAATAGGAATTATACAGTTGCACTATATTTGGATGGATAACAAGTGTGGGTGATGTAAAAAATGCCTAGTGAAAATGAGAGTGATTGGGAGTATTTTGTGTGGAGTAAATTGGAGTGGTTTAATGTGATCTGACTTGAGGAGCTGTGATTTATAGGTTCATAGGTAGGTACTAGGCTATCAGCCCAAGGGACTACATAAGCCTAGCCAACAAGGTTCCCTGGCTTACACCACCAAGAAAGTTATTTTCCTGTGCCACTGTCGAGTAGAGATACAGAAGTGATCCCCGGGGTGCATTTGCTATTTCTCATCCACTCATCAAGATTTTTCTTGAAGAGTGCTAATGAAGAACTTTGCTTGACATACATGGGTGGCCTGTTCCAGAGTATGGGAAGTCTCTCGGACAGGAATCTATCCCTCCAGCATGTCCCGTTTATTGTGGCAACAAGGTTTAGGTCCCAAGAGCATGTAGCTCAGAGGGATTGGGATTTCTTTAGGTGTAGCACGTTCAACAGCTCTGGGTTTGACATAGCTTTACAAGTTAGGCAGAGATCACCTCGGAGTAGACGATATGCTATGGAGTAAAGCTGGAGTTTTTTGAGGCAGTCAGTGTAGGGTATTTTTCTGAGGCCAGTAATCCTCTTTCTGAGGTACTTCTGTGGCCTTTCCAGCTGCTGCAGATGTCTTGTGAGGTACATTCCAAAAGGGGCTTTGTACTATATAATAGGTCTAATGAGTGTTGAGTAGAGGGGAACAATGACCTCTTTTTTCCTGGATGAGAACCCTTTTATGATGAGGTGTGCCATGTAGAAGGACTTCCTGACTACTGTGGCAATGTGACTATCAAAGGAGAGACTACTGTCCACCTGGGTCCCAAGGCCTCTTATCACACATTCGGTTTTAAGTAGATTGCTGCCTATGTTGTAGTTCATGGGTACAGAGTTTTTACTAAAGGGGATGACACTGCACTTTTTGGCATTGAGTTTAAGGCCATGGCTCTGACACCAGGCATCTGTCTCTGTGAGGCCCTTCTGTAGGATGTCCACATCATTTGGGGACTTGACTATGGCTCCTAGTTTGCAGTCATCTGTGAACTTCATTAGCCAGAGGCTTTCTGTGTTAGCCTGTACTTCAGAGAAGTAGATACCAAACAGGAGAGGTCCCAGGATGGACTCTGTGGTACTCCACTTGTCACTGCTTTGAGGTCAGATTTGGAGTCTGCAACTTTTACTGTGTGGGTTCTGTCAGTGAGCCAGTTGGCAACCCATCGTGTGACATAGGGATTTATACCTAGTTTAGTGAGTTTAGCTATAATTCCAGAATGGGGGATGGTGTTGAAAGCCTTGGCGAGGTCAAGATAGGCTGTGTGAACCATTTTACCCTCATCTACGGCTTTGGTAACTGCCTCAAAGAAGTCGATCAGGTTCAGGGGGCATGATCTGCCTTTCACAAACCCAAACTGGGTGGGATCCAGAGTTTAGAGGTTACCAATGTCTTTGTTTATGAGTTCCATGATGATACGTTCCATGGCCTTGCAGACCAGGCTCGCCAGGCTAATAGGTCGATAGTTCCCGGGATCAGTGGTGGCTCCCTCTTTGTGGAGTGGGATAACTGTTGCTGTGTGCCATTCAGTGGGCACAAAGTCTGATGTGAGGCTATTATTGAACATGGTGCTTAAGTGGGGAGCCAGTTAGTTCTGAAGTTCGTGTAAAACGCAGCCTGGGATGTTGTCCGGTCCCATGGATGCTGTGTTCTTGGCTTTAGAGAGTGCAGCTTTTGCCTGCGTAGTTGTGATTACAGGGACTCTGCATTCTTCCTGTATAGATATGGGCCCTTTAGGGGGTGAAGGTGGGGGTAAAGTTAGCACTGAACCTATCTGCCAGGATGATAGCAATATCAGTTGGTTCTGTAATTTTCATGCCGTTGTGCTGTAACTCCGAGCAGATCTGGGTGTTGCCATCAAGATTCTTGAGATAGCTATAGAATGCTTTAGTTGTCATTAGAATTAGTGGTGATTTTGTTTTCATAGCTAGCTTTGGAGGATCTTATAAGGGATCTCAGCTTGTTACTGAAGCTGACCAGGGAGCTCCTCCACTCATGGGATTTTACTGTCTTTTGCAACAATTTCTTCCTTCTGTTGTACAGTTTGTTTATGGTAGGGGACCACCAGATCGGCTTCATTTTTTTGGAAGATAGAGTCTTGCTTTGGTTTGGGATAGCACAATCCATGCACTCATGTAAGTGCTTAAAGAGTGCATTTGTGTAGGATTCAGCAGTTGTAACTGTATTGTCCATCTGCATGGGTGTCATGAAGTTCACCACTTCTGTCTTAAGAAGCATGAACTTGGCTTTGGAGAATTTTTTTACCGTGGTTTCCTTAATGGGGGGTGGGGGCGGGATGTGGATATCAAGGGTGATTAGCTTATGGTCGGATCGGACCAAAAAGGAGTTGACTTCAGGTGTGGAACACCAGTCACTCATGTTGGTAATGACTAGGTCTAGGATATTGTTGCCCCTGGTGGGGGTGTGGATATGTTGATCCAGGGCATTGGAGTTTATGAGTTCCTGAAAGCGTTGCACTAAGGAGTTGGTACATGAGTAGTTTTCTCAGTTAATGGTGGGGTAGTTGAAGTCGCCCATTATTAGGGTGTTTGGTTGAACCCTAATACTTTCTAGTACATCAAGAAAAGAGGAGTGAGAATCCTGGGGCATGGTGGGGGATCTGTAGTAAGCTACAATTTGGATTGCAGTTTTGCCCAGAGTTAGTTGCACTTGGATAACCTCGGATGCATTATGCTGAGCAACTAGACCGGAGGTGTGGATATCCTTTATGAATATGGACACACCTCTGCCTTTGGTGTTTCGGTCCAGGTTACACGGCCGAAAAGTGTGGTATGAGTTATAGCCTGGTAGTGCAGGGGTGCTCTCTGGAACCTTAAATCAGGTCTCAGTCACTGCACAGACATCGATGTTCTCCATTTTAAGGAGTGCCTCGAGTGAGTGCATTTTGAGCGTTAGACTTCTAACATTGAGTAGCATTACCCTCAGTTTTTGCTTGCCTTTTCCTGTTGTGGTGAATTTGTTATTTGAACCTTGCATAAAAAAAGGCACTATAGGGACAGCAAGAGCATTAGCCAGTATCCAGAATCCCAGGGGTGACAGGTGCAGGCCATCTGTGGCAAAGCATCGTGGTTTGTCGACCATGTCATCCCAAGCAGACAGATACTGGATCTCCTTAGAATTGGTGGAGGTGATGTGAGGGTGAGCTGTGGGTGTGGCTGTCATTACTATAAATGTAGAGGTAGTGGGGGTGAGAGGGAATAGGGGGCAGGGGAGTGGAGAGAGCCCGAGCGTTAGCGAGGGCGAATGGAACGGGGCAGAGCCCACCAAGACAAGAGTAAAAAGTAAGTATAACTTTACAAATCTGAACACTTTAAACAAATTCCTGAGGTCTAATGGCTTACCAGCAAGCAGAATGCAATTGCTGAAGAGCACTTGTGTCCTGGTGGGAGACTAGAAGTTTAAAGATGGCTCCATGTTCAGCACAGTTCTAATATAGACTTAGTATTGGGAGAGGGAGATAGCACAATGGGTGTAAACCAGGTGGAATGCAAAGAAACCAGAGAGGCAATTAGTGGAAAACTATCAGTGAAGACCTCAGAGAGGGTAAGTAAGAATTCAAACTACCTGTAAAGTGAAGGAGAGAAGAGATAGCAAACTTTATTAAGGTTGGGAGTGTGTCTTCACATTGACTTGCTGATTAGTAACCAGTTTGTGCACAGATTAGAGTAGGGAGATACATTAGCAATGAAGGGGAATGTATAGAGATGCAAATAAACAGGTGGGCCTCCAAGTGATACAAACTAAGGCAGAAAGCACTGAGAGGGCTGCTTGATGGTTAATTTAGTCACATGGATCTGAATTAAATGTATACTGTCTATTGGACAGTTAAGATTACTGCACTAGCCGGGGGGTGGAGGACACAAGGCTACAAGGCAACAACAGTTAGTTTTATTAGCACGCTGAGAACTACTAAGAAATACGGCTACTGTAATAGCTTCACTCTCATAAACATACAAGTAAAATGCCTGGTTAGACTGACGCTGATCTTGAGGCTCAAAATGAATATCCTTGTGTAGTTTTGCAGTACTGATTCCTTCTTATACTGTATGGGTGGAGTGGAAGCTGCAGACTGCAGATTTGCTTGAGTGTGCTCCTGCTCTTGAGGCTCAAAATGTATATCCTTGTGTAGTTTTGCAGTACTGATTCCTTCTTATACTGTATGGGTGGAGTGGTAGCCGCAGACTGCAGATTTGCTTGAGTGTGCTCAGCAAGCAGAATGCAATTGCTGAAGAGCACTTGTGTCCTGGTGGAAGAATAGAAATGTAAATATTAGATGACAGAAATATATCCAGTGCAGGGCAAAAACAGCCCACAGATATCAGCAAACTGAAAATCATTTGTAAAAGTTTTAAAAAATAAATAAATAAATTTGGCCAATATGATGTTAATGTAATAATGGTAATAGTATGCATTATAACCAACTTCATACAAAGACGGAGAATATGGAAGTGTGTACGTCCACACTGTATAGAAGACATTTCAACTTTTTGCTTTAGGAATGTTTCTGCACATAGACAAATGTTGTACAGTTGAGTTTGACTGAGATATAAAACTAAAATGATAATCAATACCATACCATAGATAATGTCCTCAAATTTAAACTCTAGCAGTCTTGTATAGCTCCTACATCACTAATAGTAAATTGGTGAGTATTAATGTATTTCTATTCTTTTTACTCATATTATGGCTTTGTATTGGCATCCCCTACCCATACAAGAGGGAGACTTCTGTTTACGAGCCTTACAATTGTAAATCAAGTGCTTGTCAGGCTTTGATTTTCATCTGCATATATGGCCATCAACTCTTAGTGTCTTTATATATTTATGTAATAATCATCCTCTTGTATGTTTCATTTATTGCCTTTTAGTCGTATTATGATCAAAACTATTTATATAAACATATATTTATGTAATTTTTTTGTGTGTCCATAACAGCTGAATTAGAAGTATAAATAACCAAAAGAAAAAATAAAAGAGAGAGCGAGAGAGAGAGAGAGAGAGAGACAGCAGTAACCAAAAATAAAACTACAGCAAATCATTGGTTTCCAAAATCACATGGCCAACCAAACAACAACAAACAATATACTGACTTTCTTATATATATAGTTTAATTTTGTGTTAAAGTGCTTTCATCCCTAAAAACAGGACTTCATCAGAACTAAAGCCATAACTTACAAACTAACTTATTTAAATAAAGAACTAACCATGTTTTCATGCTTAGAGAAATTATGTGACATAGCGCAATGTTAAGCAATATAATAAAAATGTAAAGAATATTTGCATGACAGTATAAACAAAAAACATACACATCATAATTTTGAAGAATATAACCTTAAAATACCTGGCAAATCACTTGCATTTAATCTTAATTGCCGAGTTTATACTCTCTAAATTAAATCTTTGACTCCCATGCACCACCTTTCTCCTTTCGGGAACCTTTTCAAGTACTACAATTTTATATTTTACAATGTTTTCACTATCACCTTGACATGTTAATATATATTTAAGGAGTCCATTGTTTTTTTAGCTCTGCCAATGTCATATACATGTTCACACATTATTTTCCTTAAAATTTGTTCTGCCTTCCCTACATAAAATCTATTGCAATCCTCACAGAGACCAATATACACCACCTTATTATTTGCATAAGAAGCATTTGCATTTACTGTTTGTCCCTATGTCCCTATAAACAATAGGGACAGTGGAACCCTTCCGTATGCAATAACACAAATTACACATCCACATTTTTAATACCTTTCAGACTATAGTTGACCTTATTTAAATTCATGCCATTATTAGAATGGTGCTCTATAAAAGGATATATCACTATCTTAACTTTTTACATACTACTGACTAATTTTATGCCTTTTAAATCATTTAACTCTTTATTGTACTTTGTCTTTTAATAGGTGTTTTTTCTCTCTTGTGGCTGGATGAAACTGTAACTGGGTCAACTACATAGTGAACAAATAAGCAAATAAATCAAACAAATATATAATCTTTCGTTTGATGACTGTATACATAACCTTATTATGACAGGAAAATTTAAAAAAAAGCATTTTAAGTCATGACAATTAATAAGTAAATAAATATGTTACACACATGCACCCATGATGAAGCAGTATATTTCTTGAACTGCGAACGCACTTACAAATTAAATGATTCTTGGTCTTTTTATTATATTTTGTGATTTTGCCACAATCCAAGCCATTTTTGGTTCACCACGTTTCTGTGTTCACTTTTCGATTTTCATTTGAAGAACCTGTTCTCCAATCCACCTGTTTTTTTTTTTTTTGCTTTATTGATCATCAGAGTCAAATTCACATTTCCATTAGCTCCCTTATATAGCATTGTTTAATTGAATGATATAGTTAATTAAACAAGTGTCGATCTCCTTCTTAAAGGTATAGCATCAAGCTGCATATATTAAATATGGTTAAAAATGCTTTAATAATGTAAAACCAATAACAAACTTGTTAAAATGACCTATGTAGTATATCAAACTTGCAGCGCCCTTAATTTCACTAACCAATATTTGAAGAATTACCCAGGAAGGGTAAAAAAGCAGTCTATTGTCAAATAATCCAAATGGAAATTTTATTACCAAAAACACATAAACCCTTTAACAGTTACCACTGTGTTTTCGTCCCTAGTATACAGACTTCATTAGATGTAAAATATCCCATGTTACCCTTCATTTACCTTCCAGTTATTCAACTAAAAGCAAATTAAAACCAATCCTTTTAATTAACCACGACAATTAAAAAAAAAGCACACTGTATTTTGTATACTGTGTTATACAAAAAGCACATAAACCACATTAAAAAGCATTAAAAATCACAATTATATGTTTAACATATATTTAAAATGCATTTCTCCAACCAACTTAAAAAATAAATAAATATGTATACTTTTATTTACTGGTATATTTAAAAATAATGTTGATCTAATGAAGACCTATGTGAGGGCTCTCTCTAGTGACAAACTTTACAATATGCATTTGCTTCCTGTTTAAAAGAAAAGAAAATCCACCATTGTTTTTTCTTATGTCAAGCTATGTTAAATAACAGTCTGCCACTATATATTAACCATTGCTCCCTGTACTCATTATGTGAAGATAAAAAATAAAGAACAGAAAAAAACAGTAACAGTTGTTTAAAGAAATGCCTGTATCAAAACACTTTAACTCACAACTTTGCCGCTCTCAATTTTAATATGGGGGCTATGGCGATGTTCTTTTTGAGTCCAGGGGAAGCATTAGCTTGTAGTGATACCTGCCACCACAGTTCCCTCTACTCAATAGTCCCCCTCTAACATCTTTTTTAACTTCTTCGAGTACAAAAAAATGAAAACTGTGCCTTTTTACATTCTTGCAAAAGTTTTCTTTCTAAAAATATTAGAACTGTTGAATTTGTGTCTTATTTAAATAACACCACCAATTTCATGCAATTTGCATATAAAGTGGGGATCCAGGAAATAGAGTTTTTAGAAATCCTGCTTTGCAAACATTTGCAAACTAAAGAATTATGCTCTAATATTTTTAGCAAGAAAATTTTTTCTAACATGTTGTTACACTTTGATAGCTGTCACCCAGCCCACCAGAAAAGAGGAGTTATAAAAGGAAAAATGGTTTGCCTCTCTAGGTTGGTTAGTAATGATTATACATTTGAAATGGAGATGTCAAATTTAATTGGTTTGTTCCTTAACAGGGGATACCCATCCTGTTTATTGATTTATTGATTAAAATTAGAAATGAGATACAAAAAAAATAAAGGGATTTATATACACCTATTTTATTAATGAATACTGGTGCCAAAGAAAATCCAACACATGCAATGACACAAAATAAAGTATTGGTGTTGCCTTTTAACCAAAAGACGACAGTACTGAAGAGGGATATTATGAACTGTTGGGGCTTAACTATAACAAGTGAGTTGAAAAAGAAACTTTGCAAATGTCCTGTAGTGACCTATAGTAGAGGAAATAATTTAAAGGAAATAGTCGAGAAGAACAAGGACCATGTTATAAAGCCATGTAATTCATTAATAAGTAAATGTAACATGTAAATATTGTAGAAATATACACGGAGGTCCATATATGACTATTCAAGGTTACAGCAGGGCCATACAGTGTCCTGGGAGAACTATTTATAACACTAAAATGGTGGTATACATTGCCCTATATGGGAGTTGTCCTATATTTTATATAGGGAAAACCACACAAAGGTTACCTGACAGGATGGCAGAACATCTGAGGGATATTGAGAACAAAAAGACCACTAATACACTTTTTTGCCACAGTGACATGTGTGAGGGTTTTAAAAAGTTTTTATTTTTTATTGTAGATAAAGTGGTGTATAATGAGGGGGGGGTATTTTAAAATGTTACTGGAATTCAGGGAGACTATGTGACAGATGACACAATGTCACAGTATCCCTAGGTATAAATGACAGTTGCTCTATTACTAGCTTACTGAAATTAAGGTCGATGTAAGTTTGATGTACTACATAGGTGATGTATTTTAACAATTATTTTATTGGTTTTACATTATTTAAGCATTTATAACCATATTTAATATATGCGTCCTGATGCTATACCTTTAAGAAGGGGATCAACATGTGTTTAATTAACTATGTCATTCAATTAAACAATGCTTTATAAGGGAACTAATGGAAATGTGAATTTGACTCTGATGATGCCTAAATGTAAGTAGGCAAAAGTGCTAAGTCTTTTGTTTTTTTATTTAATAAAGTGTACGGCCATGGATATCTGAGCATTGTGGTGACTTCTCTGTTTGGAACTTGTGTTTCACTAATCACCTAGTGTGATTTCTGTTGAGTATATATATATATATATATATATATATATATATATATATATATATATATACTATGTTTTTTCTGTGATACATTAATAATCTTGTTCTACTATGACTGGCTGGTGATATATCTCAAGATGAGGACACCCAACCTAAAATGGGCTAGATATAAATCTTTTCACACAGCATCCATATTTTTTTAATTTCATTCCTATATCAATATCTATGTTATAAATATGTGTCATGTTTGTCTGTAAATCATGTCTGTAATCCCAATAATTCCTCCTTCAGATGTATAGACAGTCACTTGTTCGTATGTGTACTGAACTGCAGAGAAAATGTAGCTCACTATATATGTATGTACTCAATAACCTGTTCATGTTTGTACTGAACTGTGAGGAAACTGTGGTGAAGGTTAATGAAAACATATTACAATCATACACGTACTTGTTCATGTCCGTATTCGGTTCCCATTCAGAAGCCTGAAGCCCAAAATCCTGAAAGACCAAAATCCTGAAACTCAAAATCCTGAAAACACAAAATAGACATACTGATGTCATTGTGGCTTTGCTATTGTTAGCCCTGTGGTGTTAGGTTGGTTTTATGTTAGGGTTAGGGCGCGTTTAAGTGAGTTAGGTTAGTTAGGGGTTAGGTGCAATAGTGACAAATATTGGGGTTAGGGGCTGTGGAGTTAGGTTAGCGTGAGGTCAGGTGAGTGTGCGATAAGTGGCGGACCTTAGGGTTAGGTCAGTTGGTAGATATTAGTGTCTTTATAGTGACATATTAGCACTATTTGTGTTTTCAGGATTTTGAGTTTCAGGATTTTGGGCTTTCAGGATTTTGGGCTTTCAGGATTTTGAGTTTTCAGGATTTGATTTTCAGGCTTATGATGTTTCAGGCTTCTGAATGGGAACCCCGTATTCATATTGTAGCTGTAGCCTAATTTTTGCATGTTGGGACACCAACCTGTTGGCATCACTCTGAATATGGGTACTACTCACAAGGGCTAGCATTGTGAGACATACATACATATTGTTATCTTCAAACTGTGTTGTGCTTAGCATACAAGAAATTACATGAATATTTCTTAAGAAATCATAATAATAATAAGAATTCTAGAATAATGCCATATTGTAGAAAATTGGAAGCGCAAACTGTCCATCTCCTCATTTAGTTTTTCACTCTGTTTGTAGATTGATTGATTTATTTAATAACATTTGTTAACTGGGTTGTTCCAGCTGGACTTGTGGCCCATTTTCAGTGGAGACTGAGGAGAAAAGCTCCAAAAAAAAAAACACAAACTGTTTACAGAGAATCAAACATTTGAGTCAAAAATAAGGTCAAAATCAGTTATACGAGAACGTTAGAGATATAAAGCAGAAATGCAAACACGTGATAATATACAGAGTTAAGTCCAACAGTATTGATTGTAGAGTTTAATAAGTATCCACAATAGTGGAGTACTTAGCTGTATGTGGAGGGACTGAAAGGGTATATAGTACGGTTGTGGGGAGCTTAAGTAGGGGCTTGACAAAGACATATTTTGGAGTCGAGTAGATGAAGTTGAGTTTTTCTTTAAAGTGGGCTTGGGTGATGGAGTGTTTATATAGGAGTTTGCCAGCTATTTTTTTGGGTTGGTAGATTTGCAGTAGTTGCTGATTAGAGGTACAGCAAGTCTGCAGAGGAGTATAGATAGAGATGAAGGAAGAGAGAACAGGGCAAGATGAAAGTTTGTAAAGAATGAAGTGTAACATTTGAAGTTGTGACAGCAGTAGAAGATGGGGGAATTCTAACCAGTGAAGAGTATTTAGGGCAAGACAGTGATGTGTATTGTATGGAGAGTTTGTGATAAATCTAGCTCTCTTGTGGTAAGTTTGTTGGAGTTTGTTTAAAGTAGTAGTTTGTATGTTGGTGAGTACTCAGGCAGCATATAGAAGGGAGGGGAGGAGAAAAGCTTGTGTAAGGGAGAGTCTGGCATTTGTAGTTAGAAATTTTTTGTTGTGATACAGTAAACCAAGTTTCTGGTTAGTCTTTTTTATGCTTTGGGGGATGTGCAAGTTGAATTTGAGTTCATCATCTATGATGACCCCAAGGAGTTTAATGTGAGCTTCAGGTTGGATGACAGTGTTATTAGAGGAAGTAATAGTAAAGGTGAATTTGAGGTGAGAGAGAGATCGGGGAAAATAATAAGAGTTTTGTCTTTTCAGGGTTGAGAATCAGTAGATTACTGGACAACCAGTGTTTAGTGGATAGGAAGGCCTGTTGATTAAGAGTGTGGAGATTGGAGATATTGTCTGAGATGGAGATGAGAATCGAGTCATCTGCATATTGGATGAGGGAGGATTGTTTATAAGAAATATAGAGATAGATATCATTGGTAAAGACATTAAATAGGAGAGGACCCAGGATGTAACCTTGTGGTACCCAGGTTGGGACAGGCATGAATGGAGAAGTGGAAGAGAGCCATTTAACAAATTGCTGCCTACAGGATAAGTAACTGGCGAACCTGGCAAGGGAGGAAGAAGATTGATTGAGATCTGCAAGTTTAGATAGTAGTAGGGGATGGGAGACTGTATCAAAGGCTTTGGAAAAGTCAAGGAAGAGACATGATATGAGTTTGTTATTGTCTAGGGCCTTAGCAATGGTATGTGTAAAGGATAAGAGGGCAGTAGTTGTGCTGTGGTTGGGATGGAAACCACGCTGAGTTGGAGTAAGGAGATTATGCTGGAGGAGGTAGTTGAGTAGTTGTGAGTGGATACATTTTTTGAGAGTCTTAGAGAGGGGAGATAGAATAGCTATAGGTCAGTAGTTAGATGGGACTGTAGAGTTTCCACCTTTATGCAGGGTAATAGAGAAAAAGGATTTCCATAAGGTATGGACAGTGGATTCCTGAATTGATCTATTGATTAGTATAGATACTTGATAGGCAATGGAGTCAGCAGCAAGTTTGAGGAAGGTAGGAGGTAGATTATCAGCGGAGGGAGAGCAGGGTTTGAGTTTGTGAAGAAGAGATCTGATGTAGGAAGTAAGAACCGGATGTAAAGGGAATAGGTGTTTGTTAGAAGGATTGGGAAGGGTAGGCAGAGAAGTTGTGTTACAGATGGAAGGTATAAGTGTTTGAATGGTTTCAATAAAGTGTTTGTTGAGAAGAGTATCAGCTTCCAAATTAAATGTATTTGGGTAGGGGCAGGGAGTTGAGGGGCAGCCTGGAGAGAGAATTTTGTTAATAGTGTACTAGAACTTGCGAGGGTTGGATTTGTTATTGAATTGGGCAGAGATATAAAAGGACTTTTTGTCATTACTGGTTTGTTTTTTGTAAGATTTCTGAGGTGTCTATAATTATGTAGCAGAGGTAATTCCTTTGTTTTGATCCAGCCTTTCCAGGCTCTATCACTTTTTAACATAAGGGACCTAGTTTCTTTTGAGAGCCAGGGAGCATAATTGGGTTTTATTCTAACCTTCCTAGAGGGAGCAAGGGAATTCAGGGTATTCATGAAGATGCTACTGAACCTAGTAACCGTGTCATTGAGAAGGATTTGTTTAAGGATGGACCAGTCAATGGAGGATAGAATAGAGTTGAATTGAACTACATTAAAGTTAGAGAGTTTTCAGCAAGCTCTATAAAGGTGGGGTTTGGGGGGGGTTGAATGGTGTATCTAAGGACTGAGGTGGGGAGGTGGCCACTAAGTTGGTCTGGTAGGGTAGCGGAGTTGTGGTAGTAGTGAGGGGAGTTGGTGAGTATCCAGTCAATTATGGAACCAGAAGATTAATTTTTATGGAGGCGGGTGGGCAAAGATATCAGTTGAGGGAAACCATGCAGGTTGATGCTGAGTTGTGGGGAGTCGGTTTTAAATTTAGACCAATCAAGGTTAACATCACCTAAGATGAGGTCATCATAGGGAATATTGTGGGAAAACCAGGATATTCTCTAAAGTGGATGAATTGTTTCCAGGAGGGATATAGATGGTGGCAACAGCTAATTTTTTGCGAGGGTTAAGGTGGCAATTAAGGATGATGATTTCAGCTAGGTAGAAGTCAGGGATGGGTGCGGGGAAAGTTGAGAGATTGAGGCTATTGGAGTGGAGGATGGCTACACCACCCCTCTTTTTGGGAATCTGTCAAAGCAATAGATATTATAGCTTGGTAGGAGAATTTCATTTATAGTGATATGTGGCTTAAGCCCCTTTCAGATAAGGAAAGGATGTAATGGTTTGTATGCATTATCCAGGCATGGAAATTGGTGATTTTGTCAGTCAGGCTTTGAATACTTTAAGAGTATATTGCCAGGTGCTTGGATATGGATGGGATTAGTGCAAGAGGCTGGGTATGGTGAGAGGTGTTTGGGGAAGGAAGGGCGGTAGAAGATAAGGGGGGTGTTTGATTGATGGGAGAGGGGGAGGGGCCAAGGTTAGGGTGGATATCCCCAGATATGAATAAGTTATAAGTGGGAAGAGGGAGTACAGTAGTACATAGATGTAGTTTGTGTAACTTGGGTTTAGATTTGTAGGTAGGAGGGCGGATTTGCAAAATAGGCAGTTTGTGAAGAGAAGAGGTGGAGAGGTTGAAAAGGGCTTGGGAGCTTTGAAAGTAGGAAGGTGAATAATGAGTGTCAAAGGTATAGGAGGTAGGACAGCATAAAAGAGAATAAGGAAGGTGTGAGTGATAAGAGGTTAGAGTAGACAGGAGAAGCAAGTGTGAGGTGGTAATGATAAGGTGTTTCATTTTGATGGAGGGTGTAGAGGTTATAGACAGGGTGTAATAGTAGGGGAAGGAAGTGATATATTTGGAATCTGACAGGAAGTAGTTTGTCAGTGGATGTTGGGGATGGAAATGGAGGGACTGTATGGTGCAAAGGAAATTGTAAAGGGGTGGGTGGGAATGCAGGTAGGGTATTGGAGTGGAGTGGGCCTGACCAGAGCTTGGGCGAACGGAGCGGGCAGGGCCAGGTCAGCAGTGTGAAACAGCACTGAAAATAATAATCAGAAAAGAAGCAATTGTGAAAATCAGAGCTGAAGAGGTAAGAAGAGAGCAAGCCAGAGATGGAAACATTGCAGATATAAATTTAAAAACAGGAGACAAAAGGTACAGAAGACATACTAGGGGTCAAATAGCACTCTAGAATGTGGCTAGCAATATTAAACCTACATATACTGGAGCTATTGACAGCTAAAATAACATTAAACTAAAAGCTATTTGGTCCTATTGTTAGTTAAAACAATAAGGAATATGGTAGACTGCTGGCATTGTGCTGCCTCCTGGTGGCCAAAGTAAGTTACTACAGCCAGAAAAAATAACCTGTGTGTGTGCTCACCTTACTTTAAATGATAAGGAGCAGTTCACTTCTTAAAAAGCGGATAGTCTTAAAAACACATTCAAAGTGTGGATACATTAAAGTAGAAGGAACAGCTGCAGTTGAGCTATGAAGCTATGGTTTTTAATTTGTTTTTGTAACTGCTTCAGGCAGGTAACTTAAGCAGATTTATAACACTTTCAGAAGGTATTTTGCTGGGCGAGTCTGTTGGGCAGGGGATGACCACAGAGTGTTTAACCCTGTATTATTGTACAGTACTTTCAGTGACTACTCAAAAATGGTTTCACATTCACAGATCCTGTTGCTGATTTCAAATTATTCACTATTTTCATCTTGAAATTTATTAAATCTGTTCTGTGTTTGATGGTCTTTCTATTTTATTATAATTTTAAATTAATCTCCACAGTTTTATTTTCTGAGCTCCATCCTTTATATGCCTTTAAATCTCTCTCTCTTTACACACACACACACACACACATACACACACACACACACACACACACACACACACACACACACACACACACACACACACACACACACACACACACATCCATTGTAAACAACAATACTGATATAACGCTAGGAAAGTTTAATATTGTTCTACTTGCAAAGCAGATAGTAATAAAGCCTTTTATAACTTAATTTATTGTTTGTGCCTGTGGTATTCTTATCTGGGTATCCTTGAAATGAGCACTACAACTCATAAAGCTAGTTCTAATGACATTGGGAGGCATCTGCACTGTACATACCTCAGTACAGTACATAAAAGGCTGGTAGCAGCAGACCAGCAGCATTAGTAAATTAGGATCCTGGAAGCAAGCTTGCAACAGTCAATACAACAGTCGCATAGGGCATGACATCACCTTGACTGAGACTGTATAGCAATTTGTAGCTCGTTAGGTGTCAAATGTTCATCATTCTTTAACCACTGATCAGGTGCTAGGTGATAATTGATCAATTAGCGGATTTCAGAAGGTAAGAGAACTCCACAGGAAATCCAACTGACTTCCTGGTTCTCTGATTGGCTTTTCCTTATCCTTTGCTGCTTCTCCTTTCCACATCTGCTGAAGAGTGCTGTTGTCAGCATGTTGGAGTTATTTACAATGGCAGTGTTGGGCACAGGCAGAGCAGTGGGAACAGAGATTAATTACGTTCAGCACTAGGGCTACCACTTTTTCAAATGGCCAAAGTAGGACATTTTTGGTACAAACATCAGATTTTACAGGCCGACACATACCCACGGTCAGTACAAAGGATATAACTTAACTTTTTTGTGTAAATAAAAGCTTATTCTTGTAGCATTTTAGTTGCTTATTCCATTTCTTATAACATTTAGGTATTTTAGATACAGAATAACTGTTTTATGCAGCTATTACATAAAATATAGGAAATCATTTTGTCCTAAAATCTCAGGACATTTGACATTTTTAAAATTGTTTTCTCAGGACACAACTGCCCAAAGAGGGACTGTCCCTTGCAAAGTGGGACAGGTGGTAACCCTATTCAGCACTAGCCAATTTACTGCTCCTCCATTTCTTAATATTTTTTTCTGCTGTTATTCTTTGTTGAGTCTGGCTCCTCTTCTTTTTTGTTCCTCAGTAAAGTCTCAAAAAGTTCAGTTTCTGTTCTGAGCATTGCACGCTGTTATTGATTGGGTTTGCTCTTTTGCAGTGCTTTTTTTTCTTTTGGTAGCTGAGGATGTCTCATTCATGGATTTTTTTAAGTGCTACCAGTGAATAGCAGTTTTTTTTTGTAATTTCCTTTATTTTCTTTTTTTCTTTCACTGTGCATTTTCGGTTGGAGTTAGAAAGAGGCAAAAAACAAGCAGAATATGGTAAAAGTACGTCAGCTGTTCAGAGTTTCACAGAATGTCCATATTATTTGCCTAATATTTTTGGTCTGTTCCAAAAAATATGTGGTTTTCTGGAAAAATCATTGAGAATTGGGATCACTAGATAATGGCAGCTAGTTAAGTTTCACAGTTCATATCATTCATGAAGTGCATGGTAAAGTAAAGGAAAACATTTTAGCAACTTCTTGCACTTGTAACAGCAGACTGGTTGACAGATCGAGGATTGCCGTTGTGTTTTAAGCTTCATATAATTTAGGAAATGCATACTAATGCAAACATTGTTAGCAATGTTCTAAGAGAATAAGAGCAATATTTAAAAGCTGCATGATTTGGGGCATTTCACCCCATCCTGTTGGCTTTGTCTTAGATTCATGTCCTTCAGAACATTTATGCTAAGACATATAGAAAGTTGCTAGAGTATTAGCCTTGAGACTCTTACAAGCCTAGCCATGAATTTAGCCAGTGTTGCAACAAGTCAGTACCCTATATCACTGTCCAACAGGGACATAGATGGAATCTCAGGGGTGTATTTTCTGCTCCCCATCCAGTTATCCAGGTTACACTAAAAAGGTTTAATGAGGTACTCTGCTTTACATGAAGAGGGAGTCTCTGTGACACAAATCTGTCCCGCCAACAAGTCCTATTGATGTCACAGACCAGGTTGAGGTCTCGCATGTAGGTTACTCGAGTGGAGCTTGACTTGTGGATATGCAGCAGCCCCATCAGGGTGAGTTCTGAGATTGCTTTGTATGTCAAAAAGAGGTCAACTCTGAGGAGTCTGTAGGAGACTGAGTAGAGGGACACGGCTTTCAGCCTATCTGTGTAGGCATATGCTGCTAGCAACTTATTAAGGTTATAATAACAATGTTTACAGTCTCTATCTAATTTAGGAATTTGCCCCCTCCCATTATTTTGGCTCTGTCCTTGATTCTTGTGCCAAGTATTATTGGCTTTCTGGCACATTGCTGAGGAATGTGGCTGCTAAATAATGAAAGACATTTGATTTTTTAACTTCATGTCCTTCAGAAAGTGATTTTAATATAAAGGTATCTTATTCTCATAACTTTAAGTGTATAAAGAGCTACTTTTAAATCACTTCCTGTTTGTGTCCCCCCCTGATTTTAATAGAAAGGTACCTTATTCTAGCAATTTTAAGTGTATAAAGAGCTACTTTTAAATCACTTCCTGTTTGTGTCCCCCCCATGATTTTAATAGAAATGTACCTTATTCTAGCAACTTTGTGTATAAAGAGCTACTTTTAAATCAGTTCTCATTTGTGTCCCCCCATTATTTTTGTCATTGTCCTTTATTCTTGTGCTAAGAAGTTTGAGTCTTCAACTGCTTGACTTTGCATAACCTTTTTAAGTAATTGTTCATAAAGTTGTGGGTTTTCTGGCAAATTGTTGAGGGTGGCAGTTACTAGGTTATGGCATGCATTTTATGTTTAAAGTAAACTTCATATCCTTAAGAGCAATATTAAAACAATCTCAGATTTGTGGTCTTTGTCCCGTACCTTGTTGTTTTTGGCACTATTGCTGATTCTTTCACTTCAGTGGTAAAGACTGAGGCATGAAGGAAAGTTAAACAAATGTTTAAGCAAAGTGTACTTTTTTATAGGCTGCAATCCACCTAACACCAATAATAGCACAGCTATATATATATATATATATATATATATATATATATATATATATATATATATATATATATATATATATGTGTGTGTGTGTGTGTGTGTGTGTGTGTGTGTGTGTGTGGCGTTTGGGTAATTAGGTAATGACTGTGAAAGTGTTACACTAACTCAATGTGGTCACCAGTTAAGTAAATAAGTAATAACATGTTGCAGAAAAATCACAATTTAAATTTCAGAATTAATATCATTCAGAAAATGCAAAGTAATGCTACTCCTGTTAGTAGGTTTCTAAGTTTGCAAAAGTAATATTTAAAATTTTGCTTAATTTTGAGCCTTTGACCCCCCCCCCCCCCCACACACACACACACACACATTATTTTCTGGCTGAAGAGTTTGTGTTCTTCTAATAAATTGCTGAGAACTGCAGTTACTAAATGACAGATTTGAGTTTCAGACCATGTATTTCATGAAATTTTTTTTTACACAAAAGCTGGTATTATAGTAACTTTCTAAGAGTATAAGAACAATACTTAAACTCTGTTTATGTACCTTTGCTGCTACACACATTATTTTTGGTTTTGTCCCTGATTTTTGTCCAAACAGCTTGCAGGTATGCTACTATTAATTACAACAAATATAATTTTCATTGATGATTTAAATGGATCTGTCTTGTTAGTCATATGAGTTCTCTTGTCATACTCTGTGACTTTCCCTGATTTTAAATAATGCATCTGATTTAATCTTGGATGTTTGGCATGTTCCTTATAAATAATGTCAGATATTTTGAGTTTTAGACTTTATATCATTCAGATAATGCATATTATTGCCAAAGTCGTTGCTCTCTCAGTGTGCAATAGCCTGTATTTAAAATCTCTATCTGATTGTTGGGTCTTTGTCCCAGATTCTTTTGCTAAATGTTCAACAGCTTGTGATAATACTGAACTGGCTGGAGAGCAACTGTGTGCATATCTCTCAACCATCCTTTGTTTCACACAATGCCCTTGATTTGGTTCATATTTTTGATCATCTCCAGTAAAATTTATGGATTTCTGGCAAATTGTTGAGGATTGTAATTATTAAATAGTGACAGACATTTGAGTTTCACAACATCCTTGATTTTAGTGCTTTGTCCCTGATTCTTAAGGGTTTCGTAGGTGTTCATAAATACTTTGAACATCCAGAGAGGTTTTCTATGTTTAGTTGTATGATGCCAAGGATAATGACGTGTTGCCACATTAAAATAAACCAAATAAAAGTGTATTCTTTTCTGCTTTTCTTTTCTCTTGTTCACCTGCAATCAATGTGTTAGCTGGGGGCATCAGTTCATATTCCTTTTATGCTTTTGAGGCCAGGGTGTATCTTGTGAATGAAGTACTGAAATACTCTTATGTTTACTTTCTTGCTATTACTTCGACCTTGGGATTCTAACCCCCAGTGGTACCAGCCATCATGATGTCAGTGTCATTTTGGTGGCAGTGGCAGCAATGGTTCATCACACCTCATATAAATGTGCAAAATGGAGTAGTCAGTATATAAGCTGTTACAGCTAAGTGCTAATTATCTACCTACAAAAAAGGAAGCAGATATCGGAGGTGAAATGTAGTTGTCTTGTATGACTGTGTTAGTGTTTGTCATGGATGTGCACCTGACTTTTGTGGATGCATACATACTCCTCTGACATTGCTCACCAGAATGTTTGAGTCAGTATTTAACAAGATGACAAAATATGTGGCAGACAACCAAAGTAGGTAATGGGAAGTCAAAATATGGTGCCATTTGTAATGTTTATGAACAACATGACTTCTTTTATTACACAGTCCTGCTTCAGTATTTCCCCCTTCATCCAATGTGCAGTTGGAATTTTGAGTTACAAAAAGTAATACCATACACTTTGCGACACTTGGGAAATATGAGTATGGCAGCTATTTTGATAACCACAAATACACACTTATGCTTTTCTTTCTGCCTCTTCATTTCCTATCTCCAGATTTCCTTAAAACACCTAGACTAGACTATGGTCATTTTATTCACTGACATCACAATCGAGTGTTACAGATATACAGAAAAGTGGCTAAGGTGAGGCACAGCATGGTTAAAGTTCAGGGCAGTTATTTCATGTTTGCTGAATGATTATTATATGACCTTTTGGAAGACATTGTATGTATGTGAGAACAAGATGAAATGTATGGGTGTCCCAAGTCACTTTGGGTGCTACAATCACAAACTTAAAAATCATGGAAGTTGAGATTCTTCCTTTTTGGCCTTTGCCCTCTTACCTCTCATCTGCATGTACTCTAAATCCAGGGTCACTGTATCTCAATGTAAGGTGATATTATTTAAATAGAGAAATATAAGCATATTCCATTTGTTTCTGCTTTAACTTAATTCTGTTCAGCAAGGATTTAGGATTCAGAACATTTATATGGAATAACAGTAGTGTAACTGTCAAAACCTTTTCTCTTTGAGATATATGAATAAACATCTTCATTGTCAGGGGCAATATGTGTGAGTACAAGACTACTAATGATAAACTAAATGACGCAGAGCTCCAGCAGGTCAACTGCAATGGTAAACTGCAATAGTCTTTTTTTTTTTAAACAAGTTTATTGTTTTTAACATACAAAATAAATATCATAACAATTTTATACAAGCAATTAAAATAGAAATAGTTATAACATTCAATAAAATAACCAAAGTATTTACAAAGACATCCACTACAAATCAAATCAATTGATTAAACTATAATGTCATGCTATTGAGACTAAGATTTTTTAACAGGTTTTGTAAAGTATCCCATATAATATAATAAGATGTTTTTCTAGTAGTACTTGATTTTATTGTCATCAATTCCATATGACACACTTCAGTCATAACATTTTTAAATTCATTAAATGAAGGAGGGGTATCTGAAATCCAATTTCTGGTTATTATTTTTCTAGCCACTGCTAGAATAGACCATAATAAGGGAAGTTTAACTTTTTTAACACTTTTATGAACAGGTGTGTTAAATAATATAAGTAATTTAGAAACAATGAAATTATCTGTGAAAAGGGCCTGCAAAAAATCATTGATTAACTTCCAATATTCCTTCAATTTTATACAGTCATAAAACATATGTGCCCAATCAGCATTTATTTCTACATTACATCTTTTACATAAGTTGTCTTTATTATTTATTTTATTCATCATTAAAGGTATATAGAAGGATCTATGTAAAAATTTCCAAGTAAAAAGTCTCCAATTAATGGAAGTAGTTTTATAAGCAGATTCCAATATATATTGTTTATCTTGTTGTTTTGGTGATTCACCATTAATGGAAATGAAATAATTCCAATAGGTATCTGAACTGTAATGAGTTTCTTCTCTGATAATTTTATGTATGTATGAGAGCTTACCTTTATCAGAAACTCTATGTTGTAAATTTAATATCAAGTAATCAATCAGTATTGGAACAGATTCTTTAACTGTTAAAGACATTAAATCAATTTTATTAATAAGATGTTGTCTAAAAGTTTGAATTTCTAACCAACATGTTTCTCTCAAATCAAATTCTTGCTTTAAGAAGTCTAATTTTTTTACTTTATTATCAGACAGCAACTGATACCAATACTTTAGATCATTCTCTGTGACTAAAAGAGTTCTTTCAGAGGTGGTTGACAAAAGCATACCTTGTGTATACATTATAGGGAATAGAATAAAATTCCATTCCTTATACTTAGGATGCATGAATATAAAATTACGATAACCGATAATAATGTTTAATGGGTAACTAACTACATATTTTGGTGTAATGGATGAAGTACAAAATTCTTTTAGTAACCATAACATGGAGTTATTTACAATAATATTTTTATGTATTAAAGAGATTTTCATGAAGTGAATGCTAATTAGTTCCCAGTAATCTTTCCATCTTGCAACATATGACTGATCTATTAACAAAGTAATAACTTTTATAATAGAAGAGATAGTATATAAAATAAAGTCTGGAAATGAAATGCCCCCTTGAGACCAGCTATTAGTATGTTTCTTTAATGCAATCCTATGTCTATTAGGTGCCCATAAGAAATTTAACATTAGTGAATTCAATTTCTTAATAATTATTTTTGTAGGTGGGAGTATTATTGATTGTATTAAGTATAATATCTTAGGGAATACTATAATTTTAATAATTGTGAGTCTCTCTTCCATGGTAAAAAACATATTGTTCCAGCTATTGAAAAGAGATTTTGTATATTAAGAAGACAGGTACTATAATTATTATGTATAATAGATTTGATATCTTTAGTTAATATTATACCTAAGTAAGTTATCTGACCTGAGTTGGGTATATATTTGTTAAAATCATTAATGAGGACATTTTTTCGTGTGTATATTGGTAATATTTTAGTTTTTTTCTTCATTGAATATTAAACCAGAGATATTTTTAAAATCCATCATTTTATCAAATAAGGACTGCATAGAAGAGTTAGATCCAGCTGATGTAATAATAGTCTTTACTGGTGTTTCTGGTACCCCGGCTAATGTCTACAAGGGATGATTTGCACACCACAAAATGGTGAATATTTGTTAGACCAGCTGGAACGTATTTGAGTTAGGCTGCTGAGGCATACTATTCAAAAACTGCTGAATCAGATCAGAGTCAGCATCCTTTGCTAGCTCATCCATACCGTGGGGATTAAAGTGGTTCTGGCTCACTGATTGGGTAACACTTAGGGGAGGCACTAAACATAGCACCTGCAGAGTTCAAGCCTACAAGCAAAAAGATTCTTACATAGGTGAAGCATGCACCCAAATGTTGTATTTAAGGGTATAGTTAAAAGCTAATTTTTAAGGGTCAGTAGACTGACTACAGAGTTTGATGTTTATAGTAGGCAAGCTGGTGAAATGAAAAAGGAGTTTGTAGACAGACAGTATGATGGTGTTCTTTTAAATGAAATGATAGAGTATGTAAAGAAGGCCATGGCAAGGCAAAGTTGTATTTCTCGGACTGTTCTTGAGTAAGACCTTTAAATAAAGGGAAGATAGGTAAGATAATCTATGTAGCTCAATAATTCCACTAGTCTTAGAATTATATTAATATCTTTAAGAATCATTGGACTATATTAAATGCTATGCCAGAGTTCAGAAATTTTATAGGAGATACATCACAATTTGCGTATAAGAAATCCCTAAGTTTAAAACAGAAGTTGTGTCATAAAGAAATGAATTGTAGGAAATCTGGCTTGATTAGTAAAAATGAAGGGCACATTTTCATGCTACAATTATTATTTTTGTAAATTTATAGTGATTGGTACTGATTTTACCCATCTTATGAATAAGAAAAGTTATGAATTCACCTGTTTTACAACATGTAATGCAGATAGTACTGTTTATCAGGCTTTCTGCACTGTTTGTTCCAGTTATTATATAGGGAAATATAATAGGAAATTGAAGGAGATGACTTTGAATTATCTGTTGGATATAAGATGTGGGGTTATGCTAACTCCCTTGCAAAGAACGTTAAAGAGATGGGTATGCAACATACATTTCATTTTCAGATAATATAAAAACATATGTAGAGCAAGAGGGGAGATATTCATGAGACAGAAATTGCAGAGTATAAATGGATTCTTAGGTTACAGGCTGACAAAAAGCAGGTTTAAATACTATGTCAGTTTAAAACCTGTGTTGAAACAGAAACCAATTAAGTGTTGAGTCATTTATTATTTTTCTGGCTGCATTATTAATAATAACATTATAATATTATTAGTAGTAATATTTACTTCATGTCTTTGAAATTATGCATTTTTATTATTTAACTGTATTATCTAAATGTTTTTTTTTGGTAATGTGACTTGAAGTGTATTAACATATGGAAATGAATGAATTGTTATACTCATTGGTAGTTTTAATCATGTGATGATTTTTAAACGAGTAAACTTTTTACATATAAGCATTGAGAAAGTGAAGTGTTCTTAAACCTCTGCTTGTTTGTTATGTAATAAAATTTTCATTTATTGGTATATTTATTTTGTGCTGGAGTTCCATTTTTTGTTGTTGGGATTGTGTACTGTTGACCTCCTTTACACAGCCTTGTTCCATTGTAGGGTTTTACTTAAAATGTTTGGCAACATACCTCTCAACAGTTCAGGTTTCTGCAGAATGTCCAGATTTCTGTCTCATAGTTTAGTCTGTTCCTTATAAAATTTGTGGTTTTCCGACAAATCATCGATAACTGAATTCTGTAATTAATGACTGACATCTGATTTTTAGACTTCATATCCTTCAGGAAATGCATTGTAACACAAAAACTTTCATTCTACCAACTTTCTAAGTTTATAAGAGCAATATTTAATATATGTCTCTATTTAGAGGTATTTTCTGCCTTTCTAAATATTTGTCCCTATTTTGGGGGTATTTGCCCCCTTCCTTCATTATTTTTGGCTTTGTCCATATTTCTTGTGTTAACAGGTTGAGGGGTATAGCTGTCTAGAACTCAACTTTCATGTCTAATTTGGCAAATAAACACTTGCAGTTATTTCACAGAATTCAGGCTTCAGTTTCATTCATTATCAAGTAGCAAAAGACTTGAAATTCCTAATCATTAATTGATAATTTTATAATTCTGCCAAAAATATTCCTTAGAATTAAATACATGAGGTGTTATCAGGCCCAAAAAAATTGTTTTGGTCTGAAAATAACCACTTGTTTTAATAAAATTCAGCAAAAATGTGTGTTATTTAATTCACTAAGAAAGTAACCAGCAGAAGTCTTCAAGCGGGTCTGCAGGGACTTAAGCAGCCCATCTCTAGCTCTGACTATAGGTACACATCACACTATTCATGAATACACCACAAATGCAGATTAATCTTTGCTGTAGTATTAAGTAAGCTTCTAATGGATTTTCTGATTCGATTGTTATTAGCAACAGCATATACTCAGCATTTTCTGTAGTTGCAATGTATCCTACAATAAATGAGGAATGCTATCATCATAACAGACCACGATAAGATTCTTGAGATAATTTTGAGAAAAAAAATAAAAGCTAAAGTTTTGCTTGCTTGCTCTACTCTCCATGAATGTTGCTGATCTCTGGCTGCATTTTATTTTGAATTGAAGTTTTTTTTTTCATTTAAGGTTTGGTCAGTTTTATTTTCTATCTTATTCTTGTATTACATTTGTTTTGTTTTAAGTGTTCTGTTGGAATTTTATGAGGATTGGCTAGGGTCAGTTAGAAAAGTTAGCAAATAATTCCTTTGCAAACAATGAATAACATCAGCTAATTAGTGGGAGGAGCTGAGAAATAGCATTCATCACTTAGTTTGAAATATCTGTTTAGCTGGAGTGCTTGTTTGGCTTGCTTGTGTACTCTGCCAGAGTATTGCTCATCTCTGTCTGCATTTTATTTTCCCTGCCCACCTACAAAACTGTTGTATTCTTAAATTTGGTGGCTTTTGAGTTGCCCACCAATACTATAAATCTGACTTTGGACAGTCCTCCCAGTCCCATCTCATCTCATTCTGAGTACAGAGAGTTCATGTGGGAAGACCACCCCCTTAGTTTCTTAACCTTATATTATTGTCTGTTTTCTCCCTTAGCAGTTAACTTAAAATGCACTTTATTCATCTGCTTTTACTGCATTTACATTTCTTCCTAGTTTATTACTTTATTTTGCTTTTGCTGCTTGTTCTTAAAAGTGTTCAAATGCATTTATTCTGCTGCATTTATCACTGCATGTTAGTAGCGTGACTGATTTGTAACTGTTAGTCTAAGCCTCTTAGTTTTGGTTTTAGCACTTGGGCTTCAGTCCAGTTGTTTTACATTAAGATTTCAGATAGTCAGATTTCATTGCTGAAACCTGTGTTCTGAGAGACTGCTTTTCAATCTATCTGGAAATATACAGAGCTAATTATATTTTTTTGATTTTAGAGACTGTACTGTTTATTGATGCTTATAGTTTTTCAGATCTCTGCTGAAAGCGTTTTCCTCACCTCCCCCAATTTTCTGCGATGTCTTCAGTTGGTATAACTATTTTTTACAGCTTGTGTGTTATCTAACTCAAGGATCATTTGCATAAAATTGACCTGTTAGTAACAGCCTGCATTTCATTGCTGGAACCTGCGTTCTGAGAGACTGCTTTTCAATCTATCTGGAAATATACAGAGCTAACTATATTTTTTTGGTTTTAGAGTTTGTACTGTTAATTGTTGCTTATAGTTTTTCAGATCTCTGCTAAAAGTGTTTTGTTCCACCCACCCTCCCTATTTCTGGCTCATAGTTTAAATTTGGTAGCTTTTGCAGTTGCCCACCCCACTGTAGATTTTATCTGGGACACTCCCCCAATCATATCTCTTTACCACATTCTACCTAATAAACTTCTTATGCACTTGCTTTTAGTCCTTTTTAATTTAATTGCATTTTTTAAACTGTGTTTGGTCTAATATTGCTACATACTCAAGTGTGCTAGCTTGCACTGCATGTGAATTGTTTTCACTGCTGTTTTAGCTACCTTTCTGTAAAAAAATAGTGAAAGCCTGTTTCCTAACTTTCCTGTAACTAGTGTAGGCCAGATACAGATTTGCTGTATCCAGGACTGTATGTAAGCTTCTGAGCTCCCCAAGCTTTTCTGTGTTGGAGGGAAGCCTTCTAGCTTACCAGTGGGAGAGTGGTAAGCACTAGGTAACCTGTCTACCACATAAGGAGTAGTTCTGGCCCAGAAATTGTAGTTATTGGCCGTTTGGGCAATCTTTTCCATCTCTCAACTTTCTGATTTGAAAGCCTGCATTTGCACTTGTTTCTGTCCTGTAACTCATCTAGTGCAGATACAGATTCTTAGTTTTAGCACTTAAATTTGCTTATTCGTGCTCAGCACTTGTTCAGAACTTGTAAGCACTAAATAAGCTACTAATTACTATAGCACTCAACCTTCCTCATTACCTAGAGGAAAACAGTTTTTGTACTTACTTTTCTCACTTGCTTAGAGAAAAACAGCTCTTGTACTCACCTTCCTCACTTATCTGGAGGACAATAGTTTTTTATTCAGGCATGTGCAATGGTCAACTCCCAGTGTTCTCTCCTGTCTATCTGATGAATCTGGGCATCTTGAGGCAATGTAGAAATTGTCTCATGCACAGAGACTACCCTTGCTTCCTACCACCCAACACTACAACCTGTGAGAGATGCACTTATCTAGCCAAACTGGAGGTAAAGCTCTCTCCAACCAAGACTGAACTTGATAGTCAAGAAGAGAAGGTAAACATTTGCACCACACCACACTCATCACATAGTCACACTAAATCTACACCACCAAAAACCACACATAGTAACACAAAAACATTCGCGGAGGCTCTCAGTAATAATCTGTCTAAGCAACAGAGACCTCCAAAGCAGAAACACAAGCAACATTCATCCCCCAACACAACCCAAATGACACATAGCCCACAGACTCAGTGTGTCACTCAACCACAGCCAATAAGGCAAAACAATGTACCCAACACACTAGTCATAGGTGACTCTATAGTCAGGCACACTGATGTCCCACTCACCAGGCTAAACAAGGAGAAGGTTACTGTCAGCTGTCTGTCAGGTGCCAGGATCCGCCACATAACCCACACTCTCAGGTCACTCCACAACAAGTACAAATATGACTCTGTCATTGTCCATGTTGGTGTGAATGACCTGAGACGTACCTCCCTGGACTACATAAAACGAAACATGGAAGAGCTCTCTGATCTTGTAGCCCAGGCAGGTATGACCCTAGCCCTGAGTAGCATTCTGCCATCGCCCAGAATGATACTGCAGTACAAGGACAAAATGATTGACTTTAACAATTGGCTAAGCTTCTGGTGTCATTCTAAGGGGATCCAGTATCTGTCTGCTTGGGATGACATGGTTAACAGACCATGATGCTTTGCCAGAGATGGCCTGCACCTGTTGCCCCTGGGATTCTGGATACTAGCTAAGGCTCTTGCCGCCCCTATAGTGCCTTTTTTAGGCAAGGTTCAAATGACAAATTAACCAATGTAACAGGAACAGGCAAGCAAAAACTGAGGGTAATGCTACTCAATGCTATAGTTGCATAGCATAATGCATCCGAGGTTATCCAAGTACAACTAACTCTGGGCAAAACTGCAATCTAAATTGTAGCTTGCTACAGATCTCCCACCATGCCCCAGAATTCCCGCTCCTCTTTTCTTGATGCACTGGAAAATATTAGGGTTCAACCAAACACCCTAATAATGGGCGACTTCAACTACCCCACCATTAACTGGGAAAACTATTCATGTACCAACCCCCAACAGGGGCAACAATATCCTAGACATAGTCATTACCAACATGAGTGACCGGTGTTCCACACCTGAAGTCAACTCCTCGTTGGTCCGATCTGACCATAAGCTAATAACCCTTGATATCCACATCCCGGTCCCACCCCCCTTTAAGGAAACCATGGTAAAACATTTCTCCAAAGCCAACTTCATGCTTCTTAAGTGGTGAACTTTATGACACCCACGCAGATAGACAATACAGTTACAACTGCTGAATCCTATACAAATGTACTCTTTAAGCACTTACATGAGTGCATGGATCGTGCTATCCCAAACAGAACCAAGACGATATCCTCCAAAAAAAGGAAGCCAATCTGGTGGTCCCCTGCCATAAACAAACTGTACAACAGAAGGAAGAAACTATTGCAAAAGAGAGTAAAATCCCATGAGTGGAGGAGCTCCCTGGTCAGCATCAGTAAGAAGCTGAGATCCCTTATAAGATCCTCCAAAGCTAGCTACGAAAAAAAAAAAAAAATCACCACTAATTCTAAGGACAACCACAAAGCATTCTATAGCTATGTCAAGAATCTCAATGGCAACACCCAGATCTGCTCTGAGTTACAGCATAACAGCAAGAAAATTACTGAACCAACTGATATTAACAACATCCTGGCAGATAGGTTCAGTGCTAACTTTACCCCCTCCACCCCCTAAAGGGCCCATATATATATATATATACAGGAAGAATGCAGAGTTCCTGTAATCACAACTATGCAGGTAAAAGCTGCACTCTCTAAAGCCAAAAACACACCACCCATGGGACTGGACAACATCCCAAGCTGCGTTTTACATGAACTTTAGAACGAACTGGCTCCCCACCTAAGCACCATGTTCAATAATAGCCTTGTATCAAGCTTTGTGCCCACTGAATGGTGCACAGCAACAGTTATCCCACTCCACAAAGGGGGGAGCCACCACTGATCCCGGGAACTATCGCCCTATTACCCTGACGAGCCTGGTCTGCAAGGCCATGGAATTTATCATCATGGAACTCATAAACAAAGACATTGGTAACCTCCAAACTCTGGATTCCACCCAGTTCAGGTTTGTGAAAGGCAGATCATGCCTCCTGAACCTGATCGACTTCTTTGAGGCAGTCACCAAAGCTGTAGATGAGGTTAAGGTGGTTCACACAGCCTATCTTGACTTCGCCAATGCTTTCGACACCATCCCCCATTCTGGAATTATAGCTAAACTCACTAAACTAGGTATAAATCCCTACATCACAAGTTGGGTTGCCAACTGACTCACTGACAGAACCCACACTGTAAAAGTTGCACACTCCAAATCTGACCTCAAACCAGTGACAAGTGGAGTACACAGGGTTCATTCGTGGGACCTCTCCTGTTTGGTATCTACTTCTCGGAAGTACAGGCTAACACAGAAGGCCTCTGGCTAATGAAGTTCACAGATAACTGCAAACTAAGAGCCATAGTCAAGTCCCCAAATGATGTGGACATCCTACAGAAGGGCCTCTCTGACACAGATGCTTGGTGTCTGACCCATGACCTCAAGCTCAATGCCAAAAAATGCAGTGTCATCCCCTTTGGTAAAAACTCTGTACCCATGAACTACCACATAGGCAGCAATCTACTTAACACCGAATGTGTGATAAGAGACCTTGGGACCCAGGTGGACAGTAGTCTCTCCTTTGATAGTCACATCACCACAGCAGTCAGGAAGTCCTTCTACATGGCACACCTCATCATAAAAGGGTTCTCATCCAGGAAAAAAGAGGTCATTGTTCCCCTCTACCTGACACTCATTAGACCCATTATAGAGTACAATGCCCCTTTTGGAATGTACTGCACAAGACATCTGCAGCAGCTGGAAAGGCCACAGAAGTACCTCACAAAGAGTATTACTGGCCTCAAACAAATGCCCTACACTGACCATCTCAAAAAACTCCAGCTTTACTCCATAGCATATTGCCTACTCCGAGGTGATCTCTGCCTAACATAAAGCTATGTGAAACCCAGAGCTGTTGAATATGCTACACCTAAAGAAATCCCAATTCCTCTCAGCTACATGCTCTAGGGACCTAAACCTTGTCACCACAATAAACAGGATTCCTGTCCCAGAGACTTCCAACACTCTGGAACAGGCTACCCATCTATGTCAAGCAAAGTTCTTCATTAGCACTCTTCAAGAAAAATCTTGATGGGTGGATGGGAAATAGGAAATACACCCTGGGGATCACTTCTGTGTCTGCTCAACAGTGGCACAGGAAAATAACTTTCTTGGGTGGCATAAGCCAGGGAACCTTGTTGGCTAGGCTTACGTAGGCCCTTGGGCCAATAGCCTAGTACCTACCTATGAACCTATAAACCTATAAGAAGGTTTGTGGTCTACACTTTTGTGGCAGGAGAGGTAGCTTACATCCTTCTAAACTTGGAATTGCTGGTTGAAGTCTTAGTGTCTCTGTTATTCTAAAAGTGTTTTAGTTCTAGTTTAAGTGCTTGGGCTTTAGGCTAGTTATTTTACATTAAAACTGTTTGTGTTCTACACTCTTGTGGGAGGAGAGGGTAGCCTGCTCATTTGAACTATTGTTTTTTTGAAAATATTGAACTTTGTTTGCTGTAGCATAGGCTAGATTCAGACCTACTAAATCTAGTTCTGTTTGAATAACTTGAGCCCTAAACCCAGTCATCTTTTATAGGACAGGGTTCCCTGCACCCTGGCAGAAGGAGTGTGCAGTTAGAACTCATCTGATTGATGGTTGCTGGAACAGGGCTCAGTTTTGAGCTTTTTTATTGGTTAATTTCTTTAAATCAGTTTGCTCTTGTTTACTACATATCAATGCATTTGCATGGCGTTGCACTTGTTTATGCACTACACACTGACAAGCAGCAGTGGGCACTGTTGGTGGATTATAGACGCAAACACTTCTGCTTGCAAATTTTCCCTTAGTATTCTGCTGGTGCTGTATTGGTGAGTTCTCATGATTGTCCCTCAATGACAGGTGATGCATTCAGTGAAGCTCCTGAGGTACCAACACAGATCCTACCCACTATCCCTTCATATTTTTTTCCACTTCTACTGTCCTGTACTTTACCTGGTCCTTCCTGTCCTCTCCCTGTTTTCTGACCATATAAACATAGTTAGCATTATGGATGGACAATTTCCCACACTTTCTCCAGCCAGTCTGGTCAACATGGGCATCCTGAGGCAGTATAGCAATTGTCGCATGTACACTGACAACCCACTTTTTCTAGTCCACACAAACTCATTATGTGACAGCTGCATCTATATAAAGAACCTAGAATCCAGGCTCTCTCACTCAACAGTCAATTCATTGGATGCTGAGCAGGTTGTCAGTGTGCACACCTCAACTCCTGCACCTACCAAAGCAACAACACATAAACCTACATATGCGGAGGTCCTAACCAGAAGCTTACCTAAATATCAGAGACCTCCAAAACACAAACACAAGCACAATTTGCATAATACATCCTCTGCAGGTCCTAGTACACATAATATATCACACACTAGTGTCTCCCCAGTCAAGCCCTAAGACAGAACACAACAACAAACATCTTAGTCATAGGTGACTCAGTTGTGAGACACACAGATATCCCTCTCACCAGGTTGGATAAGGAAAAAGTCATGGTCAGCTTTCTGTCATGTGCCAGGATCCACCACATCACACACACACTCAAGTCTGTCAACAACAGACATTGTTTATGACTCTGTCATAGTTCATGTTAGTGTGAACCAATTGAGGCATACCTCAGTGGACTATATGAAGAGAGAGAGACACGACTGAGCTCTCTGATTTATGTGTCTCAGGCAGGTATGTCCCTAGCCTTAAGCAGCATTTTACCTTCACCTAGGATGATACCTCAATACAAACAAAAAATGATTGAGTTCAACAATTGGCTTAGTTTCTGTTGTCATTCAAAGGGGATCCAGTATCTGTCAGCCTGGGATGACATGGTCAATAGATCTCAATGCTTTGCTAGAGATGGTCTTCATCTGTCACCCCTGAGATTTCAGTTACTGGCTAAGGCTCTTGCCACCCTCATAGTTCCTTTTTTTAGGCAATGTCACAAGAACAAAATTCCCAGTGTAAAAATACATTCTAAAAACAACCTCAAGGTTTTGCTGCTTAACACTAGGAGTCCAAACCAGAAACTGCACTCACTGGAAGCAGTACTCACCTTGGAAGATGCTAACATTTGTGCAGTCACTGATACCTGGTTTAAGGCTGTGGAGAGCACCCCACTATACCAGTTTATATTTCCTTCCACACACTTAGACTACAAATTGAAGGCATGAGACCTAAAGGAGGTGGCGTATCAACTTTCATTAAAGACAAATACATCTCTATATTGGTTAAACAGCACAATTCCCTTGAATTACTTCAGGTGCAATTGACTGTAGGTAAGCTCCCTTTTCAGGTCATTGTCAGCTATAGGACACCCTCCATAGATCAGGACATCCACTCAGCCTACTTGGATCTACTTGAGTCAATCAAGATACAACCAAACACCATGGTTTTGGGTGACTCGAATGACCCGTCCATTGACTGGGTAAATTATACATGTACTAACACACTTGCCCAAAGGTTTATGAATTTTGTTAATTCCAATGCCCTGGAGCAGCTGACTGACACATGCACAAGGGGCTCAACCATCCGGGATCTGGTGCTCACCAACATAGGGGACTGCTGGACCACCCCCAGTGTGTGGCTCTCCCTGGTGAGATCTGACCACAGATCAGTCTTGCTAGAAGTAACTATAACACAAGACTGCCCCCAATAGCAACAACTAGACTAAAATCCTCTTATGTGACAGCATAAATAGCTTCATAGCCCTTCCCCCCACTGATAAAACAAACACCTATGCTGAGTTATACAGCAATGCTTTATATGAGCACCTGAAAAATTGCATTGACTTTGCTGTACCTGATAGAACCAAAGCAATATCTTCAAAGAAAAACAAACCTGCCAGGTGGAAAACTGCCATAGATAGGCTATATAACACGAGAAAGAAATTGCTGCCTAAAAGTTGGAAGGAACAGTTTCAAAACTGAAAACACTCCATCCTCAACTTAAACAAGCAAATAAGACTCCTAGTAAAGTCCTCCAAAGCTAACTATGAATCCAAATTAGTTTCCCTAACTAGGGATAACCACAAGGCATTCTTTAGTTACATCTGTAACATCAAAGGTAAGGTCCAGATTTGCGCTGAACTCATAGTTAATGGTATTACATATATAGAAGCTGTGGATATAGCAAATCTGCTGACTGATAGGTTTGGCAAAATCTTCACTCACCTGTCCCCGCCACATATACCCCAAAGCATTCCTAAAATCTGCCCCAACCTAGTATCTCCATGGACCAGGTCTTAAACTTCCTATCCAAGGCCAAACACCCTTTGTGGGACCAGGCAACATCCTGGGCTGTGTTCTACAAGGTTTAAAACCAGAATTAGCATCACTATTGGGTACACCTTTCAATCACAGCCTAAGCACTGGCTTTGTCCCTGTGGAATTGAAGAGAGCTACCATCATCCCTTTGCACAAAGGGGGTGCATCCATGGACCCCAGGAGCAATACACCCTGTGATGCCTGTGCCATGGCCCAGCAATCATGGAGCCTCAATCCTCACCACTAACACCAGAGAGGGCATCTCATATATGAGGAAAGGATAACAAATACACACAGTAAAATGCAACTTCCCTTAAGAGCACAAAGAGATTACAGTCAGTTTGGGGCTGGTCGCTCCCTTGCTCTCCAGATCCCCAATAAGACTCCCCACTGGCACAGCTATAGGGTCCAGATCTCAGTCTAGCTGGGCAAGCTAAAATCTCCAGCACCCTCTCTGTCCAGCCAGTACTTTGTGTCCCTGCCCAAGTAGCTGACACACACACACACACACACACACACACACACACACACACACACACACACACACACACTTTGAGATAAGAGTTTACACAACCACACAGACACTTCTGGGGAAGGCTGGCACAGGTACCCTGTAACATTCCAGGCCAATAGAAGTTCTGCATAATACGCCTCTTTGTCCATTCTATGTTGATATGACCTGCAAAGGGAATATCATGGGCTATGGCTAGAAGTGCCAGACAGTAGGCTCTAGGCACTACCAACTGCTGTACTCTCTCCCCTTCTTGCCCTCCCTCAGGGGTTCACTCTCTCTTAAGCAACCCTTTGTCCCAGTATACAGATTCCCCCTTTCCTTGAGAAAAAGGTGCCTCCCTATATACCTGCCTCAGGCCTTGCAATGTAGGGTCTGAGAGCTGAGCCTGTCTAATCTCCCTCCTTGTAACCCTCCCCAGCTTCCCTTCCACAGGAAGTCTGGCATCCTCTGACAGTGGTGCCTCACTGTCAGCCTGGGTACTACTACTCACCTATACCATTGCAGTCACTCTGTACAAGGGAACATCAGTACCAACAAGCAGCTATGGCTCACATTCAGTCTCACTGCTACTGCATAGCTTCCTCCCTGAAGCAACCACCTTACCAGTCTTGGCTGCAAGTACGTGGTCTGTCTGGGTCTCCCCCAGGCTACCAGACCCACATGCTTGTCTCCTAGCCTGACTGCGTGTAACTGCATAAGCACATGGTACTGCCTCATCCAAATCCTTCCCTCTCAGGACATCTGCAAGATGGTAGTTTAGTACTGCTGTTGTCTCAAGACAACCTACTATTGGCATTTTGTCTTTCCTACTTACTGGCTCCCTCACCTTTTGTTCCCCACCTTGCCTCCCTGGACACCTGTATGCCACATGGCCCCACTGGTTGCATTCAAAACATTTAACCCTAGATCCTGGATGTGTACCTGGACTAGTGACTTCCCCTGCTACTGGCAGATTATGTTGTGGCAGTCTGTGCTGCCCACCATAGGTTCCTTTAGATCCATGAGCAGTACTGGGGGTCTCCTTCCTGTGCAAGACTGCTCTGCTTGCCAGGTATAGGTCACCCTTCTTCCCCAACTCATGTGAAGTAGCACATTGTATATCAGCTAACCAGATCCTCATGTCCTCAGGCAAAGTGCTAAGGGCTTGTACCCTCACCAAAAGGTCTGCCAGCCCTTCAAAAGTGGGGACCTGACATCCACTCACCCACCTATGGAAATAGGTGCTCAATTCAGCAACATATTCACACACACTTTCATCTGCCTTGCGTCTGTGCTCACAAAACTTTTCCTATACATTACAGGTGTTAGCCTAAACAGTTCTAAAAGACTATTTTTACAGAAGTATAATCAAAACATGCAAAGTCAGACATTTTGGACTGAACAGTTACAGCTTTACCATGGAGTAAGGGGGTCAGGAACCGTACCCAGAGCCTTTGGTCAACACCATACTGTTTGCATACCCTCTCAAACATATGAATGAAACTATCAAAATTGTCTCCCTCTTCAAATTGCAGAAGAAATTTACTGACCTGTTGTGCTTCTAGGGTCCAGTTACTCCCTTTCCCATTACCTCCATGACTCTGGCAAAGATTCAGCATCTCTTTCTCATGCTGCCTCTGCCTCTCTTGTTCCTCAGCCTCCAGACATAGCAGTTTCTCATTCACCTCAGCCTGTAGACTCCTCAGTCTCTCAGCTGCTTCTAATTTCACACGCCTGGCCTCCAACTCAAGTCTCTTTAGCTTCATCTGGATTTTAAGTCCACTGCAGAAAGGTTGAGCTGTCCATTCTCCAAGGGAATTATATCTCCACTGCCAGTCTGATTGTCCATCTGGTTACTGTTTTCTGATGCACCTGTAACCAAGGCTGCAATTAGGTCTACCTTAGTCAGGTTTCCATGCACCAGTCCCCTAGCCTGGCTCTTTTCCACCAGCTGGCTCCTTGTCTGCTTTCCATACTCCTCTGCTGACATGCTGCCTGCTCACCCTGACTAACTAAGCTAACAAAATAAATAAAACAATTGTGATCTGAACTCTGAGTATTCACTGCATGGCTGTTTTAGAGTACAAAACACCTTCAAAGCTCACTGTATACAAGCTACAGGATTCACTCTAACCACACCACTACAAGCCAATTAGTATTTTCCAACTAATTAATATGTGATGTGGATAACCCACCGCTGCCAAACAATTAATATGTGAGGATATCCCAACCACTGCCTCCAATTAATATGGTGAGGATATCCCAACCACTGCCACCTATTAATATGTGATGCCCGTGCCCTGGGCCAGCAATCAAGGAGCCTCAATCCTCACCACTAACACCAGAGAGGGTGTCTCATAGACGAGGAAAGGATAACAAATACACACAGTAAAGGGCAATTTTCCTTAAGAGCACACAGAGATCACAGTCAGTCCAAGGCTTGTCACTCCCTTGCTCTCCAGATCCCCAATAAGACTCCCCACTGGCACAGCTTTAGGGTCCAGATCTCAGCCTAGCTGGGCAAGCTAAAATCTCCAGCACCCTCTCTGTCCAATCAGTACTTTGTGTCCCTACCCAAGTAGCTGACACACACACACACACACACACACACACACACACACACACACACACACACACACACACACACACACACACACACACACACTTTGAGATAAGAGTTACACAACCACACAGACACTTCTGGGGAAGGCTGGCACAGGTTCTCCAGCTGTGCCCCTTTTACCCAGACTATACAATAGTAATTACTGCCACCACCCAGCTAATTTTTATCAGCTCCTCAAAGGCACTTTAAAGGGGTGTTCAATTATTACTGTGCAATATTATTATCCAATTGGTAGTATGACTAAACAGTCTCAAGGCTTATTCGAATGACCTGATGCAGCATCCTTAAATGCATGCAATGCACTCTTAGAGCTTAACTTATCTCTACACAAACCAGCCACAGTTAAAAGGTTTTAAAATATTTAATAATACATAATTAAAACCACAAGAGAATACTTTCTACTATAAAGTGCTAGTCAAAAGTTCAGACATCACACAAAAATACTTAAATAATTCAGTAGTACAGTTCTGATATCACAGAAAAACACTTAGTTTAATTTTTTTTATTTCTAGCTATGACTAAAAGAAAACACAAGTCTAAGATAACTTACACGTGAGCAAGAGGCAGTGCTGTGAGTTGGAAGATCCAGACAAAAATGCTTCATGCCTTCTGATTCTCTCTGTTTAATTTACTATTGCAGTTCTGATAAACATTACATCATTCTTTTTCACTTTCCTGGATTTCCCAGGCTACACATTAACTGCATTTACATTCTTAACATCTCCCTTTTATTATCTTGCAGCTGGTCAGGAACAGAGCAATAAAAATACATTTGCATGTTTAAATCTAGCAATTTAACTCTTGGTTAAAACAACATAAATAATTTCTTCATCTAGACTTTTCGGCACCAGTGCTACTTCAAAGGGTCACCACATGCTTTACTTTGGACAGTAGAGTGCACTGTTGTCACATTTATTTCCAGTTCCACATGTAACAGTATTTCTTTACATTTAAGACAACAAGCCTGTAGCTTACATTCATATTTATAAATTATAGAATTATCTGCAAAATTCTATCTGGCTAGGCTGGCAGCCTTCACATTTCTCTACCAGTCTTCACACACCCATTAGCCTGACAAGCCTTGTCTACAAGGCCATGGAACGAATCATCATGAACCTTATTAACAAAGATATAGGAAATCTCCAAACACTTCATCCCACTGAGTTTGGCTTTGTCAAGGGGATATCATGCCTGTTAAACTTGGCAGACTTCTTCAAGACACTCATCAAAGGCCTAGATGAGGGCAAACCTGTGCATACTGCCTACCTAGACTTAGCCAAGGCCTTTGACACAATCCTCCAATCAGGCATCATTGATAAACTCACTTATCACCCATACAATATATTGTCAGTTGGGTTGCAAACTGACTTACTGATAGAACTCACATTGTCAAAATAAGAGACTCCACCTCCTTCAGCAGACCCATGACCAGTGTTGTTCCACAGGGATCGATTCTGGGACCCCATACTGTTCAGAATCTACTTCTCCAAAGTACAGGCTAAAACTAAAAGACTGTGGCTGACAAAGTTTGCTGATGACTGCAAACTGGGGGAGATCACTGAAACCCCTAGCAATGTCAACATCCTGCAAGATGGTCTTATGCAGACTAATGACTGATGCCAATATCATGGGCTTAAACTTAATGCAAAAAAATGCATCAGCATCCCCTTCAGCAAGGGTGATGTTCCTGCAAACTACCACATCAATAGCAATACCCTAAGCACACAGTCAGTGATGAGAGATCTGGGCACAAAGGTCGACAACAACCTAAACTTCGATCCCCATGTCTCCACAGTGATAAGAAGGGTACTTTATATTGCTCATTTCATAAGTAAGGGCATTGCCTCTAGCAAAAAGAGGGTATAACCCCCTTCTTTTCTTCCCCCATCAGGCCAGTAATAGAGTACAACACTCCCTTTGGTATGTTCCTTTCCAAACACCTGCAGCAATTGGATAGACTACAAAGGTCCTTTACAAATAAATTTTTGGGTCTTCAAGATATGTCTTATGTGGACAGACTGAAATCATCGTCACTTTACTCTGTGTTGTACAGACTTCGTAAAGCTAACCTGTGCCTTGCATATAGAGCAATCTCTGATTTAGCTTTAATGGAAATGCTGCACATTCGCAAGTCAACTGGCACACAGATAAATTGCACAAAGGACCTTAGCCTGGTATGTGACATCAACAGAACGTGCTGGAGAGACAGATTTGTCTCACAGAGGTTGCCCCACCTTTGGAACAAGCTTCCTATTCATATTAAACAAAGCCCCTCTTTGGACCTATTTAAGCGTAGTTTGGACGATTGGATGAGTAACCAGAAATTTACCTCAGGGGTTCCACCTGTGCTCTCTTGGACGGGGGAATAGGTGCTCATTTTAGTGTCTGCTTGAATCAGACACACTTGGGAACACGGGTTGAACTTGGCTAGGCTTGTAAGGGTCTAGAGCCATTAGCCTAGTAACTTCCTATAATACTATGATCTAGTTTTGGTAGTGTATGAAACTGATCTTTAGACAATGAATAATGTAATGAAAGACATACAGTGTTAGGAAACCTGCATTTATAAATAAGGGAGTATTAATAGAAATATATCACAAAGACTCTGTTCACTTGCAATGGGTGTAAATTGCACCTACTTTGGGGAAAACACTGACAGTAATATGTTGTATAAATCATGTAAATGCAAAAAGGCCACAGTAATTTAACACTATAAACTGTTACCCACTGAACTCACATAAAAAGCTATCTATTTTGCAAAGAGTCTGACAATGAATACCATCATAAATTGTTCTGCTGTAATGCAAAAACTCAAACCATTAAGTGTGCCAAACACCACCATAACAGATATTTTTGACCAATGTAATGTATGTCAGGCTGTAAGGCAGGGACTGGTGCAGCCTAAATTATACAAACAAATATACCGAGTAAAAGACTGAGATGTATGCTGAATGTAATCACATGGCATTCCTATAAAGCAGAGGCAAAACTGTGAATTCTGGTAGTAAAAAGGTTAACATAAGTAAAAACTGTATTTCCAGCTTGTATAAATCAACACATTAGGCTGTGGTTTGCAATGATTGCTGGCAACACCTATTAGACCTGTATAAATTAGAACAGTAATTTTATGTAACTGTAAAAAGATGTCTTGTTCTAATGTATGTGGTTTTACAGAAAAATAAAATGTCACTTGGTATTAACCTTCATCATGTCAAAGTCTATAATTAATTTATAATAACTATGTTGCTTCATGCTGAATGGATACGGATAAGTGTATCTTAAAAACATGATATACTCTGTCACTAAGTAAAAATATTTTGGTTTTATTTTCAAGTCCATATAACCATGAAAGATTATATTATTAGTTTTACCTCTCTATCTGGTATATTTAAAAAAAAAAATCAATTGAAAGTGAAAGGTAAGCTAATAATCTGCCGAATATATTTATTAAAGTGACCTGTTTTACGTGAAACAAGCAGTTTTCTCCAAAAACATGACTTTGAGTTCTGTAGTTACAAAACGAGTACCATATGAATGAACTCAGTATCTTAAAACATAGCAAGGGCATCCCAGCTTCCTCGGTATGTGCAAACAACAACATTAAGTGATTTCTTTGAAAAGTCACACACATTAAGACTACTTAAGTCAAAGTGTAGGGTGTTTCACACAGCATATAAAATGACTGCTTTACATACACATCATGTGCTACATAGCAATGGACATGAGACATGACATGTTTATACAGCTGCAAATACTGACATCCTTCCACATTCAACTTTTAATTATTGGTCACTATAAAACAAATAATTGCTGATGAAGGGATAGAGTGAGTCAGGAAGATAGATTGGTCTTATTTTCAAGTCCAGCATAACCCTGAAACATCATATTATTAGTTTTACCTCTCTATCTGGTATATTAAGAAAAAAAAACTCAATTCCCTGAAACAAGAGTGAACAATAAGCTAATAATCTGCAAACACTAAAATCAGCACCTATTGACCCCTGTCCAAAGAGACATAAAATGCAGAGAGAGACTGACAGGAGTGGTATGTTCAGGAAAGATGAGGATTATAGTAAATGCAAACAGAATGATAGAGGGTGGGCAGCTGGTGAGGGTGATGGTTGTACAATGAACAACATATGAGGAATCACAAAACCGGTAAGAAAACACGTTTGGAGGTAGAGCAAGGCCCATGGAATGACACCTGGTCAGACCAGAAGACATATTTTAATCATCAGTTGCCTCTATGTCATCATTTGTCTCTGCATTGATATGCTGTACCTCTGCTGCTCCAATGGTCAAGCCTGCAGATCACATAATATGACATAATATGTATTTGGAGGTTTGCATGATGATGCAGGCATCCAGTTGTTGCTGACCCTCAGATGACACCAACTTCAACAAATACTGTTGGAAGAAGTGGGAGACCCCTCAAAGCCACTTCAGTGAAGACCACATGTCCACTTCCAGTGAGAAGTGACCACAGAAACTATCATCACTCCCTTTAGGACACCTTCTACATGATGATCTCTGTCTCCCTGCTGTTTGGCATACCAGTTGACCACTAGCAACTCACAACCAGAGACATCACCTGGCAAATGCTGAGTCATTTACCACCAGTCCACAACTGTGACCACAGCTGAACCTGTAGAAGGATGAGAAAAAGAGAATACAATAGCACAGATGTATGGCAAAATACAATTCTTTGACAGTGGAATGTCACATATGGAATATGTATTCCTTTGCCTGGAAAGGCATGCCTGGCTATTGTGACATCCTTCCACATTCAGCTCTTATTTCTTGGTCACTATAAAACAAACAATGCACTCCTGAGCAGACGGATAGAAAAGGAGAAAGAAAATTTTAAGGAAAAAAAAAATGCTAGCAGTGCATGTCTAGTTTTCTCACTCTAACCTTTGCCTCGCACTGCTGAAGTAGCTCCACTAAAGCTCTCTATCAATACCAATGCTACCAATCAGAATGAAGTAGCACCACTACAGTTTTGTATCAATACCAAGGCTACCAATCGAAATGCTTGATGACACTGGCCGCACTCACCATCCTGACAAGGTCTTGCCAGGCATCCACCTTGTGTAAGGAACCATCATACTGCACCAGGAGGTGCCAGAAAAGTCCATGTGCAGGAAGAAACAGAATGTTTTTCTCTTTCTGAAATCCTAAGTCAGAATCCTGCAGTTAACAGTCACTGAGTATGCCATTTCTATGACATTGGTTCACCCATGGAGCAAAATGGAAACCCTGTGCTCATGGATGTCTGCTCAGATATTATGTGATACAAACCACATTGCATCAACTGGGTGCTATAAAGCCTTCATAGTGCAGTTCCAACTCCTTAACCTTTGTGGTATACTATGCTCCATGTAGTGGTTGCAATGGATGCATCTTTTTACTCTTTCTTGTATTTTGCCATGGCCCATGGCTGTGAAACAGATGGTACACATCTTTATTTATGCCATGATGTATTTCCGTCTTGGGTATGGATCCCTGTAGCCTCTTCATCCTCAGACCCTACACCCTGCTGGTCCTACTGATATGGCAAGCATGGCTGGGATGTTTCTATGCTGTTGCAGCTTTTCCTGACAACATGGCATTCACCACACAGATTTTGCTTTAGGTTGCTAGTGCATATTATATGCAATCTATGACACTGCATGTTTCTGCAAGAGCTTTGTTGTTTAACATCTCCACTATAATGCAGTGGGGGGGTGTGGATTTGGATCATCATCCACATTTGCAAAGCATATCCAACATCACCTGCATACATTGTATGTATAACACTGACAATGCCTTCTGCAATGGCACAGATGGGAATAATACAGGCTGTGACAATGGACACTGTCTCCTGACTGTTTGCCATAATCACTTTTGTTCTTAGCATACCCATATTAACCCTATACATCACAAATCCTTGGTGTTCAGAATAAGTCTATATCACAAAGCATTTTACCAATTTTATACATTGTTGAACCATTCCAGCATAATTGCATAATCCGTTTCCTTATTTAAATGGGATTCCACATTTCCATATCATTTGAAGTCATTTGCATGTGCTGAATTCCTCTCTATGCTTCCTGTTGTGCAACTGTGCAATTTATGTCTCTAACTTACGTATGCCTTGAGTACAGCTGCTACCTGATCTCATTTGCACTATTTGCCTTGCTTTTGAATTCTGGCCATGGTTCTGATTCCTCCTTGAGAGAATGTATTGTCTCACTATGTGACCTCACAAGCATTCCATACAAAAGGGCAGGTAATTTGTAGCATAATCTCCACTTCTCATGATTTATTTCTTAAATGTCTTACAACTGTATTAAACATTAAGCTCCTGTGTCTGCACATTGCATCCCTAAATCTGCCTACTTGAAAGACAAATATCAAAATCTCAGATTACTGCAAACATTGCAGAAATGTTCATTGCATCTAAAAGTGCCCACACGAAGGACACATTTCAAAATCTAAGATAAATTCTACTAGTGCAATAAAGTTCAGCAGGTCTAGAGCAGGCAGTAAGAATGCTTTGATTAACATTCAGTACATCTGTATCATTTGTTTTAAACTTGTTTTAGTTTTAAATACATCAGGTCCGTCATGTAGAACTCTTCACAAATACTGGTTATAAATATTTAACTACTTAAAGGATTATGTTTAAGGCCTTGTATGTTAAAATGAAAATAGATAACATATAATAATATTATGTTTAATAATGTCAAACATTATTACTAGTTACCTTAAATAAAATCAATTAACATCTGTTACTGTGTGTCTTACTTCCTAACATAACAGTGGCATTCTAATAAAAAGTATGTGAATTTTAACGGTGTATTCTGTCTTCTTTCTTAACCTTGGCACACTTTCATTACATGGTCTTATAACATAGCAGCTTAATTACTTTGCCAACAGTGTTTTGATGTTGCCAGGATGTATAGCAGCAGTTATTTGGAATTGTCTTATTCTTCATTGCTATAAAAGAGATACAAATTAGTATCTGATATAATTCTGAGCAAAGAGAACAATGACAAATAGCTACTGTGGAAATGAAAATATTGCTTTAAAATCTATTTAAGCCTAATCAAACTGTTTCTTTATAAACAGTTTACATGGAACGTATTTTCCGAGACATGTAATGGAAACATTTTATTAAAATATATTAAACCTCTTTTACTTAACTAAAATGGTTTTCAAATTAAATGTGAGAACCGTTCCTGATTATAAACTCCAGGATTAAATTAGATTTAATCAAAAAACTGTTGTTAACAGACTCGGTTCCATATTTTGAAGGCAAAAAATCGATACTGTATTTTGACATCATCTTGACATTTTCTAATATCGGCACAACTCTAACTGCATAGCCGTATAACAGGGAAAAAAAAAACAGACACATGTGCCTCAGGTTATTAAATCAAAGCTGACACCCTCTGTCTAATCAAAGTGCAATGAAGTGCTAAATAAATCAGGATTAGAATTTGCCAGATTAGCACAGCAGCATTTCATAATAAGACGAGGACATGCAGTTTGTCATAATAACTCCACTCATTATATTGGATGAGCTGGGGCTTTGAGGGAGGCATCCGAAATGGAAAAAAAATCTTGCCTTCATCTCTTCATACATTAGTAGTCAGAAATGTGGGTGCAAATTTTTCATATTTTACAATAGCAGGATAACCATTTAAGGTCTTCATCATGCTCTCTGGGTTGTTTCTCTGGCCTCATGGTTAGCAAAACCAGTGTTATGATGGATAAATGATGACATGTGGGAAAGGCATGCATGCTCATTTTTGCAGCTTTTGTTATGCCTGCAGCCAGAGAATAACATAGCATAGGACAAGGCCTGCAGATGAAGCTCATTCTGTCTTAATGCGTATGTGGAGTATATCCTTCAGCTGGCAGAAAGAGATGCTGATACTAATCAAATGTGATATCAAAAATCACATGAAGATTCATCTCAGTTTAACGTTATTAATGTTTACAATATTAGCAAAACATTATTATGCTAAAACAAATATGCTGTTAACATGCAGTAGCACAGCATATATTCCAGAGTTCATGTGGCATTACCAATTCAAGCATAATCAAACTGTGCTCTATATGTTATTACTTAATGCATTTTGTAAACTAGAAGGGCAGCTCTTCTGCATACTGTAATGACCTGAATGTTATGCAGGGGATCTATGTTTCATTTAATAAACTCACTGGCCAATGGAAACCAAACAAGCTGTTCTTCCAGGAGAGCAAACAGATATTACATGACAAACTATTTAACTATTAAGTATAAGGCAGATGTCCATTTTATAATTTATTAAAGGTATACGCTTTTTCAGATTAAATTAGTATTGATTGCAGACAGCACATTTCTTTTTTTATCCTATGCCACATTTTAAATATCTTGAAATATATTTACTGTGAAAATTTTGACAGGTTTCTATAGAAGTAAAGGTATTTTGTGTTAGCCTAAGGAGATCGGGGACGTTATTAGATGGGGCAGAAAAGCTCCACAAAAAATTTTTATACAGAGAATCTTAAAATATAAATGATATATAGAGGATTTTTATTATTCCTTTATGATTAGTAATGCAATTAAAGTCTTTTAAGCATTTTATTTTCAGAAAGTGAATATGGAAAAGTGAAATGCTTATTCTCCAAGCAGTTGTATCATAGCACACAAGTAAGTCTACAAAAATGTAGCAGGTTAATTAGCATGGAATTTTTAATGAAATATTTCAAAAAGTGATGAAACACTTTCCAAGACCAAATTCACATTCCCATGTATACTGAGAAAACTTGGCAGCAGCTCCCCTTGTCCTGCACTGATGTGCAGAATTTCTCAGCTGTAACATTTAGTGATTCATAATTTTGCACATTTTGATGAGGAAAACACATCATTACCCAGGAAATGGAGTTGCAATAGACTGCTCCACTGATCACTTCAAACAACTTTGCAGTGGACTGCCTTAACAATTAATAACACATCACGCAGGGAGTGCTCCCACCCCAAAACGTGCATACATACAAACAAACATACATGTTCACATTCATTTGCAACACGTATTCAGGCACGGTTATCACAGAGCCACTCAAATATATTGCCCCAGTAATAACACACAATGGCAAACACATCCATGATTTACCTTCACCCACAATTTGTGCCAGAAAGGCAAATGTGTGCATGGCAGTATTACCAATATAATCATGTCTTTGAAGCCCTTGTCCTACAAAGCCTTGCTTGGTTGGATGTAATAGTAATATGTATTTCTGTGAAATGCATGTGTTTTACATATTAGTAGTTTTAGCTATATTTGTTGTAATACCTTCTTTTTTCAGTAATTACATGCATTGCTTCTCTGTTCATCTCTGCAAGTCAACCTTATAACATTTTGTGACTGATTGTTAGTTTTGTCTTCTTAGCCTAGGTTGTGGCAAAAAAATGTCCTTGGACCAATTCACTTACCTGATTACTAAATGTTAAATAAATAAGTTAAATGACTCTCATATATGGAAGTTTCTACCAGGGCAGTATGCTGAGGAATATGTTAACACAGACCACCACCACTACCACCACAGTCTGCCACATTTGCATGCAGAGGTAGAAACTTTGCTTTCCCCTTCTGCACAGTGTGCTCATAGGAAGAGAAAAAAACTGTCTACAATTTCTATAAGTTTTAAATGATTGTCAAATAACGTAAATTGATTTTTAACCAATGTTTTTATATTATTACTAATTTGTTATAATTATTTAAACTGCAGATAATTTATTTTATTTTTGAAGATTGTAAAATTGTTGTGCTTAAAATGTTTTGAAATAATTTGGAGCTTTTCCTTAGGTCTCTGCTGAAAACAGGCTTCTACCCAATCATACTTTCCCTGTGATCAAATGCCAATAAATAAATAAATAAATAAATAAATATCAACAGAGAATATTCAGCCTCTAAACTGTGTGGTATCCATGTACCACCAGAAAATGCTCAGCCTATAAACTGTGTGGAATCTATGCATCACCAGAGAATGCTAGCCTCTAAACTTTGTAGAATCTATGCATCACCAGTGAATGCTCAGTATCTAAACTGTGTGGGATCCATGCATCACCAGAGAATGCTCAGCTACTAAACTGAGTGGAATCTATGCATCACCAGGGAATGATCACCACCCACCTGTGTGGAATCTATGGATCACCAGAGAATGCTCAGCCTCTAAACTGTGTGGAATCCATGCATCACCAGAGAATGCTTAGCCTCTAAACTCTTTGGAATCCATGCATCACCAGAAAATGCTCACCACCCACATGTGGGGAATGCATGCATCACCAGAGAATGCTCAGCATTTAAACTGTGTGGAATCCATACATCACCAGAAAATACTTAGCCTCAACCTGTCACATTCAAATGTATATGTGTGCATTTTGCAGCAGTCAGTGGTCACTGCAGAATTTCCTCTTTTGACCATGGTGTATCAGCTATCATTAGGATGTCCTTCTGCCTAGTGCAATTAATAACTAAAGATATATCCTCCAGGTCAGTATGTTGACTGACATTATTATTTGTGCCTTAATTGTACAAGCTGGCATCTTGTACCATATACTTCCACCTCACTGCATAAATTACAAATGCCCAGGGATTCAATAAACTCTGTTTCCTGCACAAAGTGAACCATGTCCATTTCAGCATAGCTTTAAGAGCAGCGCGCTTGCATATTCATAGAGGTGAGCTACTGCTAAGGCTAAGTGAACATGAATACTACTGAGTGCAGGGGGCATGTTTAAGTAGTGTACGCAACTCTAACATGCCCCCTGCACTCTCAAAGTGCCATACGGCACTTTGTAAATGCATTTCAGTATCCACAGACACTGAAAGTAAATAAAATAGTAAAACAGTGTCCACGGACACTGAAATAGCAGATAATTAAATAAATGCATTGTCAAAGTGCCATACTGCACTTTCAAAGTGCTTTCAGACACTGAAAGTAGGAAGTTTAGATAGGAAGAAATGCAACCCCCTGCATTGTCAAAGTACCATACGGCCATACCCCCAATTGTTCAGGTTTCCACAGAATGTACAGATGTCCATCTCACATACCTCTCAACATCTTAGAACAAGAAATCTGGACAAAGCCATAAATAGTGGGTGGACAAAGTCCCAAAAATAGGGACACATTAAATATTGCGCATATAAACTAAAAAAGTGGATAGAATAACAGGTTTTGCAATAGCATGGATGCCCTGAGGGATATGAAGTCTTAAACTCTAATTCTGTCATTATTGTCTGACTTAAACCCTGAGAATGATTTGTCAATGATTTGCTAGAAAACCACAATCACAAGAGAAATGAACCAAAAGTATGAGGCAAAACTCTGGACACTCTGTAAACATCTGTACAGTTGAGAGGTATGCTGCATCATATTTTTGGTGTGTTCCCCCAAATATCTGTCCCTAACTGGCAAATGGCAGAGGATATGAATCATAAATAATGACAAACATTTGAGTTTAAGACTCCACATCAATCTGAAAAGTCATGCTAATGCAAAACCTATTATTCTAACAACTTTCTAAGTTTGTAAGAGCAATATTTAAAATCTGACCCTGTGTGTCCCCTTACAATTTCCCTTACTGTGACTGTATTGATATATGCAAATAAAGTGGGTTTATTAATTTCCATTTTTCCGTTCTAAGGTAGTTTAAGCGTAGCTGAGCAGGTTTGCTTGTTAGGGCCCTCTGCTCAGCATTGCTTAAACATCTCATAGCAGCTAAATAAAAATGTATAGCTAAAGTTTCAATGATGCAATAGCATAATGGGTTGGAGTCCCATACTTATATGCAGGCATTCAGGGTTCGAGTACCAAGGCAGCCACTTTATTTTTTCATGGGAAAACATTGTTAAAATTATATTTTTATGTTAAATTATGTAGTAATTCATATTTATTACCCAGGGTAGGGTAGCAGGTCCAAAATGGAAGTGTCAGTGCATATAACATGTGAAATCACCCGTGCATACACAAGTATCCCATACAGTATAGTCACACCCCAAGGTAATGTAATGAAAGCACATAGAGGGATGTCATGTAAAGTAAATAATATACACTTAATATGTCAGTAATGATGAATTAATCTACAATCCTGATATGTTTTTAAAATGAAAACTCAGCAATTCTAAGTAGTGCTCAGCTATGCTTAGCCAGTTGCTTAAATGTGAATGCTAAGCAGCATTTAGCTCAGCTAAGCAGATGTATGCACTGTTAAGCAGTGTTCAGCATTTACCCCTTTAAGCACTGTTCAACTCAGCTTAACAGGTTTGCACACTGCTTAGCTGAGCTTAGCATTTTTAAAATGGTCCAATGACAGCAATGGGAGGGAATATGGCCTTATTTAAACCACACAGGCAGGAATACATCCAGAACCTGTTGTAGTTGATCTGTGCAGGTACTATGTCATGCATTGGTGAAGGAGCACACTTTTGGGTGCAGCGCTGGGGCATCCAGGAGTCCAGGATCATGGCTGGACTCTTTGTAGAAAACCAAGATGAGAGATTGCTTCAGGGCTAGTACCAGGGCTCACAATACAAAGCAGAGGCCTGGGACTGTCTCGCATATGACCTCACCAGTGCTACTGGCATCCCCCAAACTGGTGAGCAGGTACGGCACCATTATGCTGACCTAAAGCAGAGAAAGGGGGCACTCTTGGCCCAGTGTATCCAAGATAAACAGGCATGGAATGCACTAGTAGTGTGTAAGTATCAGTATCAAGTAGTTTGTACCAAAGTCTAGCCTGAGTATGTGATAGCCAGGTATGCATAATGTTTGTTTTTCTCCCCTACAGCTGCAGCAGAGAGGGCTAGCAACATCAAAGCCCATGCTAACAGACTGTTAAGGCTACACCAATAGGCTGAAGAGTACAAATCTATCTTTCAGTATATAATACAAATAAATAAGAATAAGTACATTGATTGCTTCCAGTAGGTATACTGTTACTGTGTTAACTGAATAAATAAAGTTTGTCCAACTAATATTGATCTACAGGATATGTAGTACTAAAGCACTGTGTCATATCACTGTAATAAAGATCAATACCAAGAACTGTTGTGTTTACTCCGGTATGTTGTTGAAGAAATAGAATGTATACAGGTTCTCCACAGCAAATATGCGTTTGACAGCATGCATTAACTGAGGTTGTTCTGAGAACCAGCTGTTAAGAAAAAACTGTAGATTGTGGAGCTGTAAAACAAGATATAAATGAAATATGAAATATATACTGCACCAAGCTTTGAACCCTGAATAGTAATGTGTAATGTATCACATTGTGTCCCATGCAGGATTGCTGTATGTTAACCTTTGCTGTCCAGATTGTATTATTTCAAAGGATCAATGCACAGTACACCAACTATCTGTCATGGATGCATCTCAGGATGACAAGGTCAGACTGTCTAACCAAGAGAGTATTAGGCAGAAATCTGTCAAACAAAAAACAACAATTCCCTAGTAGCTCAGTGTGATGAGAAATAGCTTAGTTGTTAATTTTGCACACACACAAGGAATCAGGAATAAATGTAGAAACACTCAGGTAGTGTTAACAGATAATTTCTCCACAGGTTTTACAGGTAAAGAAATGTCGGTAGCACCTATATGAAGGGTATACTAATACACTGTGTACAACTGTTCCACTGTCCAATCCCATGCCTGCAAATGACAGCAGGATAGGTACATACAACATGCACTCTTCCTGTTACATGTCTCTCAAGTGTCATGTTTTCATGACTAGTAGTCACTGCTGCCAATAACCCTGGACACAAATAGGAAACCAGGTGAAGTACACCAGCAGCACACTCACATAGCAGTGCAGGGTACCCATTCTGTGCCAGATATGTAACCCTGACATGTACGAGTCCTCTCTAGTCATGTACTCAGAGTTGTCACAGTTTGCCCGATACCATTCCAGGTTGGCAGTTTAACAGGTATGTTTGTGCAACAGAAGTTATGGGCCATAGGTAGATGTAAAGTGAGGGCAGAACCGTAGAGTACTGAGCAGTACTGTTGTGAAAATAATAGCCTAAACAGTTGTTAATGGATTGTTTGCCTCTCCCCCCACCCCTTATATGCATCGATAATTATCATTCATATTCTACGTGTATGGTGTTCTCACAACCTAATGTACTTGTGTTCTGTTATTGTTCATATACTTGATTAGTTGCGTGTTAACATACCTTGTTCAAATACCATTGTTGGTGGCCTGTTGCCGTCAGTGTTACTGGCATACTGTTGATCCATTTATGCATGTGTTCTGTTTGCTATGCAACTGTTTCACATCTGTTGTATGGGGTTTATTGGAACACCCACTCATGCTGCTATAACTATTTTTGAAATGTTTTGTTCATGAATAACCAATATATATTGTAAAACCTCAACACCATAGCACATTTAGGAAGACAGATTCTGGCGGATCCACCTGTCCCGCCTCATCTACCAATGGCACTGGGCCCCAGCACATCTGGGACCCAACTTGGAACTGCCCTCTCTGGTGGTCCTGCATTACCTTCAGGTGGAACCACCTCAGGGGATGGGCCCGTTCCCCTGCAGGCATGGGCACAGAGTGAAGACCATCAGTGGCCACCAGTTTTGAGGTATGGTGCGCAATGTCATCTCCATGGAGTTGGATGGATGGCTGTGCCAGATGGAGGGCCACCTGGCACACCTCAAGGGTCAGGCTGCCCCTCCTGTCCAGCCCACAGCACAGCCACCTTTGGGGTCATGAAGATCTAGTGGTGACTGCCCATGGGTGGGGACCTCAGTCTCACTGTATCCATTTCGGGGCTTATGAGCTTTGGATTCCCAACCACCCTCCCCATCAAAGGTGTTTGCCCCACTCATGTGTCATATACCACCCCTGTCTTCTGTCTTGTCTGTCTGTGAATGCAACCTATCCTATGCAACCTACCTCCCCCAAACATACCTTTCCCTTCCCCAACATCCCATTCTCACCATAAAAAAGGGCATCTCTCCGCCAAAAAATTAATTCCCCCACACATTGCTCCATATTTTGCCCCATGTTCAGTGAAATTAATCAATCTACCCACAAATTATTCTACAAATGTTTGTCGCCAACACCCCTCCCTGTGGGGTGTGAGGCTGTAAATTCCAAATTCTACACATTATTCACAGCTGTTGCTGGAGAAGAAATGTAGAGCTATGGTCCTTTCCTTCACCCGGCGTGCACATCCCTAGCTGTTTTTCCTAATGTTTTACCACCTGCTTGCCCCCATTTCACCACTTTCCTATCACCCTTTTTTCTTTTCTTTAATTAAAATGAGTGCAGGTATAAGTGGGAGTAAGCGCCACTAAGTGAAGCTAAGAGGACTTAACCATCTCTTAGCATCGCTTAGCTTAATACAAAACCATGCAGACCCGCTTACAGCTGCTTAGAAGTGCTTTAATCACTCAGTCTCTATCAGCCTTGTTCTGCACAGCAACAAAATAATCATCCCTGCCAAGTCTCAACCCCAGAACCATGTACATTACAATCACAGTAATGTACCACTCCACCGTCTGAGCTGTGGGAATTTGTAATGCTTTTACAAACATATCATGCATTATGGTAATTTAACAGGAATGAAAAAAGTCATCACTACCAAGTCTTAAATCCATGACCCTGAGCACTGCAATCACAGCAACATAACTCTAAACCATTTGAGCTGTAGAAATTTTAATTGGTTTTGCAAACATATCATGTACTACAGGCATTTAACATAAGGGAAAAATGCATATCAGTAGTACTCTTATATACATATATATGTATATATAAATACATACATACATGCTGCAAAAAGCCTGACAAAGGACAAAGTGGGGGGGGTAAAGGGCAAACAATAGTGACATATTTGAAATATGGTTATTATATGTGTAGAAGTCTGCTAGAGTAGCATGGTTTGATGTAACATATATTTTCTGATAGATTCCAGGTCTGAAACACAAATGATTGTCATCATTTACTGATGTCAATGCTCGCATCATTGCAGTGATTTGTTAGAAACCCACAAATGTTATGAGGAACAGACCAAACATATGAGCCATGCATCTGGACAGTGTCTAGATATCTGGACAATGGAGAGGTATGACTGCAGTCATGTAACAGAAGAGAAAGCACTGAGAGCTGCCAGCCATGTCACCCAGCACTTTCTGAACCATGATATGAGCAACACAACACTACCCAAAATCAGCTCTGGGGAATTACCCATTGTTTTTGCAAATATATCATGCACTGTGGGGATGTAACTGTAGGGAAAAGCAGAAGTAAGTGAGAAATTGTCTACCCACAACCATTTGTACCACAGTCACAGCAACATACCAGTACCCAAAATGAACTCTAAAGTATAACAACTGTTTGAACAAACATATCCCGATTGCCAGTCACACACTACACCAAGATATACTGCCCCAATTCACAGTGTACTGGGAACCTTGAGGTGTTACATGACATTTCTCAGTCTGGCCCTACAAACATATACACCTGATAGACCACCAGCAACTGTAGCAGCATGCACAGTCAGATAGAAAAGGATCTTTGACATTCACATATGCTACTCTCCCCACTCAGCCCAACAAACATTTACACACAACACTGCTACACAATCTTGACAGTCTGTTAACAATGGCCAGACATACATAATTCTCAACTGTACAGATTAAACAGAATGTCCAGAGTGTGAGACCATGTTTATGGCCACTGCCGCATACCACTTCCGAGAGTCTGTTAAGTCACTGGGATGATATCAGGAGTGAAGTTACTAAATAACAATATACCATACCTCTGAAACTCTTACTGCAAGCCATCTTGACAAAGCCTGTCATACTTGGGGGACAGGAGGCCAAAAAGAGAGACATATCTCACATAATGGTGTTACAAACTGAAACAGTTGCTAGTATTACCGGGTTTGTTGTAAAATAACATCCCTGAAGGATATGATGTCTGAAACACAAATGGATGTCAGCATTTACTGACTACACTCCTCACATTATCCTACTGATTTCTTAAAAACAGAAATCATCTGAGGAACAGACGAAACATAACAGGCAAACCTCTGGGCAGTCTGTAGATATCTGGACAGTTGAGAGGTATGTCAGAGACATATCACTGTCAGAAGTCAGGTCATGCAGAAAATGCATGTCCAGACAAACTCTGTTAATCTAGCAATCTTCTATGTGTTTAACAGCAATACTTACTTACAATCTGTACCCAATTTTGGAACTTTGTTCCCCGTGTTGTTGGGTTGTCTTCACATTTCCTGTTCTGAGAGGTATTTCCACCTAGCGTCTGTAAAGCTGTAGCCCCCACACCTCCATAATGTTCTCCTCACAGGCAAGGAAAGGCGGCAAGGCCCACATGAAGGACATAATTATAGAACTGTGTTGCTATGGCATTGGCTAATGGAAAGACAACGCAGCTGCTCTGGATGCAAGTAGCAAGAAGGAGACACTGATTGGTGCACAGGTCATCTCCTAATCATGAGTATTACTTTCAAAATGCAAGGTGCTGCCTATGCAACTCAGGTCTGAGCCCATCTACATAAAAACAGACTGCGACTACACAAACCTAAACATTTGCATTAGTCTGAGGAACTCTTCAGCACTACAACAGGTATGTTAATCAGTGAAGCTTGTAATGGAATGCAGAAGGGGGGATGCAATAATGTGAAATACGACATTAAACACTAGGTCACAACAAGACCTGCTGGAATCACATGCTGCTGTCCAGCACCTATGGCCATTCCTGCTGGTCCTGCCTGCAGTGGCATATATCACAGCTCTGGCCCCTGAGTCACCCCATCAAAGGTCAGCTCATGTATGACTACTACTGGAGTGTCTGTTGTCCAATACTGACTGTGACACTGCTAAGCCACCTGTCTGGAATGTTGTAAATATTCATATATCACCTGTGAGTGCTATTATGATACATATGCTTGTTTTACAAATGTAAGAGATTTATATAGGGTATGTGCATAATAAAGAACAGGTGCAGAAGTGTGTGTTGAACTGTATGCTATATACTGAGCCCATACCTGTCAACTGTCAAAAGTTTTGCAGACTGACCACATGTTTGCCTCATATTTGTAGTCAATGCCTCATACAGTTGTGTATTGTCTGGAAAATCACTGGCAACCCATTAAAGACTGAAGTCATAACATAATATCATACATTTGAATGTCAGATGTCATATCCTGCAAAGTAGTCATGTGAATGCAAAACCGTCTTTGCTAGCAACTAAGTGTGTTACAGCTAGATTTATAGTGTCACTATTTTCTGGCCTTTGCACACCAGTGATGTGTGCCTTTGTGCAGGTGTCTTGCTTTAACACAGGCTAGGTGTCTTAGCATAAAACCCATGTCAATGCAGGCGTACCTTGCCCTGTAGGATGCTGACATTTGTGCAGTCACTGACACCTGATTTGCAGCTGTGGAGACCACACTAACCTTGCCAGGTTACTCTTCCCATAATACATTTAGACCCCAAATGGAGGGCTGCAAAGCCACAGGATGGGGGAGTTTTAAACAATATCATACACATACACACCTCCAGGCTGGCCAAACAGTATGACACATGGGAGAAATCCTGAATGCAGTAAGCTGTTGACAAAACACCTACTCAAATCATAGCTAGCTACAGACCTCCAATCATGACTCTGGACACCCACCACACCTATCAGGACTTGCTGGAATCTGTCAAGATTCAACTGTCTACCCTGCTTCTGGGTACTTTAACTACCCAGCCATAGTGTGCATGACCTATGCTACCTGAACATGAAACCACATAGATTCCTCAGCTTTGTCAATGGCAATGCAATGGATCAGCAGGTCAACCCTCCTATGACAGGCGGAAATATCCTGTACCTTGTCCTAACCAACATGAGTAGCCACTGTAGCACTCCTACAGTGGCATCCTTCTTGGTAAGATCTGACCACATAGCCATCACTGTTCAGGTCACCTCTCCCCTGCCCACCCCCATCAGGGTCAAACAAAATAAACTTTACATAAATTACTATAAATCCTCTCAGAGCAGGTAGAAGTCACTTTACAGCCACTGTCCTATCAGTTGGAACTAGCAGTAGTGTCCTAGCCCATACCACAATACTATGTGAGCACCTACATAGCTGTATGGCTTCAGCAATATCTGGTAGGACAACAACATCTCCCACAAGGTAGGGTAAATGTCTGTGGTGGACAGCAGTAATACACAAATACCATAAGAGGTGGAAATAATTGCTGGACAGTGCCAAGAAGGAGCAGGTGCCTAATTGAAAGCAATGTCACCTTGTCTGAACAAGCAAATAAGGTCACAGGTGAATTACCCAAAGGCTATCTTTGAGTGCAAATTGGACACATCCACCAAGGCCAATCACCAGGCCTTCCACACATATGTCTGAAATCCCAGAGGCAACATGCAAATCTGCTCTGTAGAGGTGGTCAATAACACCACATACACATATGGCATAGATATAGCTAACCTGCTGCAGACAGGTGAAGTGTAAACATCACCCCCTGTGCCCCCTATTGGTACACATGTGCATACACAGCACCTGCCCACTCCTCTCATCCTCAGGAAGCAGGTTTGTAATGCCTTCTCAAAGGCAACACACAGAGGTCTCCATAGGCCTAATACCATCCCTGGCTGCATCCTACATGAACTCAAGCATGGGCTTTCAGCTCCATTACACACTGTAGTCAACCAAAGCCTGAGCACCAGTGTCATCCCATCTGCACAAAGGACAGCCACTGTCATCCCTATACACAAAGGTGGAGCAATCCAATGACCCAGCCAATCATATGCACATCAGCCTCACTAGCCTGATCTGCAAGGACATGGAAGGCAATATCAAGGACATTATGAACAGGGACATCAGCAACATCAAAATGCTTGAGCCCACACAGTGTGGTATTGTCAAAGGGAGATCAGGCCTGTTAAACCTGGCAACTTCCCTGAAGTGGTCAACAAACACAAGGACGAGGGGAAGATGGTGAGCAATGCCTGCTTTCACCTAGCCCAATTCTCTCACAATAATCCCCAGGTGGCCAGGATACATAAGCCTACACAGCTAGGCATCAACCTGTATATTACCAGATGGATAGCTAACTGGCTCAATGATAGTATCCATTCTGTCAAAGTAGTGGAAGGCACCTATAGTAGTAGATTTTTCCAGAGTGATGTACCCCAACGATTGGTCTGGGGGTCTCTACTGTTTGAGATATATATTTCTGAGGTACAAGACAAAAGCAGTGGTCTGTGGCTGAACAGGTATACAGATGCTTGCAAGCTGGCCACTGTCTTATGTCCCCTACTAATGTGAGCATCCTCCAAGAGGCCCTCACCCAAATTGAAGACTGGTGCAAGAAGCATTACCTCCAACTGAATGCCAGAAGATGCATAATTTTTCCTGCTCTGGTAGATGTCATCCACACTAATTATGACAGTAATAATGTACTGAGCATGCAATCAGGTGTGAGGCGACTTGTGCACCAAGGTTGATAGCAACCTGACAGTATCCCACTGTGTGGGCACCATTGTACGGAAGCCTGTCTACATGGCCCACCTCCCAAATATGGGTTTGTCATCCAGGAACGAGGAGGCCACAGCATCCCTGTACTCCACCCTTATCAGACTCTTTACCAACTAAAATGGCTTCTTTGGCATGTACCTTGCAAGCAAATGCAGCAGTTGCAGAGACCATAGAGGTTCTTGACCAGGAAAATCCAGGGTCTGCAACACCTATCTTATACAAATAGGCTGAAAGCCCTGTCCCTGCATTCAGTCTCATACAGACTGATCATAAGCGACCTGTGTCTGGCATACAAGGCCATTTCCAAACCAGCCTTGATGGCATTTCTGCATATCTGTAAGAAAGACCCCACTCATGAAACATGCATGCAAGGTCCTCACCTAGTCTGTGACATGTATAGTACTTGTTGGCGGGATAGTGTAGTGTCCCAAACAATACACTGTAAAATACAATCCCTCCACATGTCTAGTGGAGTACACGTATAGGCCTCTTGAAGAAGAAGCTGGACGACTGCATGGGAAATGGATAAGACCCTCCCGAGATCCCATGTGTGTCCCAGCTGGACAGGGGAAACAGGTGCTGGCTTTGAAGGGACATGGGAGAAAGTCTGGGCTAGGCTAATGTGGGCATCAGGGCCAATACCCAGGTATCATCTTGTAAGGCTATGCACCTAGTACTTTACATGATTCCTGTATGTATTGCACTGTCCTGCAATGTTGTCTGAAATCAATCCCTGTGAGTCTGAACTGTGTAGGTACTGCAGTGATAGCATATACTCTTGTCCCTTCATCAGTTATCATCACACATCATTACATCTTGTCATTGTGTGTGGTCTGTATAGCAATAAGTCAGCTTTTACAGTGCTTGCATATGCACCTGGTGACACTGTATAGGTCACTACAATAGCCTTGGTCTTGATCACAATTACCATTCTGCTAATATGCCTATCACACAGTAGCATTTGTCACCCTTTGTTGTGGGCCTTACAGTAGCTGTGAAAGAGATGGATTGTGGCAGGCAGAACTACCATAGGATCTATCCTGAAGGGTCCATAGGTGTCAAAGCTGTGCCAGACTTTACCAGGAATGTGTGTGTGTGTGTGTGTGTGTGTGTGTGTGTGTGTGTGTGTGTGTGTGTGTGTGTGTGTGTGTGTGTATCAGCAAGATATTAATTTACATATGTTCTTTCCCTCGCAGCTGAACATGGAGGTTGGTGTCTCTCCCTCTCTCAACCTGATGCTGGTGTCTTAGTGGACACCCACGATGGTGGTGGTTATAGTGAGGTACAGATGGGATCGTTGGGGCCTGAATCTTTGCCATTGTTTAGTATCCCACTATCATGCACTGTGTCTCTGCACACAGTCAGTATGCCCACACATTCCCAGTCCCCAGCAGCCACAGATAATGGACAGTTGGAGGGTGGTTTCATGGAACAAGCTAGTGTGTTGACTATGGCAAGTGTGAGTGTAGAAACCAGCCATAGCCACAGAGCAGGTGAGGTCACACACAGGCAGATGGACAGGGGTGCTCAATGGAGGACTGCTGCCCATCAAGCTCCTGTTGCACATGCCACACCAGGTGTCAAGAGATGCATGTTATGGTCTGTCATGGAGGCACAGGTGCGTACAGACTGCAACACCAAAAGATGCTCAGGGTTATGAATGCTGTGCTTCTTGTCATGCGTAACAACCTCCATGGCATTTGTGATTTCATACTTCATTTTGCTAATGTCGTGGATAGACAGTAGGGTGACACATTGTCACTGCTTATGTCTGTGCTTGAGCATGTGGTGGGAGTAGAACATCAGCCAGGTGGATGTAGGTCAGCAACATGATCAGCTGAGAACCCACATGGCTGTGCACATTCACAGTCCCGTAGTCAGCAGACAGCAGTCACCACTGGGGAGTAGTACTGCATCTGTCCTTGGTCCTTGTGGTGTCAGTGAGACTCCTGGCAAAACAAGATCCCACATCCCTTCTGTGAGATGGTGAAATGTATATCCTGCCATGAACAGTCCATGGCTGTCCAACATAGCCCTGTGTCAGGCATCCACATGGCTTGATGGTGTGCAGACAAACACTCACACATCCATATCACAGGCTGGTCACCACCAGACATGCACAGCTCCTCTGCACAGCCCAGTTGAACACCACCCCTCTAGACACACACGCACACACACACACACACACACACACACACACACACACACACACACACACACACACACACACACACACACACACACCACTGCACTGGGGCATGCATTGAAACACACATGCACATGGAAGTGGCACTTCTCAGAGTAGATGACCTACCCATCTATTAATGTACAATACACAGTGATACAACCATTGCATGCATCACAGTGGCTTGGTGTTAGAAACTGTGTAACTGTGCTTGTATGCTGGATGACATCTATATGGGTTGACACTAGGTTGGCAATGGGGGAGTTTACAGGGTAAAAGTGGCACACAAAATGGTATAGCCATCACATACACACACACTAAAGACAGCCACAGGGGCTGTGCATACAAAAACACATACACAGTTGCCAATAGACATATTACTAACCCTATGTATCCACCTGTATGTATTATAGTGCTGCCATACACATGGCATGCTCCACATAGATTATATGCTTGGGACATAACACATAACCTCTCACAATAGGTAATCTTGCAAATGCCTTCATGGATGGTGGGATAACCCACCATACATAGCAAATGGCCTCGTCTACTGCTCCTACAAACCTGCACAAGTGATAGAGTGACGACTTTGTATCAGAATGATGTGTCAGTCAGTATGATGTCTGCTGGTGGCATGTGTGTCACTATGGTAACTGTGACATATTTGGCAATGATATCACAGGAATGCTCATTGTTATGGGACACAGACTACATATAGGTTGCAAACATGTGAATATTCCATGTACATCTATACAGATGACTGGTATGGGCTGTATAGTGCTACATGGTGCATGTGAGGCAGATGCCATTAACAGGCTCTTTAAGGTAATGTTATGGGTAGAGGGTCAACAGGCCTTATGAATAGGGCTCAACAGGCCTTAAAATGGTATAACCTACACACACAACAGCCACAGGGGATATGCTTCACACACACTGCTATAGTATTCAGTATTGAGATTAGAACTCCTACTTATCTAATTATTTCCACTGTAGTATTGCACCCTTATTGCACACACCACAGAGCTTAGATGACTGGCAAGTGTATACAGGTACATCTAAGGTGAATGACATCAGCAGGCCTTGTAAAGTAGGGCAATGGGACATGTACTGGGCAGTAAACACCTCAAAATGGTATAACCCACCCCCCAGAGATATGATTCTCACCCACATAGGGATGATGTGATTCTCAAACACACACACAGTATCACAGTTGCCAGTATTGAGTTTAAAACCCCTACCTATCTAGTCATGTGTACTACAGTGTTACACAGCTATCACACATGCAACAAAGCTTATAGGATTTAACAGTGTTGCAAGCTATGTCTAAGGTGAATTACATGAAGAGCCCTTGTAAAGTATGGCAGTGGGAAATGTACTGAGTGGAAAGGGCATCAAAATACATTACCCTACAAACATACATACTTACAAACACCTTCACACACACACACACACACACACACACACACACACACACACACACACACACACACACACACACACACACACACACACATTTGCTACAACTGAGTGTAGGACCCCTGCTTGTCTAGTTATATGTACTATACTATTACATAGTTATTACACTTGCCACCGAGCTTAAAGGGCTGAGTGTTGTCCAAAGGTACTTCTAAGGGAAATGACATCAGCAGGACTGCTAAAGTAGGATACTGGGAAGTGCTGTAGGTGGGAAGGTCCTCAAAATACTGTGTCCTACAAACATACACACTTATAAATGCTTGTACATGCACACATTTGCCAGACCTAAGAATAGAACCCCTGTCAATCTAGTTATTTGTACTATAGTGTTACACAGTTATTGCATGCACTACAGAGCTTATAGGGTTGATAAGTGCCCAAAGGTACTTCTAAGGTGAATGACATCAGCTGGACTACTAAATTAGGGCACTGGCAAGTGTACTGGCAGGGAAAGTCCTCAAAATATTTCATCCTACAAACATGCACACATTTGCCAGAACTGGGAATAGAACCCCTGTCTATCTAGCTATTTGTACTATATGTTACACAGTTATCACACATGCTACAGAGCTTATACATCTGACAAGTGCCCAAAGGTACTTCTAAGGTGAATGACATCAACAGGACGGCTAAAGTAGGGCAAAGTGTACTGGGTGGGAAAGTCCTCAAAATACTTCTTCCTACAAACATACACACTTACACACACACATTTGCCAGAACTGGGAATAGAACTGCTGCCTATCTAGTTATTTATACTATAGTATTACATAGTTATTTCATGTGCCACAGAGCTTATAGGGCTGCGGCTGTGCAAAGGTACTTCTAAGAGGAATGATATCAGCAGGACTGCTAAAGTAAGGCACTGGGAAGTGTACTGTGTGCGAATGGCCTAAAACTGTTTCACCTACACACAGACACACACACACACACACACACACACACACACACACACACACACACACACACACACACACACACACTGGACCTCACCTTTATGCTGGCATGTGACTGTTTACAACCGGTATGCCACTTTCTGCAGCAGGATATCACTCTATGCCATTCAAGATATCCCTGTGTATGACTCACTCTCTGTGTGTTCCCCTGTGTCACTCTCTCTATTATTGTCTGTCTCACTCTTCCCCATGTCTATGTGTGTGCATGCTTGGCATATTGTTATATGTTGCCCATATATATGTCTGTATATCACATGCAACAGATGCAGATATATCACATATGGGCCACATACAGGTAGCTGAGGGTAATCCTGTCTAACGGGTGTGTGTAGGGGCAGTTAAGGTGTACATAGATGTCTGTATGCAAAGGTGTATATGCACAATACAGTTATATAGTCTGATGTGAGTTCCAACATGGCCAGTGATTCTCTAAGTGTAGGAGCATGCCCAGTATGACCTTCTATAGTACGAGTGACCATTCCAGAGATAGTTGTACTCCGGTCTGGGGTTTTGTGTGCTACAGCCATACCTCTCAAAAGAAAACAGGAATTTGCTAGAGGTACTGGGTTTGTTTTAGCAGACATTGTCTGACATGTCTGAAGTCTGACACTGGAATGTATTTTGTCATTACTTAGTGACAGACATCCTTAGATCATCACAGTTCTTTACCAGAGGTGTACAAGATGTATGATGCACAAATCAATACTATGAGCCTGACTATATAAATTATTGCCCAGAAAGGCCAGTTGAGAGCTATGGCTACAGCTGGTTGACTGATGAAGCTGTGTAAACAGTCCAGCAATTTGGTGATATACTTGCTGGGGATCTTCTGCTTCTTTGGTAATCTTCTTACCTGAAAATTCATATCCTGATGTGGCCATACCTCTCAACTGTACATTTTTTTGACAGATTGTCCAGGTGTTTGTCTAGAGATTTCATCCAGTCTGCATAAACTTGTGTTTTTAAAGCAAGTTAGTTGCATATAATCTGATGAAGGCCAGTTAAGCTGGAAGAAAGTGCTTATTCATTTTTAATAAAGCTGTTTGGAGTCTTTGTGGTCTTGGATCCTTGCTTGATAGCCAGTTACTAAGTGTTAGTTGCATATAATTGAAGACTGACTTTACAAAATAATGACAGACATTAGTGTTTTAGATTTCATAACCTTCAGACAATTCCTGCTAATGCAAAACACATTATTTTCAAACTTTCTCAGTATGTAAGGGTAATATTTACAACACGTGCCTATCATTGGGCCTTTGTCCCACTTTTATTTATGACCTTGTCCAGATGTCTTGCTGTCAGAGGTTGAGCAGTATGGGTGTGAAAACAGAGTGCATTCTACTGTGCAGAAATGTCCATTATATATGTAGTATATTCCACATAGCACTGTGACTTCCAGGTATGTCAGTGGCAGAGCAGTACAAAGTAATATGGTGAACCACTGACAGAGATTTGTGTATAGGTTGATAGGTTGCTATGACATTAATAGGCTATTGGCCCTGAGGCCCTTATAACCCATGCAGATGAGAGTGTAGTCCATGTTATGACATGTCAGCACACAGAACCCCTGTCCAGCAGGGACACAGGTGGAATCACATGACTGTATTTTATGTTTACCATACACTTATACAGGGAGCACATCACTATGGGTATTGAGGCACTTACCCTGCTGTTGACAGGGAGTGTATTCCACAGATGGGGGAGTCTGTGGTACACGTATCTGTCACACCAACAAGCCGTACTGATATCACAGCCCAGGTTGATGCTGTGCCTAGAGGTTGATGGAGTGGGCCTTGAGTTCCAGTTGTGCAACAGTCCCATCAAAGCAGGGTCTAGATTGCTTTGTATGCCACACAGGGATCACCTCAGCAGAGTCTGTATGGAATGGGGTAGAAGGACAGTGCTGTTAGCCTATCTATGTAGGGTAGGTGTTTGTGGTTTGGGGTAAGGTCTTAGTATTTGCAAGACCCTGGTGTGTGGAGTCTACATGATCTGTGGTGTGTAGGTTTGTGGAGTTCTCATGTGATTTTGCCTCTGAGGTGTCCGTTGTTTGGGTTTTTGTTTTGTTGTGGACCTCCACTTACATGGGTGCGTGTTGTGTATTTTCAGGTGATGTTTACTGACTCCATACACTGCATGCCACCTATGTTACTGCACAATTGGTTTGGGTGTGCACATTCTCCATTTGTCTGGCCAGTGGTTCCCCTTCCACTTATGTGTGTCTCTTTGTCCTTCTGTAGTCCAGTCATGGGCTTTGGCCACAGTGGTTGCTGTTGTGTATTTGTAATTCTTATGTGAGTGGGATAAATGCCATACAATCACATACAAAGTTGTGGACTTCACACCTCTGAGTGTACCTGTTTAGCAGGTTGTCCATCATCGCATCACTCCATTTGCTGTGGTCCTTAGATGGTTTATGTTGCTATATGTTATTATGAGGCTACATGTAGGCCTAGCTGTCATACCATCACAGACTGACATCTGAACAGGCCCAAATATGATAGTCAGACAAAGGTCCACACATGGGGACAGGATGTTAATAATGTTCTGCCAAACATAGAGAGTTGGGATACTGGTTTGGTAATTGCTTGTTTGCTCTTATGTGTATGATGTCTGCTTCCCCACTGTCTGCCATTGCTGTTTTGACATGATCTTTTCTTGTTTTGCAAATACTTGAAAGGCAAATGCAATGTTAGGACAAGCAGAACAGATATACAAGGCATACTTATGCTCCTTCTGTGACAATCTGTGTCATTCCAGGGGTATGGCTGTTGGCCAGTGACATGTCAGTGCTGACACAGAAAAGTGGCAGCCTTGTATAAACTAGCAGTACACCGACCTCCATGTACCTGCTGTCCTACTAGGCACCATACCTCTCATCTTCCAAGAGCCAGACATCTGGACAAAGCCATAAGGAATTGGGGGACAAAGTCCTAAATATAGGGACCATTTTTAAGTATTGGTCTTACAAACTTAGAAAGGTTATTCAATAACAAGTTTTGTATTAGCATACATGTTTCTATAGGGTATGAAGTCTGACACTGCAATTTGTCATTATTTTGTGACCTTTGTCTTATGTGGTTTGCCTATGAATTGCTAGACAACCACTATTTCATGATATACAGACCACAAATATGATGCAAACCTCTGGACATTCTACAATAGATCTGTGCAGTTGAGAGGTATGGTAGGCACTGTGTAGGTTACTCCAAGCTGTGTACTGTCCATATGTGTGGCCCCCTGTCCATGACCTGTCCACCTTTCCTGCAATAACAGATATTGATGTCTGGACAGTGTGTACAACTCCTACCATAGGTGTAGCTGACATGCAGAATAGTTAGTACTGCAGTTCTTGGAACATGGCCTTGTCAACCACAGTAGTGTACCTAGGCCACTACGGCACAACAGCCAGGAGTGAGTGCTGGCCACATCCTGACAGTATTAACCACACATATACATAGCTTATTGACCCCTACTTATTGTAGACATGCAACAGGTTATCATGTAGATTGGTACAGCCCTGGCAATGTGTACTCTGCTGCTATTTCTCTGCAAACATACATGTTACTGCATTTCTATGGGAATATTGCTGTGGGGGGCACACCTGTTTACTGTACACATTTGCACAAACTGTGCTGATATTTACTTTAGATTTTGGTTCCATTTAGCATAGCATTGTGCCTTGTCTTGAGGCATATCACTAAAGACCACAGGTCAGATTGTAATGGCATACATTTGAGTTTCAGACTTCTTACCCTTCAGAGCCTTACTGCAACTGCAAGACCTGCTGTGTGAGTCAGTAGGAGGGTATTCCATCACTTTCACCATTTGGTGGCCTTTGCCAGACATTTCTTTATGGTTTTCTACATCTGACTTGCTGGGTGAAGCTGAGGGGTGGTATGGCACCCCCAAACTGACATCCATGCCTGTAACCTATGACCCCCCAATTAGTTGGCTGCCCACATATACTGCAGTAGGATTTGTCATCTTCGGTAATACTGCATAGTGTGGGGAAGCCAATATTGGGTAAACATTTCTTGGTGTCCCACATAGCTGTCAGTTGTCTGCTGCTATCCCAGTAGGCTACTCCATTCCCTTGCATGCATGCAGCAATACCATAGATATTCTACCAAACATACTACTCCATTAATTTATTGTTAAGAAGACTGACTTACCTTATACCTGTGGCAGTTGTGAGGATGGTGCTTGAGGGCTGCCTATGTCGGATGCATGCAGTACACTGCCTATACATGGTAAGCTACAGGTAGTGTGATGTGTGTGGCATCCATTTTACTGTGTGTGCAAGTCAGAGACAGGTGTCAGTCCCTGGGTCCCTACAGTGTCAGTGTGTGTGCTATGTGTTGCCTCTTTGCCAGTGCCAGGTTATACTGGGCACACCTCCATCTGCCTACAGGAGCTGGCTCAGGGGGTTCCTCCTCCGAGTCCCTCTGTGCCTGTGGGGACCTTGGCAATGATGGTAGGCTGTGTGGCCCTTCCCCGTGCTGTTCCTGCCACAGCTGTTTCTGCAGGATCATATTGTGTAGCATGACACATACTATGAACATGTGTGCACATGTAGCTGGAGAGTACTTCAGGGCTCCACCAGATATGACAAGGCAGCAGAACCATGAATTGAGCATCCCAAACACGTGCTCTGTAAAGATCCTGGTTTGAGCATGTGCCTCATTATGGCATTCTTGAGTGGAAATGTGTGCATTTCTGATGGGTGTCATCATCCACGTCTCAGTGCATAGCCAGCATCCCCCACCAGATTGTCATATGGGATGTCCCCCTGGCAAATCCTTGGTACAGCTGTAAGGAATGCCAGATGTGAGAGTAGTGATAGCTTCCAGGGCTGCCAGCACACACATTAATGATAACGCCCTGGGGATTGCACACAACCTGGCATTTGATGGAGTAAAGCCCTTGCAATTTCCGTAGATCCTACACTGTTCAGTGAGTGGTGCTTTGATGTTTATGTGCTTGCAGTCTATGGCACCCAGTACCATCAGGTAGTCTGCTACATGGTGGGAGAGCCACATATTGCTGGTCCTCTCCTCAAGGGTGCTGGGGAAGCAAATGTTCTCACCAGTATGTGGTAGCATGGCATCCAAAAACTGGTGGAGTACCCTGGATGCAGATGCCTGTGAGACCTCCATGATGTACCCAGTAGGTCTTTGGAAAGTACCTGTAGCTAGTATTCTTAAGGCTATACATACCTTGTTATCCACTGGGATGGGTTCCCGTCTGTTGACTCTGGTCTGAGGTGAGGCCGGCACAGCTCGGTGAGTTGCTGAAGTATGTGCCTGTCCACTGTGTAGCTCTCTAGTATCTCCAGTTCATGTAGCCCCTGGAAGGTTACCCTGGGTCTGAACTCTCTTTTCCTACTCCTCAGTCTGGGGCGGTTACCAGCATTATCCTCCTCACCACCCTTAGCCTCTAGCACATACTGATGTATCAAAGCAACAGCAGCAGTTAACATTTTATCGGTTAAAATTCCCCTGAGTGTGTACTCCAGTGGTGCAGAGTTTGTGGGAAAAACCATTCTGAAAGGTGTGTGCATAGTTTATACTGTTGTGCAGCAGATGCTGCCTGTATGATTGGCTGACTATGATACATTCCACCTGGCAGCCATATTATTTGTACTTGAAAGCTTTTATTCTGCTATTTCCCCCTTTTTTTCCCCTTCCCATTTACTCACCTTTTAAGCCCCACAGCGTGCCATGCAAACCCGTTGCCCAAATGTAAACAGTTCTGCTATTTCAATTTTTTTAAGACCCGGTGCACACCACGCAAACCCGTATAGCTAAAGTAAACACTTTTAATCAGAAATGGCCCTCCCCTGGATGTGAACACTCTCCTCATTTCATGGAATAAGTAAATACGCCTCAGACACATCCTCTTGCTTAGCTGTGCTTAGCTAAGTTCAAATGGAAGCCGTTGAGCTCCAGTGTGGTTACACCAAGCATGACACAGCCCCTTTTCATGTCAGCAGCTTCTCCTGCTTACACTGCAGCATTATAGCTCTTACACAGCTAGGTGCAGGTGGACATGGTCTCCCATTTTGCTATTCAATAAATTTAGTTCATTTGCATACTCCACTGCCTTAGTCCCTTGTTACAGTACACCAGAGCCTTTCTCCTTAGCAACCAGTGTTACCTGTTACTTTTTTGGTTCTGCATGCTACCCACTATAATGGTAAAATGCAGATTTCACTTACAATTGAATCTCATTTGTGCGCCGCTGCGCTATACTTAAATGGCCGAAATTGGGAAAAAAAATATTTTTATAATTTTGAAACTGTTTTCCATGCAAATTGACATATTTTTGGCCATTAGCATGCCTAATAGTCATAACAATGCTTTACTTTGAGCTGTTTTGCCCCCGTTTTGATTTTTGCAGAAATGTACACTTTTAGTAACCGAATACATTTTTGCAATGGACACTACTCTGACATGGATGACTGCCTGCTTACTGAAACACTAATTCACCCCATTTGCATGGTTTCCATCAGAAAATGAGGTAATTAGCATGATTCAGTGGTGTCCGTGCCAGAATAGTGTTGGCAGGCTCGTGCACGCCCCCGACTTTGTTTACTGAATAGCTTGGTGGCCATATTATGTGCAGAAGCTGCTACACTATTCTGGCATGGTAACATTGCTTTATTGAATGCTGGGGATGATATTACATGCCTGTATATCTTATTTCTAAACAGTGTAACTGTCCAAGCAGGAGCAGCCATGTGTACAACAATCGAGGAGCGGTGATCTAACAATTTACATAGTGTGGGGGATCAAGGCATGGTCTGGTCTACAGCAGCTACTGCTGCACTTAATGCTATAATTTTGCCCATGATACATAGAGTCCACTCTACAGTTTTGCCTTTTATGTGATTTTGACTACATTTCTTTCAGACTAAGTCAGATAATAATCTCAGGTGTGTTAGAATGCACCTGGCACACTTGATGAATTATGTAATTATATTCTGGATTATTCAGTGTATAAGAGGTTCACATGACCACACACACACACACACACACACACACACACACACACACACACATATATATATATATATATATATATATACGTGCACATATTATATATATATATATATATATATATATATATATATATATATATATATATATTGATCATTTTGTTGAATGTGAACTAGGCATTGCATTAATGATGAGTCTGCATCGGCATCTGTGATGTGTAACACTTTGGTATATACTTCAGTCATGCATCATCCATGCACATTGTACTAAAGCTATATTGAATTAATTAAAAATTACGTAAGCAATTCTTTAAAAGGTAAATGAATCAGTATTGTACTTCCCTTTTTACTAGTTATGTAGCATTTAAAAGAAATGTGTGAGGTGATGTATACAAATGTACATTTGCTTTTGTAGCAATGATCTGCAGTTTAAAAGTGAAACAAACTCTGCTGTGCATATATGTGTAATAGTGCAAGTTTCAAGAATTCAAAGATTCAAAGTAAACTTTATTGTCATTTAGGACCACAGACGTGTAGCCTAAATGAAATTTCATGCATTAGCTCCTTCTTGAAATTGCAAACCACAAGTAAAACAACACATACAAGTAAAAGAATCAACACAACTAACATAAACAATCCTACTCCCAGTTCCCATACAAAAGAGCAGAAAAATTTCCAACACTTGAGTACAGAATAAGTATATCCTCCCCTAAGTTATAATAACTGCCCCATTTACATAAAAGACACATTACGGATTGAACATTGCTAAGTTTTCTGTCTAATATTGCACTTGAGAGGGATAATATAAATAAAATGTCACTTCCTTGGAATTTGTGTGGTATATATTATACAACAGACTGTAGGTATTTGTGAAAAAAAAAAAAGAAGGACCTGACTTAGTTAATATCCAGTTCTCTGAGACTTATGCCTGAGTTCAGAAGTCTGACCACTGTACAGTAGAAACTGTTGTTGAATCTGGTCGTCCTGCAGTGGATGCTGCAATATCTTCTACCCGATGCCAGATAACTAAACAGTCCATACGATGGATGTGTGGTGTGTTGTATTATTTTGGTGGCCCTTCTGATGATTCTTGCAGAGTAAAGTTGTATCGATGGAAGACTGGTACCCATCACATTCTAAAAGCAATCAAGTACTACCCTCACTGCTCTCTGTAGTGCCATCCTTTCTGTAGCTGTACAACTTCCAAACCACAATGTGAAGTTGCTGGTGAGGATACTCTCCATGGCATCACTATAGAAGGTGGAGAGGATATAAGGCTGAAGCTTAGCTTTTGTCAGCCTTTTCAAAACATGGAGGGATTTGTGCACTTTCTTAACCAGCTGGCTGGTGTTTTTTGATCATGAGAGATCCTCTGATATGTGTATGCCTAGGAGTTTCATACACTTAACCCTCTCTATGCTCTCCCCATTGATCATGAGAGATCCTCTGATATGTGTACTAGGAGTTTCATACACTTAACCCTCTCTATGCTCTCCCATTGATCATGAGAGATCCTCTGATATGTGTACCTAGGAGTTTCATACACTTAACCCTCTCTATGCTCTCCCATTGATCATGAGAGATCCTCTGATATGTGTACGCCTAGGAGTTTCATACACTTAACCCTCTCTATGCTCTCCCCATTGATCATGAGAGATCCTCTGATATGTGTACGCCTAGGAGTTTCATACACTTAACCCTCTCTATGCTCTCCCCATTGATCATGAGAGATCCTCTGATATGTGTATGCCTAGGAGTTTCATACACTTAACCCTCTCTATGCTCTCCCCATTGATCATGAGAGATCCTCTGATATGTGTACGCCTAGGAGTTTCATACACTTAACCCTCTCTATGCTCTCCCATTGATCATGAGAGATCCTCTGATATGTGTACGCCTAGGAGTTTCATACACTTAACCCTCTCTATGCTCTCCCCATTGATCATGAGAGATCCTCTGATATGTGTACGCCTAGGAGTTTCATACACTTAACCCTCTCTATGCTCTCCCCATTGATCATGAGAGATCCTCTGATATGTGTACGCCTAGGAATTTCATACACTTAACCCTCTCTATGCTCTCCCCATTGATCATGAGTGCTGGCTGGTTTGTTTTCTTTTTCCTGAAGTCGACGATAATCTCTTTGGTCTTGCTTAACATTCCAATCGAGGTTGTTTTCCTCACACCAACTGATAAGAGATGCCACCTACTCTCTATATGCTCTTTCATCCTCTTTTGTGATGAGCCCCACAACAGTGGCATCATCAGCAGACTTGATGATATGGTTGGACTTGTGCTTTACATAGCAGTCATGGGTCAGGATAGTGAATAACAGTGAACTGAGAACACATCCCTGTGGAATCCCAGTATTAATCTTGATACAATTTGATGTGTTCTTACCCAGACTCACTCTCAGTGGCCTCTCACTCAGGAAGTCTAGGATCCAGTTACAGAGATGTTTACTGACTCCTATATATGCCAGTTTTTCTGTCAGCTGCATTGGTACCACCATATTAAATGGTGAGCTGAAATCTATGAACAGCATCTTCCAGATGTTCAAGAGAGCTGTGTAGCATTAATGATTTGGCATCAACCATGGATCTGTTGGCTCTGTAAGCAAACTGCAGAGGGTCAAAATCTGGAGGTAGGCCCAATGACAAATGCTTTGTGATCAGTTGCTTGAAATATTTCATAACAGTGGATGTCAGAGCAACTGGTCTGTAGTCATTAAGGTTGGAGGGGGAGGTTTTCTTAGACAATGGAATGATGTTTGTTTCCTTGTAGCATGAGGGTACTTTCACCATGGCAAGACAGGTATTAAATATCTCCATAATTACTGTGCATAGTTGATCAGCACAGCCTTTTAACACCTTGCCCAGTACGTTGTCTGGGCCAGTAGCCTTCCTGGGGGTTCACATTCCTTAGCTCTCTTCTTGGCTTCTCTGTATTGAGTGTGAGCACATTATTCTTCTTAGTGGGTAGCTTTATGCCAACCCGTTGTTTCTCTCCTGAAATCTTCCCAAGAGATTATTCAAACTGTCCCAGAACTTGATGCTGTCCTCATGCTGCGCTGACCTGATTTTGTAGTCAGTGGTATCCTGTATGCCCTGACATAGTCTCCTTGCATCCTTCATGTCTTCAAGGTGGCTCTGTACCTTTTTGACATACTCCCTCTTAGCCTCCTTTATACCCCTCCTCAGATTACCTCTTGCTACACTTAGGGCTGCTTTGTCCTTAGCCCTGTAAGCTGCATTTTTCTCCTTCAGAAGCTCATATATCTTGGGGTTGAGCCATGGCTTCTGTTTAGCTCTAATACTGATGCTCTTGGTACTTGTTACTTCATCAGTGCAGTTTAAAATGTATGACATCACAACCTCTATGTATTCATCTGTGTTCAGATGCTGATTTACTGTGTCTGCCTCCTTGAACATATCCCAGTTTGTTCTTTCAAAACAGTCCTGGAGGGCTTCTATGGCTCCCTTTGGCAAGACCATGATTTGTTTCTTCATGTGTTTCTCTCTAATCAGTGCCAGTTTGTACGCTGGTGATAGCAAGATGGTATAGTGGTCAAGTTTCCTATTTCTGGAAGTTGCACTGCCTTGTAGGCTTTCTACACCTTGTCCAGGATATTATCACCCCTAGTGGGAATGTCCACATACTGGTGGTAGAGTGGGAGTACTTCTTTCAGATCTGCCTTATTAAAGTCCCCTGCTACCATGAGTACAAAAGTCAGGATTTTTGCTCTGCATCTCACTCATATGATTGCATAGTTTATTTTTAGCCTCAGTTTTATTAGGACTGGGTGGGGTATGTACTACTGCTACACTGACCCCATTCATCTCCCTGGGCAAGTAAAATGGTTTACATCTGATGGATAGAAACTCTCACAGCAGTGTGATAATAAGATTTCACAGTTACTGCACCATTTTTTGTTGGAATAAATGCAGAGTTCTCCTCCTCTGGCTTTTCCACTCAGTGTTTGGTTTCTGTCTGCATGATTGCAGTTAAGACTCTTAAGTTTACTGCACTGTCATTTATCCTACCATGCAGCCATGTCTCAATAAACAAAAATAAACAAGTATTCCTCATCTTGTTCTTATTACAGAGTTCTAGCCTAAAGTAGTCCATCTTGCTATCCAGTGATCTCACATTAGCCAGCAATATTGTTGGTAGTACAGGCCTGTAAGGGTTTGCTTTTAGCTTGACAGCAATACTTGCTTTGCATCCTCTTTTCCTTGCCCTTTAACATCTTTTTCTCTTTTTCCTTGATCAGCATGTCCTAAAATGTTCTTCTACCAATTTCAGGCATAATAGAGTATGTAAAGTTAAAATACCTAGCTGTTGTGACTCTGTGAAAGTAGTAGGCCCCAGATACTCTACAGATTTCAAGGTATCAATCCAGCAACATGTAGATGTTGATTGTTTAATTTCTAGTAACTTCTGTCTGCTGTAATTTATTGCTCCTTCAATTGAAAGTGCAGAAACTGATTTTTTCAATTTTTTTTGTGCAAAAGAAGATAAAATATGCATATCTCTAGAACGAGCCAACACTGTCGCTGCCTCACAGGGTGCCACCATTTTTTTAAAGGGTAGAGTAACATAATATACCATACAACATGAGTCATGAATAACAGTGTATCACCTATTTTGTTCACCCACTTAATGATTCAAAAGAATATCAACATTAAAGTTGTCTACCCAGATGAACTAATGCCCCGCTTAGAAAATGAAGATAAATGCTAAATAATAATGTGTTAGACTGCATGATTGCTTTCAGAGTTCTTTAAGACAGTTTTTTTCTTCTGTCTTCTTTATTCATTGCCAGGTATACACTGTCATTTGTATAAATTAGTAAGAAATATAGTTTCAGTAATCTGCAGTTTCTGTTACTTCTTTTCTTTTCTTTTCTCATGCTTTGTGCATTTGTGCATATTTAAGTCATGCTTAGCAGATTGTAACAATGAAGCATCTGACTTGACACTTTCTTCCCACTGCAGATTCCTTATTGCAGCAGTTCATATATTGTAGTCACTATTGGATGCCAAGTATGCAATCAGTGTTTGGAATTTTCCGTGTTTATAAACCAGTAAATGAAATGAAATGTTCTGTGCTTTTATCTCTTCATCAGCAAAGAATGGATTCATGATTAGCTTATTCGGGCTACAAAAAAAAAAAAAAAAAAAAAAACACATTGAGAGATATACTTTGTATTAAAATAATTCTATCATTCCAATGTAATAATTTGCTGAATGCCAAGTAACTGCTAATGTAATCAATGTAATCATTCTGTAATACGCATGTAGCTTTCTTTTTGCAGAAACAATATAATCTATGCTATTAAGCACTTTGAGTGGATATGCAACTACTTTAAAGATGCTACATAAGAAACTAGGTTAGTTTTTGCAGACATCCTACATAATTGTATTTAAATGGGTGTAATTGCATTTAAGCTGGTGTAATTTTGTATTTGTTTCTTTTAAACTGCAGCAAGAGTGCTACAGAGCTCCAGAATACTGTTAATAGATTTAAGCTCAGCAATTGATATGGAGGTCCAGTTTTAAGTTAAAATAAACGTAAATCTTGTTTTGTTTTAAATTATTTCAAACAGTTGGCATGGCTTAGACTGCAATAGAGCACTACAGAACTCAGGTTTGAGCACAAGTGCAATACTGGCTTTTAAAAAATGGTATCCCACTACACAGCAGTCGGGACGATGGATGGCTGACTGAGTGCCTAGCACTTTCTGCCTGGGTAGTTACCCATCTTGCCCTACCCTAGCTATACTACTGTGAACCCCTACTTAACCTCTTTAATCTAAGACACTCCACTGGTTATGATCCAGAAGCCTGGAAAACAGGCAATGTAATGCCATTACTCAAGGGAGGTAAAACCACAGGCACTGGTAATTATAGACTCATTAGTCTCACTAGCCTCATATATAAATCTATGGGATACTTTATGTCAATCCTCATTAATCAGGGCATTGAAAATCTCTTAACATGGACTGGCATCAATTTGGCTTCTTCAAATAAAGGTCTTGCCCTTTAACCTCGTTAATTTATTTGCAAAAGTAATGATGAAGTCTTTGGTGACGAAAACGCAGTTTGTTAAGTGTATTAAAGAGCGTTCATTCTAACTGAGGTTTCGCTGCTATTATTTTAAGTTTTGCTGCTTTTTCTCAGTACTACTGTTAACTGGATGTGATTTTGCTGCTATCACAATCTTCAATTAAGTCACTGGTATTTGGCGTTACTTACAAGCGGACCAGGGCACACTTCTCTACATTTATCGGTTGGTTTCGAGTGCCTGCACCTTGTTTTTTGGGTATTTGCAAAAGTAGCAAAAGCAGTAGATAGCTGTTAAGCAGTACACATGGGATATCTGGACCTGGCAAAGGTCTTTGATACTTCTTACTATGTAAGCATTATTAAAAGACTTATAAATCCAAGTATAAATGTTTATAGTATATAGCTAACTGATTGTCTGACATCACCCATGTGTTGAGAGTCACAAGTAAACTTCTAAGGTAAAAAAGTTACCTGTGGTAAAACACAGGGCTCAGTGATGGGCCTTCTCCTGTCTGTCATCTGTTTATTAGACCTTCCTGTTTCCAGATGACTACAAAGTGAATGTTGTTATTTAATCTTTCAATGACTAACAATTACTCTAACGTGGATTAGACCTTGTTAATAATTGGTGCAAGGACAATGGTCTCAAATTAAATGAGAAAAAAATGCGGTGTGGTTCATTTTGGTAAAGAAAACATTTCCGCATAATACGATGAAGGTGACATATCCCTCTGATCAGACACTGTCAGACAGGATCTACACAATCTTGCTAATTCCTTATCACTTGACCAAGTTTTCACAATAGTTTGGAAAGCCCTATTAGGCTCATCTAATTTCCAAAGGCATCTTCTCTAGATCTAAAGAAGTCTTAATAAGCCTTTAGTCACATCTCATTAGACTCACTATTGAATACAATAAATCTTTTGGCATTTCTTTGTCTGCTTGCTGCAGTTTAAAAGAAAACAAATACAGAATTACACTAGTTTAAATGCAATTACATCCAGTTAAATACAATTATGTAGTCAACTTGAGAGAACTTGAGAGAACACAGAAATTATTAACTAAAAAGTCTGGCAGTTAGTGCACAGGACTAAAGCTCTGACCTATTATGAGCTACTCTCTACATCTAAGGTGCAGGGTTTGGCTCTTTTCTCCTTCATTTGCCTATTGTGGGACCTTGAGCAAGTCACATCACTAGGCAGTTCTTTAGGGTAATTGAGAATGTGGGCTAGGATTTTAAAAAGATCTCTTGGACTGCATGCCCACTAACTATTTGTGAATCCCACAAAAAAAGATCTGTGACTGCAAAAATCTTAGTTATTAGGATATACTGGCAGCCATGTTTCTGTACTCATTCTCTTCAAGACTTCTCCATGGAGATCTGCATCTAGCATTTCAAGACATAAAAGATCCAACATCCTTTGACCTTCTATACCATCATAAAACAAATAGTACCTCACATACCAAGTTAAAACAACAAAATCATCAAAAGTTAAGTAAGACATGACATGACAGATTCATATCTCAGTGTATTACCCACCTCAAGAACAAACCTCCTCTACATGTTAAGCAGAGTAGCACCCTTGCCACCTTCAAGGTAAACTTTGATAATTGCATGTGCAGCTACAAATTCTCCTCAGGTCTGTCATGTCTTTCCTTTCTAGAGACTGGAGGAAACTTTTGAATATAGTTAGGCTTGTAATGATCTGTAGACTGATTGTCTAGGACCTGTCTATGAACCTCTAAACAAATGCACCTTACAAATGACCCTGTCAACATTTCAGCCCCCCAACACACACACACACACACACACACACACACACACACACACACACACACACACACACACACACACACACACACACACACACACACACATTAATATACCAACACTGACATCACACAGCAGTGGAGAAAAAAAATAAACTCCCATAATTACTTTGTGGAATTTCATGGGTTCATAATTTCATAGGAGATTACTAGGCTAACGGCTTTAGAGCCCTTACAAATCTAACCAGTATAACCTGATTTTACTCAATACTTAGCCCCTGGTGGCAAGAAGATGGTATAGGTTTGTGCATATACCTTGACTATTTTGCAGATTGCCCCTGTCCATAGGGGATATAGGCACTACTACTTGTGTGAATTTATGATTCCTCATCCATTAATCCAAACTGTGTTTAAAGAAGTCTAGGGAAGGTCTCTGATTAATGTGAATAGGAAGCCTGTTCTAAAGAAAGGGTAATCTCTGTGACACATATCTATTTCTCCAACATATTTTGTTTGAGTCACTGACTAGGCTTAGATACTTAGATCTGGTGACCATCTTGCTGTTTGTCTTGTAGATGTGTAGCAGCTCCATCAGGGCTGGATTTGTGAGTGCCTTGTAGGTTAGGCGTAGGCCACCCCTTAATAGTTGGTAGGAGACAGAGTAAAATGATAGGGCTTTTACTGTGTCTGCAGAGGACATATTAATACCCTGTGTTTTCTTTGTGAGGAACCTATGGGGTCACTCCAGCTATTCTAAGTGCCTCATCAAATATATGCCAAATGGCACATTGCACCCAGTTATTTCACACAGAACACCCACACTGCCATGATCCAATACCAGTGTAAGGGGGTCTAACAAAAGATTCACTTACAAACCAAACATCTCAGCTTCTTTGATCATCAGTTCCAGACACAGCAGAAAATAATGATCATACAAAAAGACAAAGTCAAGGACACTTTGTACATGAATTCTAATTCACTTAAAAGGTTACTAGAACAGTGCCTTTCCATTCTTAACAGTAAAAAGTATTAAAGTTAAATATATGTCATGACTCACTGTTTGAAATCCTTTGTAGTATACCACAAAATCATATACTTCACAAGGGACTAAAAAGCTATTAGACAAAATGAAACACATACAGTTTTGGATTAGACATTTAAGATGGATATATTTTACATTTTTAGGAGCAAGGATTTTATAAGGACTGTTTTCGATTTTGCATGTACTTTTCATGTTTTCTTTCAATATATTTTTTCCCCTTTCTGGTACTAGTTTTCTGTCTAAACTTTCAGTTCAGTAACCTTCTTTCCATAAGTATCAGGATTTCCCACATATATGCTTTTTTGGGTTGTGGCTATTTGTTTGTAGTCTCTTACATGCTTGATGAATTTATATATATATATATATATATATATATATATATATATATATATATATATATATATATATATATATATATATATATATATATATATATATATATATATATATATATATATATATATAATTATATATATATATATATATATATATATATATATATTCACTTTGGCGACCCCTAACAGGGAAAAGCCGAAAGAAGAAGAAGAAAATATATAGATTCACTTTAGAAGCTTGAAATACTGAAATGTCGAAATTCAGTATTTTGAGCACATAAAGTGGAATCCTAAAAAGAGCAAAAGCCCAGAAGTGCGAATTTCAAAACCTCGAATACTGGAGGTTTTGAATTTCGTGCTTCTGAGGCTCTGCTGTGGTTACAGATTCAAGTAAGTGTGTGTGTGTGTTAAGGGTTTTGGGTAGGGACTGTGGTGTGTGTTAGTGTGTTTTGTTGCTGTGATGTGTGCATGCAAGCAGAATATAGCTTGTTTGGTGGTGTTGCATGTGTGTTTGTGTGTAGTGTGAGCACAGAGTTAGAATATTTAAGTAGGGGGGGTGCAAGGGGGCTTTCCCCCCTGCTTTTATGTAATAGAGATCTTGTGTTTCTGTGTGGGGAGGATGGTGTAGGTGTGTGCACTAGTAGGATAAAATTCAAAAATTTAAAAAATTCGACTTTATAGCTTCGAAATACTGAATTTCGGCATTTCAGTATTTCGAGGATATAAAGTGAATATATATATATGTATATATATATATATATATATATATATATGGGTCTATATTATAACAAAGAAGTCTTAAAACTTCGAATGTTATAATATCGACCCCTATTCAGCTAACGCTTGAAATAGCAAAGCTGCAGAACACCAAATATTTTCCTAGGGAAAGTATTCGGTGGGCCGTTTCTGTGGCTTCGCTACTGTGTTGCGAAGGTGATGGACCAGGTTAAGGTAAGGGTGAGAACGGACCGAGGTAAAGTGAGTGTGTAATAGTTAGGGACTTTAGGGATAGGGAGCGAGTAAGGTGAGTGTGCGATAGTTAGGGACCTTAGGACTAGGAGTGGGTGAAGGTAAGTGGATAGCTAGTAGTGTATGTACAGTTTAGTGTAGGGTTCTGTGAAGTGTGTATGTGTGGATTATGTATTTTGGTGTGCTTGTGCTGTGTGTGTGTGTATTCTCAGAACAGCGATTTTTTTCCCTTGGAAAAAATTTGCTGTTCTGAACATTCGAGTATATCACATTTCGAGATTCCAAGGTCGAGCTTATGGTGTTCGACATTTTGGAATTTTGATAATGTGATATAGACCCATACATATATATATATATATATATATATATATATATATATATATATATATATATATATATGGTTCCCCTTTATAATCTCGAAATACTGAAATCTCGAATTTCAGTATCTCGCAACTATAAAGGTGAATGGCTCACAATCCCGAAACCCAAAAGCACGGAACACACAATCACGAACATACATACACCATACACCACACAACACACATGCCATTCTACCCACACCACACAAACTATACAACCCTACACTACATGTAAGCAGGGGAGCAAGACACTAAGCACATCCCATTTGGGGGGGCTGTGTCCCCAACACCTCCTACTTACATATACCAACTCCGAGACCGCACAAACAGAAAAAAAAAAATAAACTCACACCCAGACATTCTATAGTCCCTCACACACACACACACACACACACACACACACACACACACACACACACACGCACACACACACACACGCACACACATATCACACATACACCAACACATCCAACACTCACACTTCCACCTCCATACCCTAAACCACATGTACAACTTACAAAAACACTCACATACACTCAGTCGCCTTAAGTTCTGGACACCCTCCCAGCCAAATACTTCACACAACGTAGCGTAAATGCATAAGCGCAGATTCAAGATATTCAGATTCGCGCTTATGCACTTTTGCTATTTTGAAGTCTCATTTTTATGGTCTAGGGATACTGAAATTTGAGATTTCAGTATTTTGAGCTTATAAAAGGGAACTATATATATATATATATATATATATATATATATATATATACACATACATATATATATATATATATATATATATATATATTTTTTTTTTATATAAGTATACATATTTTTTAGCCCAAATAATACAGACTCAGGCAACATTTATGTGTCTCTTGGACTAAGTGGACTAGAAGAGATTACTTACAGAACCCAAGTCTTTTAATAGCTCTCTTAGTTTTCTTTTTCGTTTTATTATAACATTTTCCTTTTTTCTTTATTAGAGTTTAGGTAGTATAACTACCCAGGGCCCGACCTCTGCTGCAATATTTTCTAGTTATGTGACTCCGAGGCTGTATTCTTTTGCTTCTTTTTACTAGATGAAAAAACATCAGGCTTTTAACACATCTCTGTTTTTTATTTCTTTCATGTGTTTCATGTTTTAGTTACACCAGCCTGAAAAAAACTTTGTAATAGGTTTATTTTTAACAGAGAGAACTGTGAGGATGAGTGTCTCACAATGGGATTTTTGAGTAATGTGATGCACCAGCATTTCATGGACTCTGTTAGTAGCTATTAACTGACAATTGAAAAATTAATTGATATTGTTTGTTAACACAGCAATCAAGCATGGCTATATTGTACAACTCAGTCTTGTTTCAACTAGTTATTTTAGTGGATTAATGAAATCACTAACTATTGAGTTGCTGATACCCTAAAATGAAGCAATAAAATCCTTGTCCTTTATCTCTATCAGTCTAATAACACACACACACACACACACACACACACACACACACACACACACACACACACACACACACACACACACACACACACACACACATATTTATATATATATATATATATATATAGAGAGAGAGAGAGAGAGATGCATAATGATTAGTTAATGTCCAGAAATGCCAACATGTAAATCATCAAATGCAAATAGTTGAAGCTAAAAGCATTCATTCATGAAAGATTGAAAAAAAAAAACACTAAACAAGTGGTCCCATGACCCCCCATAGCACTTACTAATTAAATGAGATTTCACTATTTTAGGGAAAGAGCAAATTTCCCAATTCCCACTGTTCCATGATTCTACTGTAAAAAAGTTGTTAAGGTGCGATAACCTGATTTTCAATCATTTGAACCGTCTTTCTCATTCTTTTTCACATATGACATAAAGCTCTACCCCAACATATTGTCTCCCTCTCTGTGTACATATATATATATATATATATATATATATATATATATATATATATATATATATATATATATATATATATATATATATATATATATCTATATGGGTCTGCTGCTGTTCTTCGAAATTACACTTTATCGAAGAACAGAAATACGAACCCATGTCTGCAAAAGTGCATTTACGCGAAAATGCACTTTCACGAATTATAGTTTACGGATGCAGCAAACAACATATAAAACACACTACAAACACATTTTTGCAGGGGGGGGCAAGCCCCCTACACCCTTCACACCCCTGTTACTTAAATATACTAACTGCAAGATCGCACTACAGTGGGGAAAAGGTATAATCCCTTATCCCCACTGTACCGTGCATTGGTATATACATATATGAGTATTATTTAGGTGGTCACGCAGTAGATTGGTAAAGGGAAAGAATAATGAGGAAAACGTGATTTAAATTAAGCTGATCAATTTCTGCACCCCAAAAGTCTGACTTTATACCTAAACCTCAAACCCTAACTCTAAATATAAATGCATAACCCTAAAACACTAACTATAAAACTCCAATCCTTAATCTAAAACCTTCACTCTAAACCTAAACCCTTAACACATTCCCTAACCTTAACGATAATTCTAAAACCAGAATTCATGTACATTTTCAAGCCTTCCACATCAGAGCATGAGCAGGGCTCTTCAAACAACATAACTAGTTATTATGTTGTTTACATGGTGTCATCTTAATGACTCATTGAATCATAGAAAGTACACAGCAACTGGACCCTAAGGTCATTTGGTCGTTTACATTTCATCACCACTCTTCTTAAACTCGATGACATTTTTCAAGTGCAATGTGACAAAGCTGTCTATCCTCTTCATTTTATTTGCTGAAGCAGGTTTAGTGCTCTGGTTCTTGTTTTTAGTGGGACTGTTTCATTTGTGCTGATATAGATGTCTGGGAATACTGGTTTCCTAGTGACCCAAAAGGAAAGGCACAGCTCACACTTAAGCTGTCTATATGACACTGAATACAGGAACAATGCTACTACCCTCTGTTGGTAGCTCCTGTGTATTTTGATTTGTGATCTTTTTTATTTAGGAACCTCAGGGGTCTTGCCAGTTACTTGATATGCCTAGTAAGACACATCCCAAAAATGGACATTGTATTTGATAATAGGTCTGATCAATGCTGTATATAGAGGGGTAAGATCTTCCTTGGATCTAGATGAAATGCCTTTTTGCAATCAGTTGTGTCAGTTAAAACAGACTTTCTAACCAGGGTTGCAACATGATGGTCAAAGATCAGGGGGAATTATTTTCCATTGTTCCGTGGTCTTTTACCACACTTTCATTTTGAAGTAGGGTGTTGTCTATACTGTAAGATGGATGAAGGGATTGTTTACCAAATTAAATGAAATTCTACTTTTAACAATTGATTTTAATCTGTTTTTGAGCACCACTTGCTGACATGTATAAGTTCCTGTTGGAGCTTCTGTGAACCAGACGAAGGCTTGAGGATGACACCAAGTTTGTAAACCTGGTTAGCCAAGATTCCCTATTTGTAATTTGGAGGTCTGCAAAAAAGATGTTTAATAGTAAGGGTTCCAGCATGGAGCTCTGAGGATCACCATTGGTTACTTTCATGTTAACTGAGGATGCACTTGCTACCCACACTGCATGGGTCCTATTTTTTAATTAGTTTGCTATCCCTTCTTATCATGTAGAGGTTAATTCAGAGCTCATTCAGCATATGTAGTATGTTGGCATGTAGAATAGTATCAAAGGCCTTAGCCAAGTCAATATATGCTGTGTGGACAGCATATCTACTATCCCCATTTTATGTTACTCTCTTAAAGAAGTTGATCAAATGCATTATGCAAGACCTACCATTAACAAACCCAGGGATGAAGACTTATAACATGTTTATATTATTATTATTATTATTATTATTATTTAGATTGATTATGATATGTTCCATGGCTCTGAAGATGAGATCAGTCAGGATAATGGGTCTTTAGATTTCTGAAATCAGTAGTAGGTTCAGCTTTGTGAAGTGGCATCAGATCAGCTATCTGTCATACTTCAAGGCAAAACCACTAGCTAACCTCAGTTTAATAGCCAAATGACCGGTTCCGCTAAGGCATGTTTTACAATGTTAACCAGGCAAGTGTGTGTACTATCAGGCACCATGGATGTATTTTACTGTTTGGACAGTACCTTTAACAATTGCTGTTTGGTTAATACTGGGGGATTTCAAGGACATGTGTCTGGAACGTTTCTCCCAGGCCTCAGCTGAAAATGAGCTCTGTCTCAGTCAGACTTTCCTAGTAAACATAAATAAATAAATCAAAAATTAAAATTGCTTAAGAAATATGGGCACTGCACAGTTGTTTGTGGGATGAAATGTGACCGCATTTGTCTGACAGTATGCTGGCTCTCTCTGCCTGCATTGGAGAAGCTTGTGCCATTTTGCATAACTTCTGAACAATGTTAGGTGTTATTCTTTAGTTTCTTCTGATGATAGTCTAAGTTCCTGGGGCACCTTCATATTCCTAATGGTGTTTTTTTTTTCTTTTTTTTTAGTTCCTTTGATGGTTTTGTTTTGCTATACAGTTTAAGAAGCTTTTTTTTCAATTATCATATTGTTTATCTATACATTTGGACTGTGATGTTGGTTTATTTTTAAACTTCACATTTTGTTTGGAACTGCCAGTTCAATGCTTCTATCTAAGAACACATTGACTTTGTTTCTATAACTACTTCCTGTGTCAGTATCCTAGGTTACATTTTAATTGTTGATACATCATCATAACATTACAGAAGGTTTCTTTGTCTGAATTCTCTGACCTTTGTGATGTTGTCATCTGATTGTCTGTAATTTTTTTAAAGGGAAATTTCTAAGATAGTAATATTTCTGTTGATTTGGAGTTTATATAGCATGTTCACGAAATTAACAATGCTTTCCAGTAGCAATAATGGAGCCCTGTAACCTTATATGATCTTATGCTTAATTCTGTTTAGTGTGATTTGGATCTCAATCACTTCAGTTTCTAGATCTCTAGGAATCTACCAAGAAGTAATGTGGTCCATAACAAATATGGTTACTGCAGTGCAGTTGGTGGGTGCAAAACCTTGGAATGGAAAGGATGCTTTCTGTAACAACACACGTGTATGTGTTCCAAATGCAGCAAGGTCATAAAATTTGTTATTTCGACTCCTAGCATTCATCAGAGCTACAAATAACCATTGTAACAATACAAACATTTTTCATAATACATGTTTCATAATAAATGTTTTAGAAGCAGTATTAAAAGCACAATGTGGATCATTTGAAAAATAAACCAAGTGCCCAGTTACATGAAGTATGTATAAGTTATGCTAACATGACCAAAGTTAAAACCATCTAATCATATAAACCTCAAGTGATAACAGACAAGATTACAACCACAGGGACCATGTCTGAGCAGTGCAAGGAGGACAATAAACATGCCCCCTGCACTCAGAAAGTGCAGTATGGCACTTTCTAAGCTGTACTGGCATAATATGAGAGCTTTGCTGTAATATTATGCCAGGATTTCAATGTCCGCAGACACTGAAATGTATAATTGATCATTTTAGTGTCTGCAGTCATTGAAATTAAAATGGCAAGAGTAAAGTAATACAGGGAGTGTGTCACGGCTTCTGTGACAAATCCCCTGAATTGCTAAAGCACCGTGCAGCCCTTCTACATCCTGCAAAAGCAGGAAATGTGTGCAAATGCACACATAACAAGGAATAAATCCCTAACAGCTAAAAAAGCAGTTAAAAAGAACAAGCGCAGTCCACAAACACACAAAGTTGAAAGAGAACATGTCATGCATCAGCATGAAACACACATAGAAGCCGGAAATCCCAATCAGTGCCAGTATTTCACAAATACAGTCCCAAGTAGTTATCAGAACACCACAATACACATCCATATAACCTAAAAATATGATAATATACATTTGTCCTGGTCCCCTTCAATAATACACATCACACCACATGACATTTGACGACCTTTATTAAATTTCCATAACATAGCTTTGATCATCAACTTTATTAATTACCACTATTCACGATATGTTTCTAAATACAGCATAACATCCTTCTAAAGTTAATCAGGGCAGTGTACCTACTCACCCTGCCCCAGTAAGCAGCGTTCATACCTCTACTCACTTACTTTACTTATGAAGCAGCGTCCCATCTCACTTCAATGTTAATCAGGGCAGCGTACCTACTCACCCTGCCCAACAAGCAGGGTCCATACCTCTGCTCGCTTACTTTACTTATGAAACAGCGTGCCAACTCACTTCATACACCATCTATTGAATTTACCTTCCAACAAGTAGACACCATCCTTACCTCAGCTTGTTTATCTATTCAGCAAGCTTCCTCCAACTACTCATTTCCTTTCCCCAGATCCTTAAAATGAACATCCAGACATCAGAGGGGGAACAGAAGAAGGCAAGCCTATCCCTCTTCTCTGCCTACCCCCACTGATAATTAACCCTACTCCCCACCAACAAAAAGAGGGAGGGTGCGTGGGTAGCAAGTTCACGCCAAATGTGATTGCTTGACCCAGCTACACTAGCCTAAACCTCTTAAGCCCCTCCCCATCATTATCTCATTTCTTCCCAACCATCCCTGTCTCCTCTTAACCCTTTCACCTCCCCAACCCACTTAACTCCCCTTAATATTAACCTAACTCCCCCCATGAAGATGTCCAGGGACAACTTAGTTTGTTGCCAAACTTCATTTGTCCCAGTCCCCTTCAATAATACACATCACACCAAATGACATTTGACGCCCTTTATTAAATTTCCATAACATGTCCGCGGTAGTGGTGCTGCAGTAGCGTTGTCGCCTCACAGCAAGACATTGTCCTGTTCGATTCTCAGATAGAGCGTCTTCTGTGTGGAGGCATGCATGAATGGGCATGCCTTCGTTGAAGGTTGTGCATCAGGGCTGGTAACTCGGTATGTAAAAATCCACTACCAAACATTAGTGGACCGGAGTTCTGCTGTGGTGACCCCTAAAAGGGATAAGCCAAAAGACACAACATTAAATTTTCATAACATAGCTTTGATCACCAACTTTATTAATTCCCACTATTCACAATATAATTCTAAATACAGCATAACATCCTTGTAACTTTAATCAGGGCAGTGTACCTACTCACCCTGCTCCAGTAAACAGGGTCCATACCTCTGCTCGCTTACTTTACTTATGAAGCAGTAGCATCCCAACTCACTTCATACACCATCCACCAAATAGGCACCATCCTTACCTCAGCTTGTTTATCTATTCAGCAAGCTTTCTCCAACTACTCATTTCCTTTCCCCAGATCCTTAAAATGAACATCCAGACATCAGAGGGGGAACAGAAGAAGGCAAGCCTATCCCTCTTCTCTGCCTACCCCCACTGATAATTAACCCTACTCCCCACCAACAAAAAGAGGGAGGGTGCGTGGGTAGCAAGTTCACGCCATATGTGATTGCTTGACCCAGCTACACTAGCCTAAACCTCTTAAGCCCCTCCCCATCATTATCTCATTTCTTCCCAACGATCCCTGCCTCCTCTTAACCCTTTCACCTCCCCAACCCACTTAACTCCCCTTAATATTAACCTAACTCCCCCCATGAAGATGTCCCGGGACAACTTAGTTTGTTGCCAAACTTCATTTGTCCCAGTCCCCTTCAATAATACACATCACACCAAATGACATTTGACGACCTTTATTAAATTTCCATAACATGTCCGCGGTAGTGGTGCTGTGGTAGCGTTGTCGCCTCACAGCAAGACGTTGTCCCGTTCGATTCTCAGATAGAGCGTCTTCTGTGTGGAGGCATGCATGAATGGGCGTGCCTTCGTTGAAGGTTGTGCATCAGGGCTGGTAACTCGGCACGTAAAAATTCACTACCAAACATTAGCGGACCGGAGTTCCGCTGTGGCGACCCCTAACCGGGATAAGCCGAAAGACACAACATTAAATTTCCATAACATAGCTTTGATCACCAACTTTATTAATTACCACTATTCACAATATAATTCTAAATACAGCATAACATCCTTGTAACTTTAATCAGGGCAGTGTACCTACTTACTCTGCTCCAGTAAGCAGGGTCCATACCTCTGCTCGCTTACTTTACTTATGAAGCAGCATCCCAACTCACTTCCTACACCATCCACCAAATAGGCACCATCCTTACCTCAGCCTGCTTATCTATTCAGCAAGCTTTCTCCAACTACTCATTTCCTTTCCCCAGATCATTAAAATGAACATCCAGACATCAGAGGGGGAACAGAAGAGGGCAAGCCTATCCCTCTTCTCCGCCAACCTGCCTGACCAGGCTGTTCCCCCTCCCTACTACCCAAAATTGTTCAATCCACTTCCCATAAAGGGAAGGGTCAAGCCAAACATCATTTGGTGTACCCATCATCTGTAAAGCACCTTATAATCCTGTCCTAAACCCCTTTTCCATGCCATCACTGAAACACACCATCATCATTCTCTTTCGGCTTTTCCCGTTAGGGGTCGCCACAGCGGATCATCTCTTTCCATTTCTTCCTATCCTCTGCATCTTGCTCTGTCACACCAACCGCCTGCATGTCCTCTCTCACCACGTCCATAAACCTTATCTTAGGCCTTCCTCTATTCCTCTTACCTGGCAGCTCCATCCTTAGCATCTTTTTCCCAATATACCCATCATCCCTCCTCAGCACATGTCCAAACCAACGCAATCTCGTCTCTCTTGCTTTGTCTCCAAACTGTCCAACATGAGCTGACCCTCTAATATACCGATTCCTAATCCTATCCATCCTAGTCACACCGATTGCAAATCTTAACATCTTTAACTCTGCCACATCCAGCTCTGACTCCTGCCTTTTGTCAATGCCACTGTCTCCAACCCATATAACATAGCTGGTCTCACTACACTCTTGTAGACCTTCCTTTCACTCTTACGGATACCCGTCTGTCACAAATCACTCCTGACACTCTTCTCCACCCATTCCACCCTGCCTGTACTCTCTTCTTCACCTCTCTTCCACATTCACCATTACTCTGAACTGTTGATCCCAAGTACTTAAACTCGTCCACCTTTACCAACTCTACTCCCTGCATCCTCACCATTCCTCTACCCTCCCTCTCATTTACACACATATATTCTGTCTTAGCCCTGCTGACCCTCATTCCTCTGCTCTCCAGAGCATATCTCCACCTCTCCAGAGTCTCCTCAACCTGATTCCTACTCTCACTACAGATCACAATGTCATCTGCAAACATCATAGTCCACGGGGCCTCCTGTCTGATCTCATCTGTCAACCTGTCCATCACCACTGCAAATAAGAAAGGACTCAGAGCTGATCCTTGATGTAATCCCACCTCCACCTTAAACGGATCTGTCACTCCCACTGCAGTCCTCACCACTGTCACACTACCCTCGTACATATCCTGTACCACTCTTACACACTTCTCTGCCACTCCCGACTTCCTCATACAATACCACAACTCTTCTCTAGGCACCCTGTCATATGCTTTCTCCAAGTCTACAAAGACACAGTGCAACTCCTTCTGACCTTCTCTGTATTTCTCCATCAACACTCTCAGAGCAAACATTGCATCTGTAGTGCTCTTTCCTGGCATGAAACCATACTGCTGATCACTAATCATCACCTCCCTTCTTAACCTTGCTTCCACTACTCTTTCCCATAACTTCAAGCTGTGACTAATCAGTTTTATCCCTCTGTAGTTACTGCAGCTCTGCACATCACCCTTATTCTTAAAGATAGGCACCAAAACACTTTTTCTCCACTCCTCAGGCATCCTCTGACTTTCCAAAATTTCATTAAACAATCTAGTTAGAAATTCCACTGCCATTTCTCCTAAGCACCTCCATGCTTCCATTGGTATGTCATCTGGGCCAACAGCCTTTCCATTCTTCATCCTCTTCATAGCTGCCCTATAATAAAACTAAATAAAGTAGGATTACCGTGACCCTGTTATAACACCAGAGCAACCACCAAGAGAACACATACCCTTTTAGCCCTCTGCCTTCAAAGCTGAAATCATGGCTCAAACTGAAAGTGGTGACAGCCTATAACCACAACAAAACCACAAACTATAACCCTTTGAACTTAAAATGGCACCCAGTCAAACAACTAGTAGCAAGTCTCACGCCCAAGACCCTATTAACCGCAGCATATTCTATATGTGCAACAACTCCATTACTGTCGGGAACAGTCTAACTCCAACTTTAATGTCCTACCTTAGCTGGCAGAAACCAGCACCCCTTGGCCTACGGCTGCCTTATCCTGCAACCAAGCTTCCTTTAAACCTTCTAACTCCCCTGCAACCATGCACCCAATTTCTAAGACCACCCCACTACAGCCACCTACCTACCATGCTTCCTAAACCCTATCTAAAAATTCTCCCAAAACCCCAAGTTAAATTATCCTTGTGCTATTCTGTAAAACCTTAACCTTGTACGCAACATTAACACTACTTACTCAAGGGACAAATTTGTCACTCCCAAAGCTACCATCCATTAGGAACAAACTCCAACATCTTGTCAAATGCCTCCTTGTCCCTTCCCCCACCTAAAGTACAAACTGGATGAGTGAATGCAACCACCCAAGGTTCCAAGAAAGCAACGATTGAACTTCACTGGCTTGCAAGAGCCATAAGGCTGCAGCCTAATAAGTTCCCATGCTCCTATGAATGTTGTGACTCTACTCATCCCATGGGATCCTCACACTCCTCCGTACCCCTCCTTACTTGCCGCACATCGCAGCCCAATAATCAGCTCCCACTAATTAACGCAAAGGTCTAAAATTCCATACTAAGGTAATACTCAGACCCACCTTGAACCCCATTCAAGTGCCAATAACATCCATCCCATCAAAACATCACCTTTCAAATCCTCTTGTCAAGTCACTGCATGATGCCTTCTGCACTTCAGCAATTTCTGTCAGGAACTGTTGCCCACTTGTGCTCCCCATGTGTAACCTCCTCGCTCACTACTGCTTCCATCATTGGCAAACTTCACTGTGTATCGCCACCAATGGTAGTTGGCACACCACCATCCACAAAGAAACAGAAAAAGTAAACCCACTAATATGTAAAGAGAAGGCTCCACCTTATACCCACCTATTCCAGCTTACAGTCACAGCGTTCCAAGACCCCATCTGCAAGAAAGAATAGAGATGTAAATCATCCAAAATACATAACAGACATTCCAAGACATCTTCAAGGGCAACCTATCCTGCCAACACAGGAAGGAATGTATCACCACCACTCATATCTATGACAAAGCAGCTGTAACTGAAGCTATACTTCCAATGACCCTATCAAATACCCAAGAGAAGTTTAACTACCAGTCAGGTATGTTAAAACTAAACCCCACACATGAAGGACCAATCAATATCCACAACTTGGGTAACCTTGCAATTCCAGACCACATCAATTAGCGCCCTATCAAAATCTGCCACTTGCTGTGCTAGTACCACTGAAAAAAAGTGGGGGGGGGCAACCCTTCTTCACGGGAATCTAGCAACCCGCGAAATGGCAACTCAGTCTCTTCAAGCAACCATAGCTCCAGCCCACAAACACAAAGACACATTCTCCATTTCCACCCCAACACTGAAAATTATATGAGAACAAGTTCAAATGAAACACATTCAAGGTGATATATTTGCCACATCTGCTGGTATCATGTTGAAACAATAATATATAGTTTTTAAATCAAAACATGGGATATATTTGTAGGTGATGAAATGAAACTTGTTGATACAGCTTTTTATGGTTGTAACAGCAGCATATTTAACGTCTTCAGACTGCCAAGTAAAAATGCTAGGTATCTGACATGCTTAAAAGCAAGCCATTGCAGGGTTCTTAACCCCAGGTGTTAGTAATTTATGCCATAACTTTTGCCTTATAGAATCTGAACCAAGCAAGTAGATTAGTTAATGCAAGAAATGCCTTATAAAAACAGTCAGCATGTAAGATTTATTTATTTATTTTTAAGTATTCTGTCCAGAACGTTCTGGGGAAACAATGAACACTGATGTGACAGCACAGCTGGCTAATGCAGATACAATTAATTAATTAATTAATTAATTAATTAATTAATTAATTAATAAAACAGAGGTTACTGGTCAGTAATCTCAGGACTGAAGCATATGTTATAAAGTTTTTGCTCTGTCTGCATGTAATTGCTTGTGGAAAAATCTTTAGACCCATTGGTGCAACTTACAAAAGGTGGAGGAAATTCATTACAAATTATTTCCCCCCATTTTATTTATTTAATTTTCCAAAAAAAAAAAAAATAGTGGAATGATCCAAAATAATCTCTTGTCTGCCATATGTGAGCTGACATATGAAGAATAAGCAACAAGGCATGTAAACAGATTAATAAACATACAAGTAATAACAGGGTAAATCAATGAAGGCACCAATCTATCAGTAGCCGATAGATATAAAGTATAGACTAGTGCTGTCAGTAATGACAGACTGATATGGCCACCATCTTAATTCTGCTGCTTTTGAATACAACACCTACATGGAAAAAAGAACAAAACATGAAGCTCACCCAACCTCGTATTCGAAATTCTGCACATGTGCCCTTGACACAACCAAAATGCTACAACTACCCCAGTACCACAGCGACAACCCAAATCGCCCTCTTCATTATGCCAAAAAGCCAACCATATGCTATGCCTCTTCAACACAGAGCTAGAAAACTGCAGCTCCAGCAAGCTAAATCTGTCCCCACCCTTCATTGCAAGAAACCCCAGACAAAACCTGAAACTGGGAAACAACATCTCATATTACTCCGATAACTTACAATACTGCCAAGGGAACCAGAGAGCTCCACATGAAATTCCTGCTAACCCTGTAATGCTAAATGAAAGTTTTGTTTCCTCTTCTTTTTCTTCCTTATCTCTCTCTCTCTCTTCCCATCTTCTTCCCTGCTTTGCAGAACGATCCCACCACACTGCCACTGCGCATGCCTCCAATCACTAGAACAAACAACATAAACTCACATGGCCTGCAAAACTAGTTGCGACACCATGAACTTCCAAGGCTCTCACTGTCCACGAAACAATAAACCACCAGCAACACCAGCAGTAATGGGCACCACGAACTTCAAGCTTCCCCTAACACTGTCAAACCCAGAGTGTCTAACTATTGTGTAAATTAGCCTGGAACTCTGGAGTTGTGTCACCCTAATAGCTATATCTCTTTATCTGAGTTGTGATGACAAGGGCTTTGATTATTTTAGCTAACAGAGGTTTAGGAAGGTGCAGTGAAATTGATCTTCTTTATGTTTTTGTTACCTTTCTGTTATGACTATATTAAAGGTGCTAAACCAGTCTAACCAGCGAGCGGCTACAAGTTTTGATGGAGAGGCAGAGCGAAACAAGATTACCCAAGCCTGAGGCCCAAAACCAAAACCGAGCTTTTATCACCAAATACGGGAGGGGACAAAACAACAAATATGGACTCAATTGAAAATTTGCTCTTATAAACTTAGAGCACTGCTAATGTACCAGGATTTGCCTCCATGCTGCCTGTACCACCATTAGCATACAGTTCTTTATTTTTTTTTTTTTTTTTTTACATTCGTTGACCTGGTTAGTCCAACTGAGCTAGTGGCTCATTTTCAGTGGAGACCTGCATGATATTTAGTTTAAACAGAAAACACTAAGAGGACCAAAATATCAGCCCAAAGCTGGTATTCTGCGAAAATAGATATATTGGTTTAGTTTATGAGGCAGAGCAAAACAAGACCACCCAAGCCCGAGACCTGAAACCAAAACCTAGCCTCCATCACCAAACATGGGAGGGGACAAAACAACAAACAGCGACTCATTGGAAACTCCACTCCCATAAACACAGAGTGCTGACAATGCCCAGGATTTGCCTCCACTCTGCCCTCACCACCACTAGTACACAGCCTTTTTTTTTCTCTAACTGAGCCAGTGGCTCACCTTCAGTGGAGACCTGCATGACACTCAGCTTAAACAGAAACAACGAGCAGACCAAAATATCCGCCCAAAGCTGGTACCCTGTGAAAATCTGTACCATTGAAAGAAAACTTTCAGATACCTCTGCGACTCCCAGACAATGGCAGACGCGCATGCGCAAAGAGCAACACTGCTCCGACACTCGTGAAACACCACAAACCGTCATCTGCGAGTCCATCAAACACCGCCCTGTCACCAAAAGACACAAGAGACAATCCTGCAATGTCCCCAACAGCTATCCTCACAGCCACCTCACAATACCAATCCCTACAAAGACAATTCTCCCACATTCACAAATCTTCACAACCAAGCAACACAGCCAAAGTCCTCAAACTCGCATGCAAGCTCTCAGCTAAACCACGACAATTATGCTGACCACATGCAACAAATGCAAACAATAAAGCCTCACCCTCAGATCCACAGACTGAAAGACCACCCCCACAGTCTCCAACCATAAATTTTTAAAACTGGACCACCAGAACCCTGAACAATCCAACAACCCACAGGGGAAAAGAACAAAAAAAAAAAAAAAAAAAACACCAGCACATTCCGCAAACCATGACCACCCAAACTCACCTACTCACCCGACCACAGCAACAGCACCCAAGGTCGTCTTAGGCATAAACTTGCACCTGTAGCAAGTTCATGCCAAATGTGATTGCTTGACCCAACTACACTAGCCTAAACCTCTTAAGCCCCTCCCCATCATTATCTCATTTCCTCCCAACCATCCCGGCCTCCTCTTAACATTTTCACCTCCCCAAACAACTTAACTCCCCTTAATATTATCCTAAACCCCCCCCCCCCCCATGAAGATGTCCTGGGACAACTTAGTTTGTTGCCAAACTTCATTTATTTGTAGCACCCTAAGTGATGTTTAAGTGCAGCTAAGTGGGTGTATACATTATGTCTGTCCCCTTCGAATAGCTTAAACATCCCATAGGAGCTAAATGAAAATAGAGAGGTGAACTTGACAAACCAATGTAGTGTAGTGGTTAGAGTTACAGCTTTCTATGTAGGTGTTGATGGTTTGAGTCCCAAACGAAACAACGTACTTTCCCATATGAAAGTAGTGTTAAAATTATTTTAGTAAACTTAAATTAAGTAGCAACTATTTTTTTGTCAACCAGGGTAGTGCAGCAGTTACAAAAATGAGATATCAGTGTAGAAAAGTTGTGAAACCTCTAAATATACACATGTGCCCCATACAGTATGGTCACACAAGAATATAATGTAATGAAAGCACATAGGAGGATGTCATGGAAGGTAAACATAAAATTATAATGTAAAACAAAAAACACTGGTAGTACCAAGGTAAAACCACCAAGATTTTATTAACATTGAACATAAACTGACTAAGCGCTTTCACCCGTGTAGGGCATCTTCAGAGACAATTTGTCACAACTCATCACAACCTTTAAATATACATTACAGTTAACACTAACATCAAATACTAATTGAATACAATGATTCTATTATGTATACTTTGTAATTTAACCCTTAGCTTTTTGATTTAGTTGACTTTGCAAGTTTTTTAAAAACACCTAGTACACAGTTGTCATTAGTGTATCTACTTTACATGTGAATTATTTCAACACTTGAATACTGGAAAAACATTTTAGAGATATAAAAGATATAAAGAATATCAAAATATAAAAAATGTAAAAAGTGCTATATAATATATAAAGTATATATAGAAACTATATATATATATATATATATATATATATATATATATATATATATATATATATATGTGTATATATATATATATATATATATATATATATATGCACAAAAGTCAGAAATTCTCTGTTGTTTCTAGTTTCAAAATGTTAAATGCATGTTGCCTTATGTTTTAGTATACATGCTAGGTATAAAGTGTCATTAATGCCAGGTGCACTGCTTGCATCTAGGCATATTTGCCACAAGCATTCCCTGACTTCTAGAATGGTTTTATAGTCACCGCCAAAATCTTTGGTGTATAGTCTGTCTATGACAAAAAATAAAAAAATGTTGTAGTTGATACAATCTTTACTGTGGTTGAATAAAGAATTAGTTGATTTCCTGTTTTTAATGTCCCTGTTGTGTTCCATAATCCTTTGTCTCAATTTTCTGGTGGTCATGCCAATGCAGAAAGCTGGACAAGAAAGACAAGTTGCCACATATATAACCATGTTAGTGTTGCAATTAAAATAACCAGGGCTCTTCAAAGACCTCGTGTAATTGCCCACTTGAACATAAGGGCCATCATTGATGTATTTACATGCTTTGCAATTGCCACATTTGGCCATCCTAGCTGGCCTTTGACTAGTAGGTGTGGGTATTCTTTCCAAATGTTCTTTCATATTTAAACCCCTACTGTTGATAAATTTGGGGTGTTTTCCTAGTGTGTCTTGCATGTCTGTGGGAAGTACATTTTGCCATGTTGATTGAATAATGTCTTTAACCTTAACGGCTGTGGTGTTGTGTTGTAAAACCATGCCTGTCTGAATATCCTTGACTTTATGTCTATGAATATTGCTATTCTCAATAACCCATTGGCTGTCTGACAAAATAGGCCTGAGGTCTGTATCCCTTCTTCCAATAATATACTTTTGTGTGTGTGTGTGTGTGTGTGTGTGTGTGTGTGTGTGTGTGTGTGTGTGTGTGTGTGTGTATATATATATATATATATATATATATATATATATGTATATATATATGTATATATAGTTTCTATATATACTTTATATATTATATAACACTTTTTAAATTTTTTGTATTTTTATATTCTTTATATCTTTTATATCTCTAAAATGCTTTTCCAGTATTCAAGTGTTGAAATAATTCACGTTTAAAGTCGATACACTAATGACAACTGTATACTTGGTGTTTTTAAAAAAACTTGCAAAGTCAACTAAATCAAAAAGCTAAGGGTTAAATTACAAAGTATACATAACAGAATCATTGTATTCAATTAGTATTTGATGTTAGTGTTAATTGAAATGTTTATTTAAAGGTTGTGATGAGTTGTGACAAACTGACTCTGAAGATGCCCTACATGGGTGAAAGCGCTTAGTCAGTTTATGTTCAATGTTAATAAATTCATGGTGGTTTTATCTTGGTACTACCAGTGCTTTTTGTTTTACTAGTCACTAACTTTTCTTGTTGGACATTCATTATCATTTTCCTGCACTTGGTATTGCCAGCGGTGTATCCACCATGATGAAGGACAACCAATGTATGTACAACTGCCTGGGTTGAGATAACCTATGTGCTGGTGCTTGAATCGATTTTCGAATAGAGAACTGTTTCATTTCCTGGGTTTCAGCTGAACAGCTACCACGGGAGACGGTGTTTAGTGGTTGTGGAGACTCAACTAACCAGGGTTTATTTCCTGGAATTGTTCAACATGAGGTGTAGGAGAACGAAACAGTTAACTGTTAAATGGTTAACAGCAATCTACGAGACGGCATCCAGGAAGTGCTCGAGAACTAATTACACAGTTGTGACCTTAAAGGTTTTGTTTTTGCAAAGAGTAGGAGCTTTTGCCATTTGGCATTGATCTTTTCACTGTATTCTAATGTTTAGACACAACAGGTCTCTATAAAAACGGACATTTTCGAGTGGAATTATTACTGTTTTTTTTTTCCTTCGTGGAGTTAGTAGCGTCGTAGTTGTCCAGCTTAAACGTTTTTTCTTCTAAGAGACAAGAACTGTTTCTTGGCGAAACCTGGCATTGTGGGGGCAACGCGGCATAGCCTGCTTTTAACAAGGTGACATTTACTGAACAACAACATTTATTTTGGACAGTGTTTTTTACTAAAGATTAACAATTGTTTGAAAATTGTGCATTGTTTTTCTGCTAATTAAGACTTGGGATTTGTTTACTATATTCAAACATTTTAAATCATGGATATTTGATTAGTTTAGCTTTTTACACAGTTTGAAACTTTTTTGATGAACACAGGAAATACAGGTGAAGCAATACTATAAACTGTTTGCTTCAACACTGTAGAGACTATTTAAAGGTCGGTATTCGACAGTTTAGGGTTGAATGTATATTCTTTTCAATGATACTTTGTGCTTATTCAAACAAAATTTTTCCAAAAAAATTACTTTTATTTACTATATAGTGTAACTTTTTACTGTGGCATTCATTGATTCAAAGTGTTGAAGTACCATTTAAGGAGTTGGATATACTACTGGTTCATTAAGACGTTGTAGTAGTTTATTTTTTTCAATCATTTTATTTTTTTCAAATATTTTTTGTTTAGGTTGAATGGTCATTATAATAGTTTATTACTTTTTATTATTTTTTAATGCATACCATTCTTTGTTAGAGGAAAGGTGGATTTCTAAGTACAAAAAAATCAAAGTTTATTAACCTGTATACTGAAATACAGGTCTATTGATACCTGGTGTGGTTGCTAAGGGTTATTATGATCTAAACTCTAAACACACTACACCTAAAAGGATATAACTGTGTTGCAATGGAACAACTAATGATCCAATATTTAGATTTATCTAGACAAATCATTTCTTTATTACATGCAAACAAAAGAAATGAAAAGAACAACAGTTTAACCAATGCACAGGTTGAACTATTCACTTTGCATACCCCACTAGGGACTTACTCAGAAAGACAGCATAATACCAACGCACCGAGGGCGGACAGCAGCAATGTACCAAGGGTGGACAACAATGATGGGAATATTAGTAGAACGGGAGGAGGAGAGAGAAACAACAGAACTGAAATGGTACCATTTGATATAGAGAATTTTTTAATACCCCCTGTTTTGGGAGATACAACATCTAGGTTACAGAACCCTGATTTAGGGACACTTAATTCCCAGATATTTAAGTTCGAAAAACTAGCTAAAAATACAAATCACTGCAGATGGACAATGTTTTTTTGGAGCGTTCTATTGAACTAAACCAGGTCCCTAGAGGCCTCAGGGTTTTCAAAATTCCAATGGGAACTGAGGCTGACTCAGAAGCATATTACAAAATGCTAGAGTTATTCGACAGAACAGGTTTTGACTTAATGAGAATAATAATTAGTGACAACACCAGTAGGCTCAACAACTTAAAGAATGAATTAGTCACATTAAAACAAAGTATTATGAATGACTTACTGTTTGAAAGCAATAGAAACAGGTTTGAGAGGATTATGATCGACCTTGATAAGTCCGTAAAAACCAGTATGGAAAAAAAAACAAAAGAAGATTTTAAGAGACACAAATGAATACAAAGAGAAGAGGGCCTACCCAACACCAAATATAAGAGAGAGTAAAAGAGAAGTGGATGCAAGGAGGGAGACAATTCAAACTGAGGTCAGTGATGTTGAAGGGATACAAACTGACACAGAAGAGGGAACAGTTTTTTTAGAGAACCCACCCCCACTGAGGTGTTCAGAGCGATTAAGAAATCGGGGCCAGCCACAGGATTATTTGGATCAGAGAACGCCTCAATGACAGGGTTTCCTGTTAGGAAGCAACTGGAGGGGTGGGAGACAAAGGAGGAACAACTTCAACAGCAACAACTGGTACCACAGGCAAAACAATTACAACTGATGAAGGTTTTAGATTCTACTTCCATCATTCAGGACAGTTCATTGGATTACAATGATTTACTAACAGACATTTCCTATGACTTTTCTGTTACTCCCTTGAACCAAAGTATTAGTACTAATAGCAATGATGGTCCTATTATTTTTGGTGATAAATCATTTTACATTTACAACTATTTGGATTTGAAAATTTCCGATAGTCACATGAGTTTAATGAAAAAAGGTTTTTCGTTTGTACCGAACTTCAAATATGACATTAGTAAACTACTTCTTAATTTGAAGTTATATACTAGCCAGTTGAATTTAAGATTGATTTTGGGAACAAACATACTATTGGTAGAGAGACACAAACATTCACAGTTAAAAGAAGTAGTGTGTTTATACCACCTTGCAACCCTTTGATATTAGTATTTGAATGTTTATGTGTTACTCAGATTAGGAGACTGATTGACAAAACGTTACCTACTAAAAAGAACTTAACATCTGCAGAAGAATTCTGCCTGAAGGAACTTTCATCTAACAAGGAACACAGGGTCATGAAATCTGACGAAGGGGGCGGTGTAGTCATAATGATGAACACCGACTATTCTTGGAACATGCAGAGCATATTACATGACTCCAACACCTATAAATTGGTTTCTAAATTTGAAGTTCAGAGGGCATACACAAAAATTGACTGGCAACTTTATGAATTCCTTTGTGAAGGAATAATTAATTATGAAGAGTACAACTATATGCTAGTGGAACATTCAGTTATGCCCAGTCTATTCGGAATCCCCAAGATTCACAAAGATATTATTAATCCCCCTTTCAGACCAATAGTGGCGGCTAGGGGATCGAAAACAGAACCATCAGCAGCTTTTATAGACATTACTAGTAAGAACACTCTTGACACTATACCACACATGTTAAAAGATTCATGGCATTGTTTGGACTGTCTCAGGACCCTATCTGACTTAAACCTAGGGGAATTTTGGTTTGTAACCGTTGATATAGTAAACTTGTTCTCAGTGATTCCTCACGACACTGGTTTAGACTGGTTTGCCAGCAGTTTAACTAAGTATAGTCATATACATCAGGTGAAGAGAAGCCTACTCGTTGATCTGATGCGAATTGTTCTAGAAAATAACTACATCTGCTTTGAAGGTGAATTTTACAAACAATCCACTGGAGTTGCTATGAGCGCCAAATGTGCGCCCATTTACGCCAACTTAGTACTAGCCGAATGGGAGGAACAATATGTCCTGACATCAGAGTATAGATCCAAAATGATCATTTATTTAAGATTTTTGGATGACATACTGCTCCTTTGGAATGGAACCCGAGATGAGTTGGATGATTTTATATGTTACCTCAACAACACCACAACTTTTTTGAAATTCACCAATAAGGCGGACAGAAATACCATTGACTATTTGGATTTACAGTTATACACTAAAGACGCGAAGGTACAATCCAAATTATTTAGGAAGAAGACATATAGTAACACATTTTTACACTATGAGAGTTGCCACCCTTACTATGTGAAGAAGAACGTGGTAAAAGGCCAGATGATTAGGGTGTCATGCATAGTTAGTGAAAAAAGGCCTCACAGAAATGGACAACTGGTGCCGGAGTCACGGCCTTAAACTAAATGCCAAAAAATGTATAGTCATCCCCTTTGGGAAAAACAAAGTACCCACAAATTATCACATAGACAGCAACCCACTGAGTACTGAAAAAGTAATCAGAGACCTAGGGACCCAAGTCGACAGCGACCTCTCATTTGATACCCACATTGCCAAAGTGGTTAGAAAAACATTCTACCTTGCCCACCTCATCACGAAGGGATTCACATCCAGATCCAAGGATGTCATTGTACCCCTATATTCCTCCCTCATCAGACCCATGATTGAGTACAATGCCCCATTTGGTATGTACCTCACCCGGCATTTGCAACAGCTGGAGAGACCACAAAAGTACCTCACCAAGAGGATCAAGGGTCTCCAACATATGTCTTATTCTGCCAGACTAAAGAAACTTCAGCTCTATTCAGTATCATACCACCTGCTCACAGGTGATCTCTGCCTGACGTACAAGGCCATGTCCAATCAGGATCTGATGGACATGCTCCACCTCAAAAAATCCAAGTCCATCAGGACCACGAGAGCTAAAGACTTAAACCTCGGCACAAGTATGAATAGGACATGCTGGAGGGATAGATTCATAACCCAGAGGCTTCCCATGCTTTGGAACAAGATCCCAGTTCGCAGTAGGCAGAGCCCCTCACTGACTCTCTTCAAGAGAAATCTTGATGAGTGGATGGGAGATCGTAAGTTTACCCCAGGGGTCACATCTGTGTCACTGCTAGACAAGGGCACAGTAAACTAATTCTATTATATAAGGGGACCTTCATTGTGTCACTACTAGACACAGTATTCTAAATTTATTCTGTACATTTTTGTACCATTTCATGGGGTAGCAAATGCCACATCACTATAGCTAGGCTTACAAATGCCCCAGGGCAGATAGCCTAGTACTATACTATGAAACTATGAAACTATGAAAAGATAGTAGATTCCTGGAAGAACTGGAGGTATTAGTTGGCCTGTTTGTTGGACAGGGTTATCCCATGGATTTACTAATCTCAGTTAAACAGGACATTATTGGAAGAAGGGATATAGACCTCAGGCCCATTTTGTCAGACAGCCAAAGGGATACAGAGAATAGCAATATTCAAAGACATAAAGTCAAGGATATTCAGACAGGCATGGTTTTACAACATAACATCACAGCCATTAAAGGTTAAAGACATTATTCAATCAACATGGCAAAATGTACTTCCCACAGACATGCAAGACACACTAGGAAAACACCCCAAATATATCAACAGTAGGGGTTTGAATATCAAAGAATATTTGGAAAGAATACCCACACCTACTAGTCAAAGGCCAGCTAGGATGGCCAAATGTGGCAATTGCAAAGCATGTAAATACATCAATGATGGCCGTTATGTTCAAGTGGCAATTACAAGAGGTCTTTGAAGAGCCCTGGTTATTATAATTGCAACACTAACATGGTTATATATGTGGCAACTTGTCTATTTTGTCCAGCTTTCTACATTGGCATGACCACCAGAAAATTGAGACAAAGGATTATGGAACACAACAGGGACATTAAAAACAGGAAATCAACTAATTATTTATTCAACCACAGTAAAGATACCACTAAAGACGTGAAGGTACAATCCAAATTATTTAGGAAGAAGACATATAGTAACACATTTTTAAACTATGAGAGTTGCCACCCTTATTATGTGAAGAAGAACGTGGTAAAAGGCCAGATGATTAGGGTGTCACGCATAGTTAGTGAAGATGCTGGGCTGAAATAACTCGCATGTAAAGTAGATACACTAATGACAACTGTGTATTTGGTGTTTTTAAAAAACTTGTAAAGTCAACTAAATCAAAAAGCTAAGGGAAAAAATGGAACCTTCTTCCTCCTGATCTCACCTCTATTTCCTCTCTAACTAACTTCAAACCAAAACTTAAAATATACCTAAAAAACACTGGCCTTGCCCTAGTTGTAATCCTGACTAACTTCTGCCTTAAGCAATTTATGTTATACCCACTTTTTTTCTTTTATCTTTCACCTTCAGACTTCTATGTCGGTGAAATCCTTAATAAACACAGTCTTTCGAATTTTATTAGATAATTAGATTCCTCAAAGTCTACTCTTGCTGCTATTTTTTCCTCACAATATATGAACAAGGGTCCTTTTATAATATTATAACTTCTAGTTCTACATTTTTCACTTTCTTTTTTTCTTTTCCTTGCTTTCTACTTATCAAGGTTGGAATAATGTTAAAAATGTCCTTAGATTTCTCTTATTTTTGTCAATGTTATGCTTAGATGTTTTAGTTAGTTAGTATTAACAAATTGTACAAATTGGAGCTTATCTCCCCGGGCCTCTACTGAAAATGGATATTCATCCAGTTGGACTAGCCCGGTTAACAAATGTAAAATAAATAAATAATAAATAAATAAATAAATAAAGATTGTATCAACTACAAATTTTTTTTATTTTTTTATCATAGACAGACTATACACCAAAGATTTTTGTGGTGACTATAAAGCCATTCTAGATGTCAAGGAATGCTTGTGGCACCTGGTATTAATGACACCTTATCCCTAGCATGTACACTAAAACATAAGGCAACATGCATTTAACATTTTAAAACTAGAAACAACAGAGAATTTCTGACTTTTGTATATATATATATATATATATATATATATATATATATATATATATATATATAGTTTCTATATATACTTAATATATTATATAACACTTTTACATTTTTTTATATATTTATATTTTTTATATTCTTTATATCTTTTATATCTCTAAAATGTTTTTCCAGTATTCAAGTGCTGAAATAATTCACATGTAAAGTAGATACACTAATGACAACTGTGTACTTAGTGTTTTTAAAAAACTTGCAAAGTCAACTAAATCAAAAAGCTAAGGGTTAAATTACAAAGTATACATAATAGAATCATTGTATTCAATTAGTATTTGATGTTAGTGTTAATTGAAATGTATATTTAAAGGTTGTGATGAGTTGTGACAAACTGACTCTGAAGATGCCCTACACGGGTGAAAGTGCTTAGTCAGTTTATGTTCAATGTTAATAAAGTCATGGTGGTTTTACCTTGGTACTACCAGTGTTTTTTGTTTTGCTAGTCACTAACTCTTCTTGTTGGACGTAAAATTCTAATGTGTATGTAAATATTATTTTATATTATACAATGACTGGCAATTAACATACAAAAATGAGTATGCTAATTGGCCAGCCCAATCACAGTGGCTGTTGTAAATCCGAAAGTATAGTAACGGAAAAAGGTCCTGTTGCCTGGACTTCTTCCATTTGTATATCTCCTGTTCTTTGTTTTTTTTTTTTCTGCAGAGATAGCAATGGAGAAATTAAGATCTCCGATGCTTTTTTGAACATATCTCGCTATGTTTTACAAGTTGAAGAACTCATATAACATAACAAGATATCATAAAAAAATGCAACGGAGATCTTCCTTTCAACAGAGAAAGGAAGATTTCTGTTGCTTTTTTTAATATATCTCACTATGTTATACGAGTTCCTCAACTCATATAAAGCATACTGAGATATGTTAGAAAACGCAATGGAAATCTTCCTATCTCTGTTGCTACCTCTGCACAGGACTGATGTACTGTGAAAGTGTGGGAACACATCCCTTATACATGCGCAGTACATTAGAAATGCCCCAGGATACCGGAAAACCACTGAAGGGCAGCATGGAGGCATTATACAATGACATTGTTTAAAAAAGATAAGTACTTTTTTCTTAAATAATGCCATTCTATAATAGCAATAACCTACGGCTGGGTGTGGACTAGATCTACCCATGGCCTCATGACCAAACCACACCGACCATGGATAAATCCAGCATTACCCACACCCAGCTGTGGGTTATTGCTTAAATATAACATTATAAGTATAATATGCTTAAATGTGCCTTGATCAGTCCGTATTCATCAGACTTTGTTCTGCCCAGCAACAAAATAGTCAGCCCTACAAGTCTCAATCCCAGGATGCTGTCCTCTACAATCACAGCAAAATCCCACTACACCATGTGAGCTCTGAGAAATTATAGTACTTTAACAAACATATCTTGCATTCAGCTCATTTAACATTAATAAAAAAAAAAAAAAACAGCAGCTCCAAGTGTTGGACCCATGCCTTTGAACACAACAGTCAGAGGAATGTACCACTACACCATCTAAGCTGTAGGAGCTAGTACTGCTTTTTCATACATATCATGCAATAGAGGCATACAACATTAGGGAGAAAGCTTTGTGGAACCGTGTGTGTGTTGTATATAGACATATACACACATACATATGCATATACATACGTGTATGTATATATATATATATATATATATATATATATATATATATATATATATATATATATATATATATATATATATCTATAGTTTCCCTTCACAAGATCAAATGAATGGAAGCTTGAAATGCATAAGCTCGAGAATAGAATCTCGAACTTCAATTTACTCGAAATTGTGAATGAGAAGTTTAGGGTTAGAAAAAAAGAGTTCAGTTACCTTTTTACAGGGGGCTAAGTCCCCCTGCACCCTTGCTGCTGTCATCTAAGAGCAGCGTGACCGAACTATAGCGGAGGACTGGGAAATCATCCGTTTTGCACTTATGCATATAGCGCGGAATGGAAGATTTACCTTTCCTTTGCTGTAGTGCGATCTCGGAGTAGGAATATTTAAGTAGGGGGGGTGCGGGGGGTGCAGGGGGGGGAAATCACCTGAAAAAACATTCGAAAGGTGTTTTTTTTTTTAATTTCCACTTCAGATGTTCGAGTTTCTGCAAACTCGAGATTCTGGCTTCTGGGTTATGAATTTCGAGTTTATAGGAATTCAGTCTTGTGAAGGGGAACTATATATATATATATATACACACATATATATATATATATATATATATATATATATATATATATATATATATATATATATATATATGTAGCAATGTGTGTGTGTGTGTGTATATCTGATGAAACATACATATAAAAAAGTAGCGTCACAGTATAGATATACATATATAAAAATATAAAGGAAGGAAAAAATATTATATATATATATATATATATATATATATATATATATATATATATATATATATAAAACATGCAGTGCAATTATACCTCAGAACCATCCCTCTCAACCTGTTAGTGCAAGGAACCTGTACAAAGGGGGGTGGATAGGCCACATATACGGACATATCTCAAAAATCGCTGTTACAAATGAAGACGTGTTACAGTAACAGTGTGTGTTTCAGCAGAAAATTACTGAAGGATATGAGGATGGAAACTGAAATGTCATGTCATTTATTTACTGACATAAATCCTTGGATCATCACCGTGATTTACCAGACAAATAGAAATACATTGTGGAACTGAACAAAAGTATGCTCCAAACATCTGGACATTCTGTGAAAATCTGTCAGGTTATGCATTAGCATTAATGTTCACAAGGATACAAGTCTGAAAGTGAAATGTATGCCATCATGTCATGACAGCAGTCCTCAATGACATGGCCAAAAACCTCAATACTCTCCCTTTAATATAGTAATATAATATTAATATCTAATAGGTGAGAAATAAAAATATACAGTTCAGATCTACAAACCAGGATAGTGTAGTTGTCCAAATCCCAGCTTTGCATGCAGTCATACATGGTTTGAGTAATTTAACAAGCAATCCAAATTTATATGGGAAAGCAGTGTTAAAAGTGGCATGCTCATATTAAAATATGCGATACGTTATTTTTGACACCCAGAGTAGTGTAGCTGGTGTAACATGGATGTGTGAGTGCATATAACATTTGAAAACACCCATGTATACACATGTCCCATACAGTATAGTTACACCCCTTGCTACTGTAATGAAAGCCCATAGAGCCATGTCATGCAATAGAAATTATATATACTTACTAAATGAAGTCATTAGTGTAGTATATTATGAGAATGAACTGTGAATAATAGTTAGCAATGCTCAGCAGGTTTAACAACACATTTCTGTTGTCCTCACCCCTCCCTCTGGGGTTTGAGTGTGCAAATTCACCTCCATATTCTGTACAAATGCACAGATGTTGTGTATAAGAAACGGACAGATATGGACCTTCCGTACACCCGTCCTGCACATCCATCATATTATTCCTCTGCGTGCTCCATCTCCACCACTTTCCTATCACACCCTTTCTCTTTTAAAGAATCAGTGTGGGTATAAGAGCAACAAAGTTACCACCCCTGCCAGGTCTTGACCCTCGGGCCTTGTAAGCCCATGTCACAGCAATGTACCACAACACCATTTGAGTTGCAGAAACTGCTCATGCTTTTTCAGACATATGCTCATTCAACAGCAGGGAAAAGATTCCGTAGAATCAGTCAGGTTTTGTATTTATACATATGCACATGTATATACGTATGGAGATGCATATATATGGACACATATATACATAATGCAAATAGTGATATACATATACAATATATATATATATATATATATATATATATATATATATATATATAAAGAGAGAGAGAGAGACTATACAGATATAGAAAAACATATATATATATATATATATATATATATATTATATATATATATATTTCTCTATACATATATATATATATATATATATATATATATATATATATATATATATATATATGTATATATATATATATATATATATATATATATATATATATATATATATATATATATATATATATATATATATATATATATATACTCATAACATGTAGTGGAGTCATACCTCAGAACTAAACCTACCAACCCCTTACAGCAAGAAATCTGGCCCAACGCTGTCCAGATGGGGGGACAATGGGACCAAACTAGAGACATAAGTCAAATATCGCTCTTATAAATGTAGAATATTGCCATTTGTTTCAACATACATGTTCTGAAGGATGTGAGCTCTGAAACTGAAATGTATGTCATCATGTACTGTCAGAAATCCTCAGATCCTCACAGTGATTTACCAGGGATATGAAAAACATGCATCTGTGGAACAGACCAGAAATATGAGCAATAAACCTGGACATATTGCAACAATCCAGACAGTCCCGAGGTAGGCTCAGAACCCCTTAGTGCAATGAACTTGGGCCAGGCCTGACAAAGTGGGCAGAGAAAGTCATGGAAATAGGGACATATCTGACATACTGGAGTAGATAAGCTGACACATTTGCTGCAGTAACACCCTCATGTCTGTCCTAACATATATTGACTGAAATAGCACAAGTCCAACACTCAATTACTTCCCACTAGTTAGTGACTGAAATCCTCACATCAGCCCACTGATGTGTCAGAAATACACAACACTTATGGGGGCCAGGAAACACTGCGTCCTGCAAATATCTGGACATAACATCCCATTATGGAAACTACACTCAGCTGCTAAGCATGTCACCAAGCATTGTCCAAACTACAGACAGACTGACACAAAACTAACCCAAATCTGCTAGGACAGAATTACACATGTGCTGGCAAATATATCAGGCACTACAGGGATGTCACGGCACTGAAAAACTGACACCAGTCTGAAAGTGCATATCCACAACCAATTCAACCACAGTCACAGTGACATACCAGTAAGCCAAAGGAATGGAACAGTATAAGGAATGTGTGAACAAAAGCATTTCAACATGTTTGCCACTCACACACTACCGTCACATATACTGACCCAATTCACAGTGTAGTATGATGCCTGACTGTGGTATGGGACATGTCTCAGTCTGCCCCTACAAACATATACAGCTGACAGACCACTAGAAACAGGAGCGGCATGCACAGGCAAATAGAAAAGGAGCAACAACACATACATCCATGTCCCTCACTACAAAGGCCAACTAACATTGACACAACACACTGCTACATGATCTGGACAGTCTGTCAACAATTGCAAGAAATACACAGACCTCTCAACTGAACAGAATCCCACAGAATGTCCAGACTTTCCACTAATATATAACACCCCTTCCACATAACATGTCTGGCAGTCTGATACATCACTGGGATAATGTCAGGAATGTAGCCAATAAATAATCATATACCATACCTAACAACCTCTTACTGTGTGACATCTTGACAAAGCCTGACATACTTGTGAGACAGAGGCCCAAAAACAGGGACATATTTGAAATATTGCTGCTATAAACTGAGAATGTTGCTGCTGTAACGGGGTTAGTTGCAACATATCTTTTCTGAAATATATCCAAATCCTCACTAACCTAGATGCAACACTACTGAATAAGATGGAAAACACATATCATAAAATAGCTTGATTTACCACCAACAGTCAACCTAAATCCCAACACTGTCTGGCTTTGAAAATACTGAACTGGCTTAAGTTCCCCAGTCAAATTATTCTCTATCAACTTAATATTATCCACTTTATCCTCTACAAACCCTCCCTCTGCCCCAACATTTCCAACATCTTAAATTACCACCTCTCAACCAGAAAACTTAGAAGCACCAACCAAAACCTCCTTGACATCTATAAACCTAAAAAAAATCAATTGGTGAAACCCTCTACAACTATCTTCCCTTTATCCACTGGAATAAGCTACCTTTAACAATCAGATCTATTACACAGTGCCTCCCATTTAAAATCACCCTAAAAGTCCACTTTACAAATACCTGGACTTGCTCCTGTACACAACCACTGTGAATTTAATCACCTGATCCTCTTTGCATGCATCCCCTTCTCAATTTGTATGTAATTCTCGCTACAGAACTCTAACTCCTAATATCTTTTTCACTCAATTTCTCCACTACTCACATTTACCTCCCTTCCTTCTATTCCCACTTAGCTTACTCCTCTTTCTCAGATTTCACTTGATTCTAACTACTACTACTCTCCTCTCTTATTTACAAATTAAAAAATGCTCTAATTATCCATCTTTTATCCATAGCCATACTTTTTCTATCACCTGCTCTCTCTATCAACTTCCACTCTGCTTCTAATTACTGATGTACATGCTTTTTCCTGTAAGAACTAAGGTTTGATATACAGTACCTCTATACTCTTTTCTTAGACTCTGAGTTAATTGTCATGACTTCCCCTCTATATGGTGAAGTCCTTATGTATTGGAGATATATGAACGACTTTCACATTTGGTTTTATTGCCTTTTTTGTAAAGAACACCTTTAACCTCTCATGTTACACTTGTGAATCCAAGCATCATAATGCATGTTTATATTACCTCATGCATACTGGTATTGTTTGTAAACATTTTTATGGTGTATGTAATACTTAGTGGCACTTTTCTCCTTGGGCCTCTGCTGAAAAAGGGCACAAGCTCAGTCAAACATTCCCGGTCAACAAATGTCAGATAAATAAATAAATAAATATGAGGTCAGAAACACAAATTCATGCTAGCAGTTACTGAGTGCAATCCCCAGAGTATGCTACTGATTTTCCAAAGACAAAAAAAATGTCTGAGGAACACACCAAACATTAGGAGTCCAAATTCTGGCCATTCTGTGAATAACCCTACATGTGAGAGTTGTTTCAAACACATAACACTGTCAGAGTTAAAATCACCCAGGAACTCCATGTCTACACAAACCCTGTTAGACTAGCATTAATCCAAATGTATAACAGCAACACTTACATTGTGTCCCTATGTTTGGGACATTCTCCCCCAGTCTGTTGGCCTCTCTCCACAGATTTGGTTGTAAGAGGTATTTTCAAATACCCTCTATGATGCTGTTGTTCACACACCTCCATGAAGTTCTCCTCACTGGCAAGGAAAAGGGCCAATGCTCACATGATGTACTCAATGGTAGGAGTGTGTTGCCCTGCATTTGGCTATATGAATAACAACACAGCTGTCCTGCATGCAATTATCAAGTGGGGGACACCAATTGGTGCACAGGCTCATGAGCATTATCTACAAAAGGCAAGCCTGTGCCTATGCAAAACAGATGTATACCCTACATCCTTGAGAGAGAGAGAGAGAGAAAAACAGTGAAAATAAAAATAAAAGCCAAGCAGGAAATAACCACCTACACTTGAATAAAACAAACAGGTATATCAAACAAATAAGCATGTAATGGACTGCAGTAGGGGGTATGTAAGAAGGAGAAATAGGAACTCTAACATATATGTCTCAACAAGACTTGACCTACTGATATATTGTTGATCAGAACCTATAGCCATGGCATCTGGTCTGTCTGCAGTGACATAAATCATAGGTCAGACCCATGAGTCATCCCAGGAAAGGATGGCTCACATATGACTACTACTGCAGTGTGTGTTGAACAATACTGACTGTGACAATGCTAGGCCAGCTACTGGGATGTTGTACATATCCATATCTTACTTGTGAATACAACCATGATATACTTGTCATCTCAGAAATGTGAGAGACCTATACATGGTCTTTGCATAGTAAAGTACTGTTGCACATGTGTGTGTTGAACTGCATGTGATATACTAAGCTCATACCATTAAACTGTCCAGTGTTATGCACACTGACCATATGTGTGCCTCATATTTGTAGTCCTTTACTCATACAGTTGTGTTATGTCTGGCAAATCATTAGCAAGTCTGTGAAGACTGACATCACAACATCTCCTTCTTTCTCTTCTGGCTGTTCCCTTTAGGGGTCACCAAAGTGGATCATCTGTTGCCATTTCTGCCTGTCCTCTGCATCCTACTCTGTCACACCAACCACTTGCATGTCCTCTCTCACCACATCCAGAAACCTTATATGAGGCCTTCCTCTTTCCCTCTTACCTAGCAGCTTCAACCTTACCATCCTTTTCCCAATATACTCAGCATCCCTCTGCAGCACATGTCCTAACTGTTGTAATCTTGCCTCTCTGGCTTTGGCTAAAAGACACCCAACATGGGCTGACCCTTTCATATACACATTGCTACTCCTGTCCACCCTCGTCACAACCAGTGCAAATCCTAACATCTGTAACTCTGCCATATCCAACTCTGACTCCTGCCCTTTTGTCAATGACACTGTCTCCAAACCATATAACATGGCTGGTCTCACTACCCTGTTGTAGACCTTCCCTTTCACTTTTACTCGGACTCTTCTGTCACAAATCAGTACTGACACTCTTCTTCAGCCTCTCCATCTTGCCTGTACTCTCATCATCACCTATCCTCCATAGTCGTCATTACTCTGAAATGTTGATCCCAATCACTTATAGTCATCCACCTTTGCCAACTCTACCCCATGCATCCTCAACATTCCACTACCCACCCTCACATTCACACACATATATCCTGTCATAGTCCTGCTGACTTTCACTCCTCTCCTCTCTAGAGCATATCTCCACCTCTACAGGGTCTCCTACATCTGTACCCTATTCTCAGTACAGATCACAATGTCATCTGCAAACATTATAGTCAATGAGGACTTCTGTATGATCTTGTCTGTCAACTTGTCCATTGCCATTGCAAATAAGAAAGGGCTCAAAGCTGATCGTTGATGTCATCCCACCTCCACCTTAATTGCATCCATCACTCCTGCCACAGACCTCACCGCTGTCATGCCACCCTTGTGCATTCCCTGTACCAGTCTTACATATATATCTGCCACTCATGACTTCCTCATACAATACCACAACTCCCCTCTAGGCACCCTGTCATATGCTTTCTCTACATCCAGAAAGACACAAAGCAACTCCTGACCTTCTTGGTACCACTCCATCAACAGTCTCAGAGCAAACATCACATCTGCACTACTCTTACCTGGCATGACAACATACTGTTGACCACTAATCATCACCACCCTGCTTAACCTAGCTTCTACTACTCTTTCCCATGACTTCATGCTGTGACTGGTTAATGTTATCCCTTTTTAGTTACTACAGCTCTGCACATCAACCTTATTCCTAAAATGGTACTCCAACACTTTCTCTCCACTCCACATTCAACCTCTCACTTTCCAAGATATCATTAAACAATCTGGTGAAAAACACCACTGCCATTTCCCCTAAACACCTCCATGCTATCACAGGTATGTCATGTGGACCAACAGACTTTCTAGTATTCATTCTCTTCATAGCGATCCTTACTTCCTCCTTGGTAAGCCGTTGCACTTCCTGATTCACCATACCCACATCATCCAACTATCTCTCTATCATTCTCTCCATTCATCAGCCTCTCAAAGTATTCTGTCCATCTGCTCAACACACTCCTCGCTTGTGAGTACATTTCCCTCATTATCTTTTGTCACCCTTATCTGCTGCACATCTTTCCTGACTCAGTCCCTCTGTCTAGCCAACTGGTACAAGTCCTTTCATCCCTCCTTATTGTCCAACCTGTCATATAAGTCATCATATGCTTCATGCTTAGCCTTTGATCCTTCTCTCTTTGCCATGCACCTTATATCCTTATACTCCTGTCTACTTTCCTGATCTCTCTGACAATCCCTCTCCTTCATCCCTGACCTTTTTCTCTGTATACTGTCTTGTACTTCCTCAGTCCACCACCAAGTGCCCTTGTACTCCATCCTCCATAGACGTCATACCAGGCACCTTTCCAGCCATCACCCTTACTAGCTCTGCTGTACTTATCCAGATATTTGTTAAATCATCACTGCCACCCAGTGCCTGTCTCAACACTTCCCTGAACTCCACCTCACAATCGCCCTTTTCCATTTCCCACCATTTGATCCTTGTTGCTGCCCTCACACTCCTCCTCTTTTTGATCATGAACATCATCTTACAGACCAACAGTCTCTGCTGCCTTACTACACTGGCCCCTGTCACCACTTTACAATCTCCAATCTCCTTCAAACTGGCCCTCCTACATTGGATATATTCCACCTGGGTGAGTCTCCCTCCACTCTTGTATGTCACCCTATGCTCCTCCCTCTTGTTATAGTATGTATTCGCCACAGCCATGTCCATCCTTTTTGCAACATCCACTACCATCTCACCATCTGCATTCCTTTGCTTAACACCATACATACCCATCACTTCCTCATTTCTTCATCTCCTCTATTCCCTTTAACATGCCCATTAAAATCTTCTGCAATCATCACTCTTTCATCATTGGGTGCAGTCATCACCACATCATCCAACTGACTTCACATTCCTCTTACTCATCCATCGCACAACAAACTTGCGTAGCATATTTACAAGCAACAATCATCATTAAACAATCAATTTCCAGCTTCATAAACATGACTCTATCAGACAGTCATGTTATCCTCAAAAAGCACTCTTGACATACCGTTCTTCAGGATAACTGCTACCCCCTTTTTCCTCCTATTCACACCATGATAGCACAAGTTTGACCTGCGTCCAATACAACTAGCTGTGCTCCCCTTCAATCTGGTGTCTTGCAAACACAGTATATCAACCTTCCTTTTGGCCATCATATCAGCTAGCTCTGTCCCTATACCAGTCATACTGCAAACCTTAAAGATTCCTACCCTCACTACCACACTCCTTGCCTTTCGCCTCCCTTCCTGCCATATAAGTGTTGGACATCCTCCAGGGCATGACTGTCAATGCAAAGGCTACTGTGCTATCGAATGACTCAGGTGTGTTACAGCAATATGAAGACAGTGTCACTAATGTTGTCCCATTGCTCCCCATGTGTGTGTGGTGTCCTACAGATGTCCTACTGTAACGGGTGGAGAGGGATGAGTGAGCATCAAGGGTGTGAATATAGTGTGCCATACTGACATAGAACAGAAATGTATATCAGGTATTACCTGCACACATGTCAGTATGAGTAGGTGCATCTGGCTGCCTCATAAAAACAGATATGGGATGCAAAATGTCAGTTAAATAAGCTGTACATGCTGTACGTGTGCAATGTTAGTTACTGTGCATCCAACGAAGTTCGATTTCTACAGCTACTGGTTGTTGCATTGTCCTAACACAGACATGGGTAGTAGAATAAGCATGAGTATCATGTTGACATGTTAGAGGTGTCCAACCTGCAACAGCTGGGGATGCTACAGAAGTACCTCACAAAGAGGTTCCTAGGCATTAAACACATGCCCTACACAGACAGGCTCAGAAGACTCCAGCTATTCTCTATGTCATATCACCTAGTTAGAGGCTATCCATGCTTGACTTACAAAGCCATATCTGACCCAGCTCTTCTAGAAATGTTGCATATGAAGACATCTCAATCCCTCCTCACCACACATTGCAGAGACTTCTACCTCATTACCACACTCGACACAACATGCTGGTGGGACAGGTCCCTCCCCAAGATACTGCACATGCCCTGGAATACTCTTCCCATACATGTCATGCAGAGCACCTAGCTGACCCAGTTTCAGAGATATCTTGATGGGTGGATGGGTAATAGACAGTTCACCCCAAGGATCACTACTTGATACAGGCACTGGGAAGTAACATCAGGTGGCACAATGGCAGACCCCTTTTTTGGGCTAGGCTTGTAAAGGCTCAGTTATTGCATGTGCTACAGAGCTTACTGAGCTGACAGCTGGCCAGAGGTACTGATATGGGGAATGACATCAGTAGGGCTGATAAAGTGGGGCAGTGGGTGCCTACAAAAATACACACTTACACACACATTTGCCAGATACGAATGTAGAACCCCTGCCTAACTAATTATTTCTACTACAGTGTTAGGCATTTATCGCATGCACTACTGAGCTTACTGGGTTGACCACTGGCCAAGTTTGCTGATAAAGGGAATGACATCATCTGGACTGATAAAGTGGGGCAGTGGGAAGTGTTGTGGGTGGGAATGGCATAAAACTGTTTCACCTACAAATGAACAAACACACAACTCCGTCAGTCTTGCACACACAACTGTCTCACACACACACACACACACACACACACACACACACACACACACACACACACACACACACACTTGCCAGTATTGGGTTTAGAACTCCTACCTATATAGATACTTGTACTATAGTGTTACACAGTTACCACATGTGCTACAAAGCTTATAGGGGTAGTAGGTGCCCAATGATACTTCTAAGGTGAATGACAGCAACAGATCTTGTACAGTTGGGCAATGTGAAGTGTACTGAGTGGGATCAGTTTGATAATACTTAGACCTACAGACACAGACAGACACACACACACACACACACACACACACACACACACACACACACACACACACACACACACACACACACAGGCAGGTGATGTTGTATTAATACCCCAACCTCAGTTCTATTACACAATGGGGCTCACGTTTTATGCTTGCATGTGTCACTATTGAAAACCAATATGCCACTGTCCACAACAGGGCATCACTGTATGCCATTCAGGTTACCCATGGGTTTGACTCACACTGCTGTGTCTGTCCCCCTGTGTCTCTCTGTCTATCACTGTCTATCTCTCACTTCCCCACATCTATGTGTGTGTATGCTTGACATATATATTTATCTGTTGGCCGTATATGTCTGCATGTGTGTCACACACAACAGATGCAGATATATCACATATGGTTCACCTACAGATAGCAGATAGCTGGGGGAAATCTTGTCTGATGCGTGTGTAGGGACAGTTAAGGTGTACATAGCTGTCTACATGCATAGATATATCTACACAATATAGTCATATAGACCAATGTAGGTTCCAACATGTCGTGTGATTCTGTAAGTGTAGGAGCATGCCCAGTGTGACCTTTTATACTTCGAGTGAGACTCCATTCTAGAGATAAATGTACTCCGGTCCAGGGTTTTGTGTGCTACAGATAAATCCTTTGCTTCATGACACAAGCTGCATACCATTGCATTTAATGACCATTTCCAGGTATTCTGTATCAAAACAGTCAGACAGTTTAATTAAATCCTTATGGAAGGGAGAGTTAGCAACAAGGCCAGTCAGATAGCGCCACATCCTTAAGCCTTTAGGGACAATGTTTTTGTTTATACATTCCCTAAAGTAACAGTTATCCATTTACAAGCGCTTAATCTTGAATAACACCCTGTCCAACTCATTTAAACCATTAGAAATGGACTGATTAGGTGTAACATTACTGTTGAAAGAATCAATTTGGACAGGAAAATAACATAAGACATATCATTTCCTGTTAACCAGTTTGATTACACCTGCATTTTTCGTACCATAGAGGAAAAATTGAGGTAATAAAGAAAAGAAAAACTAGAAAGATCTTATGGGATGTGGATGAATATGGAGCAGACAATGCCTACCCACCCCCTCCCTGTTCACAGGAGTGGTACTCTGGTAGACAATTTCACATTGACGAGGTTGGTTTTGGTGAACATGAGCAAGATGCTAATGGCTTGAATGACTCTTTTTTAGAGGAGGAAGAGTACTCTCCACTAAGGAGATCAGAGCGCATCCAGAACAAATGGATGACCAATGTCAACAATTCTGTCCAACCACAGGGGCCGAGTTACAGGAACAACTACCCCCATCTGGGACAAGGAAACTACAAGAGGTCCTGGAGGGGGGGGGGGATTTAATACTGCTTGGTCTGACATTTTCTGAGTCTGATATTGTTGATTGTGGTATACCTTCTACCACTGTATCTATGGTTAATGCCTTCCATTTGACCCCCCTTGTCAGTGAGTGTCAATAGCACACAGGATTTTAAAGTTTATAATTTTACAGAATTTTTAGTTAGATGTGCACCTGTGTGATCTATTGGCAAAAGTTTTTTTCTTTTATACCTTCTAAATCAGTCAATGTAGTTGATAGTATTAAGGACCTTAAAAAATATGTGAGAAAACTGAATCTTCATCTACTCTTTCAGGGAGTTGATAAGGTTATTCCCCCAATAAAAGTCTCTAATACTTACAATCCCCCTCCACACCCCTTGTTGGACATTTTTGAAAAGGTTTGTGAAACTGACATCAGAGTGTACTGCACCCAGAAAAGTGGTTTGACCTCTATGATTAAGAATAATTTAAGTGAGGAAGAAGGTTTTGAGTTATCACTACTTGCTAATAACAAAAGAATAAGGGCTGTGAAACCCGACAAGGGGGGGTGGTGTTGTACTAATGCATCAGAGTGACTATATTAGGAAAATGTATGAAATCATTGACACCCCTACATATATAGAAAGCTCCTTAAATTAGTTGAATGGGGCTTACAGAAAAATTAGGGGGCACTTGGAAGATCTATTTATAGAAAGACATATCTCTATAGATGAATTATATTTTTTGTCTACTGATTTTCCGGTTACACCGGTCATCTTTGGGATTCCCAAGATGCATAAGAATTTATTCCAACCCCCTATGCACCCTATTGTTGATGTGAGGGCTTCCATTACACACCCTAAGGCAAGGTTCCTAGATATTGAACTAAAAGAGTTTCTTAAAAGGGAACCCTTGCTGTGTAAATATTCTTGGGATTTTTTGAAGAAGATAAATGAAACCAAGTTTGATAAATCATATGTTTTGATTACAATCACTGTAAAGGATCTGTACAGTGTTATTCCACATGATATAGGTACAGAATGTTTTTTTGAATATCTTTTTTCAGTTGGTCTACCACATGATAGGTATATAATGTTGGCACATTTATTGGACTTGGTGCAGCATAACAATTTTGTTCTATTTGATAAGAAATACTATCTACAAGCTCAAAGGGTGGCCATGGGTGCAGCATGTGGCTGGTTATATGCTAACATTGTTATGTTAGATTGGGAACGGAGGTTTTTGACACAGTCTACCTTCTTCCCACACTGCCACATGTGTACCAGTTTCCTTGATGATATTTTTATTTTATGGAAGGGGCCCAAGGGTGTAATCCATTCATTTTTGGATTACATAAATGCTACCACCACTTTCTTACAATTTACACACACCATTGAAGAGACTAGTATAGCATATTTGGATGTTCTGCTGAAAAAAAGACTATGTACTTAATAGATTTGTGGCTGTAATACACCGAAAGGAGACCTATTCTAACAGTTTTCTCCACTTCACAAGCTGCCACCCCTTTTCTCAGAAACGAGGGGTGATAAAGGACCAATTTGTTAAAGTGGCCAGAATGGTGAGCCTATGGGACAATTTTTTAATAGAATGTAATAACTTAAAACTCATGTTTTGTAATAGGGGTTACCCCAGGGAACTCACCGAAAATATCATAGGTGAAGTAGTTGAGAAAAGAAGGAATGGCCACTTTCGGCCTGTTTTACATCCACAGACCAGTACTTCAACATCAAACCTTAATACTTTTACACCACATCAGGGTGTTACAGGTGAGGTCCATACTGCCACATCCACAGAAGCTATTTGTAATTTTAATAAGGTCTTTAATCAGGGTTCATCAAAAGTGTGTTTTCTTACTACCTTTGCTTATGACTCTAAAAATGTCCTTAACATTTTGACTAAATACTGGGAACTTCTAATGAGTGATATTGTCATTAGGGGTTCCATTGGTGCTAAACCTATTTGTGTGTATAAGAGGGGTTGAAATCTAAAGAACATATTGGAGTGTAATGTGAAGAGTACAGGATTTGGTTTCACTCATAAATGTGGGAGATGCAAATTTTGTTCCTTTATTTTTGAGAATAATGAAGTTAAAATCAATAATATTAAACTAAGGTTGCAATTTAAGGGCTCATGTGATACTGAGAGGGTTGTGTACGGTGCAATATGTGATACATGCCCTTGTTTTTATATAGGAAAAACTGAACGAAAACAAAGTCAAAATAAGTGAGCATGTAAGGAACATCAGGGACAAGTTTGAATTCAATGCCCTTGCTAGGCATACTACACAACACCCAGACCACACATTTAAATTCTTTATTTTGGATATAATACCTTGTTCGGAAAAAGGGGGGCCTGGCAGTACTTATTAGAAAAAGCAGAGCTAGTGTGGCAGCTCCGTTTGATTGCTACATGCTGGCTGGGTCTCAATGACAGTGTTTCTATTTCTAGTTTACTAAAACTAAAAGCACTACATAGATGATTAACATAGTCTTTCTATTCTGGTTTTCCCTGTTGGGTTTGCTGGTTGTATTTGAGCAAATGCAAGGCACAGAGCTGTTTAAGCTGTTTTAAATGGTAGTGCTATACATGTTGCTTGTAGGATGTATTTTTATTAACTTTTTATTTTTTATTTTTATTTTCTATTATACATTTTTTTAACATATACTTTTAAAAAATGTTGCTTTATAGGATGCATACAGATATACATATATTTTATTCATAATTGCTGACTTTTAAAATGCATTAGTTGTGGTTATTTTCTTTATCTGTCTTTCTGCGGGAAGTGATGTCACACAACAAATGTATTTAAAGGATATGATGTCTTTTTGCTGCCATCTGATGAAGTTCCATGTTAATGTGTACTTTTGGGGACGAAAACACTTATGGTGGCTTAATCCTCACTTGATGGAGTTTTTGTTTGCTTTCCGTGTGATTTGGATTATCTGCAATAAATATTTTGGAGAGGAATATGTTTGCTGAGCATTTTCTTGGATTTTGTGGTTTTTGGGCTTTTTTGTTTCATTATTCACAAAAGTCCAAGCACCTCGGCTACACAGCCCTCAAGAAGGGCATTATATCTGTAGTATATTCCACATAGCACTGTTACTTTCAGGTATGTTAGTGGCAGAGCAATAGGTGTCACTGACATGCATAATCATCTGCACTGCAATTATCTGCACATGGCCCTGTGATAGTACAAGATGACAGCCAGGAGAACATGCTGGCCAGATCCTGACAGTATTGACCACACATGGACATAGCTCATTGACCCCTGCATATTGAGCACATGCAACATGTTTTCATGTGTATTAGGACAGCCCTACCAAATCTGTGTTATGCTGCTATTTCCCTGCAAACATACATGTTACTGCATTTCTGTGTGTATATGAGGGGGCCACACCTTTTAACTGTAAACATTTGCAGTGACTGTGCTGATATTTGCTTTATGTTTTGATTTCACTTACCATACTATTGTGCCCTGTCTTGGGGACTGCAGGCATATCAGTAAAGAGCACAGGTGAGACTGTAATGGCATACATTTGCATGTCAGACTTGTTACCCTTCAGAGCCTTACTGCAACTACGAGACCTGCTGTGCTATGACTGTGTGGGTCTGTATGGGGGGGGTGATTCAACATTGCTGCCATATGTGGAACTTTTCCAGACATTTATCTCTGGTTTTCTGCAGCTGACTTGCTGCATGGGTCTGAGGGATGGGTATGGGACCCCACACTGACATCCATGGTGGTGAGCTATGACCCCCCCCAGTTAGTTGGCCCCATACATATACTGCAGTAGGATTTGCCACCTTGGGTACTACTGCATAGTGTTGGGAGGCCAGTATTGGGCAGATATTTCCTGGTGTCTCACACAGCTGTCAGTTGTCTGCTGTTATCCAAGTAGTCCATCTCATTCCCTTGCATGCATGCAACAATAAAATACATATGGTAGCAGAACATACTGATACATTAATTTACTGTTAAGGCAACTGACTTACATTGTGCCTGTGGCAGTTGTGTGTACAGAGCTTGAGGGCTGCCTATGTTGGATGCACACAGTACACTGCCTATACATGGTACGTTACAGGTAGTGTGATGTGTGCATCATTCCTTTTTACAATGTGTCCAAGTAAAGAGAGGTGTCAGTCCCTGGGTGCCTATGGTGTCAGTATGTGTGCTATGCGTTGCCTCTTTTCCAAGGCCAGGCCATAATGGGCATGCCTCCATCTGCCTACAGGGGCTGGCTCAGGTGGTTCCTCGCCTGAGTCCCTCTGTGCCTGTGGGGACCTTGGCAATGGTGGAGGGCTGTGTGGCCCTTCCCCATCCTGTTCCTGCTGCAGCTGTTTCTGCAGGATCATATTGTGTAGCATGGCAGATACTATGAACATGTGTGCACATGTGCCTGGAGAATACTGCAAGGCTCCACCAGTTATGTCCAGACAGTGGAACCATCACTTGAGCATCCCAAACACATGCTCTATAATGATCCTGGTTTGTGCGTGTGCATCATTGCGGCATTCTTACATGGGTGTGTTTGCATTTCTGATGGGTGTCATCATCTACAGCTCCAGTACATAGCCAGCATCCCCCACCAGATGGCCATATGGGATGTCCCCCCTGGCAAATCCCTGATAAAGTTGTGAGGAATGCCAGATGTGGGAGTCGTGATAGCTTCCAGGGCTGCCAGCACACACATTTATGATAATTCCCTGGGCATTGCACATGACCTGGCAGTTGATAGATGGGAAGCCCTTGTGGCTTATGTAGACCCTTCCCTGCTCACCGGGTGGTGCTATGATGTGGATGTGCATGCAGTCTATGGCACTCAGTACCTCTAGGTATTCAGCTACATTGTGGAAGAGACACATACATGAATACATTTCTGCAACTAACACTGTTCCAGCATGGAGACCCGGCAGGTTGGGGAATCTCTAATTCACCTCATTTGAATGGTTTTCACCAGCAAATGAGGTGATTAGCATCCTGCATGGGTTTCCATGCAGGAACAGTGTTAGAGCACTCATGCATGTCAAAACGGCAGGTACCTGGATCAGGAGGCAGCCATTTTCCATGCAGGAGTGGCTGCAGTGTGCCTGCATGGAAAATATTTATTTGTGAATCCCGGGGTAAATCTTCCTTGGAGTTCAGGAATAGCACAAAATGTGATGTACTAAGTTTGCTTTGTGTGTGTGAGTGACAGAGAGAGAGAGAGAGAGAGAGAGAGAGAGATAGAAAGTATATTATATTACACAATAATCACTCATTACTATTCAAAAACAAGCACACTGATTGGACAGCCCAGTGTGCTCATTGTAAATCGAGCATCAAACATATTCAAACAGAAGAAAGTCTGACCTCAGAAGTACCACTGAACTGCCAGACTTTCTATCAGTATATGCTGAGGAACAGAGCAAAATATAAGAAAAATCAAGTATGTTCTGCAAAAGTAAACAAACAGCAACCAAACTGATTGTCTTTATATTTTTGCGCTGTCCCTCATAAAAACAGTTTTTTTTAAACTGTTAAAAAAATAAACAGCAAAGGAGATTGTTTTCTTCATCTCTGTATGCATGAGCAGTGCATTAGTCGAAGAAGAGAATGTGGAAGACGACTGAAGTACCCTTATACAAATATATTATTTAAGAAAGGAAAGCAATTTCTTTCTTAAATAATGTAACTTTATAATATCAATAACCCACTCATGTCAGTTTGTATACCATGATTTACACATGGTTGGCTTTGATTAATCACTCAGGCTTCACCCTCATTATCCAACCATGCCAGTCATGGGTGAATCCTGATATATCCACGCACAGTCATACATTATTGCTTAATGATATTATGTATTTTTTTCTTTCAAACACAGTCTTCCAACAGACAGAAGACAGGGGTGAGCAAAATCAACTAGGTATTTAAGATACATGTCTTTGTTTTTATCTTGTTCCACTGAATAGTATACTGCCATTAACTGTCTGAATTTCTAGAAATTTTAAAACTACAAAACAATAAACCATCTATGATTACAAGAACACTTTAAAAATATATATGATATGCCTCTACATATCTGTAGAAAAGTAATTAGTAATATGAACCTTTCATGTATGTACACGTGTTTCAGGCATACACCTCTGTTTTCCTTATAGCAATAACCATTCTGAGTGGCCCAATGCATCATCGATGCAGGGAGAACTGAAGACCGAAGAGAAGACCAAAATACCCATTCTGAGTACTCTTAAAGATCCTGTTGATGATAAGTACTGTGAATCACATTGTATCCCATTGGTAATAGCATGTATTATAATTAATTGGGCGTCAATTGTCATGTCTTTCTAGGTGGAACATTTCTCCCTAAGCCTCCACTGAAAAGGGACAATGTCCATTTGTAGTATTACAGCAAACATAGGCAAACAAATAATAATTCACAGTGGAGTATTAAGTGAAATTCTCCCTCCACAATGAGGATGAGGAACATGCTCTACATTGCTCTCTCAGTCATCACTAATTTGTTTATTTTAGGTTTCACTGTATCCACTGACTTCTGCAATCACCATTTAGGTAAACATTGAGGTTGGAAACAAAATAGATGAGGACATGTAGTCTAAAAATATAATTTTAATTATTTAGCATTTGTTTACAGGGAAAGTCTAACTGGAATGACTAGCATATTCCTTTTCAGCGGAGGCCCTGGGAGATGGTCAAATTATAAGTTATGGTAAGTTACAAATTACGGAGCCTACACTTAGCTGGTTACTGATTTGAGAATTTACATAACTGTAGAATGCAAATTTTATGTAATAATTCTAATTCATTGCTAGATAAGCTTTGAAAGAAATTAAAAAAGTTGATAATATGACACAAGATAGGTAAATACAGCAAGTTAATTTATTGGAGGAGAGGGATGAAAGTATAAGACAGATATGGAAATAGAAGGGAAAGGAGTAAGTTTGAAAGACTAAAAGGGATAGGAGTAGAACATATTTGAATGAAAAATGAAGAAAGGGAAGAAATACTGTGACCATGACAGGAGAATGTCCAGGAGATGAAGAGATGTTTTGTTAGATTTAACTTTGAAATGGTGAAGTTTGGGGATGGGGGAGAGGCAAGATATTCCAAAGTTAGATCTGGAGGTTATGAGAAGAGATGGCTTACTAGATCTTAAAGGTATTTTATGGGAGTAATATTGAATTATATTTTGAATGTTAGGACAATTTTTAGTTTTGTAGAGGAGGCAACATACGGTGATTAGTTTGGGGTAGTTAAGCTGGTTTGGTAGTTCTACCCACTGAATTTCTTTTAGGGCAAGGCAGTGGTGGGAAAAGGATGGACGGTTATAGGCAAATTTAGCTGTTTTGTATTTAGCTGTTTTGTTGTAACATGCATTTAGTTTCATTTTTTAACTTAACATTTAGGTTAGTGGGATTGGAATGTGTTTAGGTAAGGTAGGCACACTAGTTTTTCTTGAGATTTTATTAAGGTGGTGATCCGTATATGGTTCCAAGTTTTTATGTTTTTTATTACTTGGGTTATATGTTGAGCACATTTTTTCATCAATAATGACACCTAGCAATTTAGTTTGGAATACATCTTCTAGTGGTATATTGCTATGTGATGTTATGTTGAAGGTGTGCTTTACTGGCTCAGAACTTTTTTGCAATAAAAAGTATGACTTTTTGGAGTAATGCAATGGTAAGAGCAGAGCAGATTAAGATAGAGTTGTCTGCATATTGAATGATTGAGGCATCTTTTGTGGCAGTGAAAAGTGAGTTATTATATATGTTGAAGAGAAGTAGAGTAAGATTAGAGTCTTGTGGTGTGCCTACAGATACAGGAAGGAAAGAGGAGAACCTGTATTGCCATTTTGTAGCTTGTCGTCTGTCAGAGAGTTAGCTATGAAAGCAGGCTAGAGAAGACATAGATATATAAGGAAGTATGTTGTGTTGGTAGCTTCTGATGAGGCATTGTGTCAAATGCTTTTGAGAGATCTAGAAATACAGAGAAAACAAGGTAACCCTTGTTTCTTTCAGAACTGACTTTGTCTGCAAAACTAAGAAGGGCAGTTGTAGCACCATGATTTGGTCTAAAGCCATGTTAGGTTTTCATGAAAAGATTATTTGAGATTACATGGTTCATAGGTTGAGAATGGATGCATTTTTCCAATATCTTAGCTAATGGAGAGACTATGGCAGTGGGGTACCAACTAGAACATTCTGTGTATGTCATACCTTTGTGATGTGGAATAATATATGAGGTTTTCTAGAGAGTAGGTATTATGCCTTCAGTTATGGAGTGGTTGATGAAGTGGCTATAGGATATGACAGTGATTCCACTGCCCGTACTACAATATTCAGCAGGAATGTTAGTAGCAGCTAAGGCAGAGGATTTAAAATTTAATAGGTGCATTTTTATGATGGAGATGGAAGTGTGTTGGAAGGAAAAGGCAGCATTATGGCTATGCAAAATTGTTTGAAGAAAGAGAGCTGTGGGGTTGTTATTGAGTAGTGCAAAGACAGACAGAATTAAATTGGCTTGCTTACTGAGAGAGTAGAATTATTAGAATAAAGAATTGTGGAGGTAGTCTGTCCTGTTTTCAGTAGCTTATTAATAGATTTCCAGAAATGTTTAGGGTTATTCTGGTGTCTCTGCTGAAGGTTAAGATGGTAGGGTTGTTTATCCGATTTTATTTTGGCTTTGGTAAGGTTTCTCAGTTGCTTGAATTTGTTATGGGTTGCTTGGGTTTTATTTTGTTTCCACAGTTTTCTAGCCCTGTCTCGTAACAAAAGATGTTTTGTTTCCTTTTTAAGCCAGGGTGCAAAGTTGCTTTTAATTCTTTTGGTTCTAAGAGGGACTTGTTCATTTATTATTTATTTTATATTTGTTGACCGGGAAAGTTCGACTGGACACATGTCCATTTTAAGCAGAGGGCTGGGGAGAAAAGTTCCAGTTACATACATGATCGAGCACATAAGAACAATGGTATTTACATACAAATCAGGCAGAATAACATTAGTAAATATCAGACAGTATATAGTACAAGCTTATAATAAGATATAACAGTTCAGAGGCATCACACGTTTTAATGCATGCAGTTCTTTGCAGACTTCTACATACAATATGTTGCGGTACATGCAGTACTTTGCAGACATATACATTCAATATGTTAAGGTCACACTTGAACCAGAGACTGAAGAGGGAATTATCCATGGCTATATTATAAGAGGGTGAGAGACTAGACTTGACATATGGCTGTGTTAAGAATTATTGATTGTTTGCCTGTCTTTACCCAGGAGTGACACAGGAGCATAGCAAGTTGTTCATGAGGTGGGCTTTTATGAGTTTTTTGAATTGTGTAGTGGAGTTATTGGATGTTAGGTGGACAGGTAGGGCATTTCAGAATTTAGAAATAGAGTAGCTAAAGAGAGATTTTCCTGTTTTATTGTTATGTTTGATGACTTATAGGAGGTTTAGGGTTTAGGGTGCTAGATCTCAAGGTTCTTGTTGTGGTGTGAGGACTTGGATTTTGTCTGAGTAGTAGTATAACTTGTGGGCTAGTGACAATTGATTGAATTGAAGTAGTAGTGGGAGTTCCAACCAGTTTAGCTATTTTGAAAGAGTCATAATGATGTGTTCTATATGAAGATTCTGTAGCAAATCTCGCTATCTTATTATAACAGGATTCTAGTTTGTCTAGATCAGTTTTATGAAGGTTAGTTAGAACTGGGGATGCGTAGAGAAGGGTGGATAACAGATGTGTCCTGGCTGTTGTGGTTTTAGAGTGCTTTGAGAGAACATGTTTGCCGTGATAGAGCAGTCCTTGTTTTTTGTGAACCTTCTTAATAGTTTGGGAAATGTGCAAGTCGAATCATAGGTAGTTGTCTATTTCAATGCCTAAAAGTTTGGTGTGGGTGGTTGGGGTAATCACAGTTTTGTTATTAGAGATGATAGTAAAGTTGTCTGTTTGGGGGAAGGATCTATATGGGCTGAAGAGGAGTAATTTTGTTTTAGTTGGGTTAAGAATAAGCTGGTGGTTAGTGAACCAGGTTTCAGCTAGTGAGAAGCATTCTTGTGTATGTTAGTGGAGCTGCTCTAGTGTGGGGGAGGCACATATGATAGTGGTGTCATCTGCACATTGAATAACTGAGATCTTTGGTGTGGAGGATGAGAGTTGATTAGTGAACAGAGAGAACTGTAATGGGCTTAGGATGGAGCCTTGAGGGACTCCTAAGGATACTGGCAGGAGAGACGATAGTTGGTTCTGCCATTTTACTGTCTGCAGATGACCTGATAGGTAGTTCTTAAACCAGGTGATAGAGGAGATACTGGGGTTTAGGGTAGAGAGTGTATTGAGGGGTTTATTGTGGTTTACCATATCAAAAGCTTTGGATAAGTCTAAAAATATGGTTGAGACCAATTTATATTGTTGATCTAATACATTCAGGAAGGTGGAAATAAATAACTTAACAGCATCATTTAGTGGCATATATTTTAAGGGAGACAAGTCACAAAATTTAGTGCTTCGATGAAATTATCCTTATTGAAAGAGATTAGATTTTGAACACTGTTAAAGGTGGATATTTTGTTAATGCTGTTGCATTGTCTTGAGGACAAAGGTGGGCAAATAATCACTTAGTGTATTGGTTAGACTGCTGTACACAGTGATGTTGTTCTTGTTGCCTGTTAATATCCGATCTGTGATGGATTCATGACTACTTTTTATCTATCCTGGCTGAGGTGTAAATGATCTGAGAGAAGTTGTATAGTTTGATAGTGTTTGATGGGCTTTTGGAGTTATAGGTGTTCCAGGTGATATTAAGGTCACCTAATATGATTGTTTCATATGAAATGTTAGAGTGAAACCAGGTTAAAATATCCTTGACAACTATAACATTGTAACACAGAGGGATATACAGGGCTGCTTTGCAGATATTTTTATAGTTGTTTATTTTTAGTTGAGATAATAATAGATCTACCTTGTTGAAGCTGGAAGCCTTATTTAGGTAGAGAGTTAGTAGGAAAATGTTCTTGAATATTTTGGCTACACCTCTGGCTCTTTTATGTGGTCTATAAACATCTAAGGATATTACAACCTGGGGAACTATGCATTTGCCATGTGAGTAAAGGAAAATGGTTATATGGATAAACTGAATTGCATTAATAATGCTTCTTATATTAGCACTCAAGAAGAGTGTCCATAGGTTGGTACTAGGCTATTGGCCCTAGGGACTATACAAGCCTAGCCATAACAATTCACTGGCTATTTATTCCCACAGTATTTACTTCCCTGGACCCCTGTCTAGCAGGTGACTGACGTGATCCCCCGGGTGAATTTTCTATCTCCCATCCAATCATCAAGGTTCCTTTTGAAGAGGACCAAAGAGGCACTCTGCTTGACATGTATGAGCAGTCTATTCCAGAGTCTGGGGAGTCTGGGTCATCTGAGCTGAGGGGGCAGGTAGTGTTAGTGTTGACTTATGGGAATGGGGAGTTGCTTATTTTGGAATGGGCCAGGGTTAGGATGCATATCTCCACAGAGGGATAGTGAGTTGGGAATGGGGTAGGAATGAGCTGGTCATTTTGGTTTATGTTTTGAATGGTTTGGTATGAAAACGGTACCTGTGAGGCAGATTGTTACTGAGATCTTGATAAAGTTATACTTATTAAGTTATCTATAGGGGGAGACTTTGAATTCTAGTGTGGAATAGATTATGTGATATGTTAAGATAGGAAGAGCTGACATTTATTTGTGAGAGTAGGGTTTGTGCAGTCTTGTTAAGATCTCTTGATATATAGTGGAGCTGTTAATAAATACAGTGGAGATGGAGTGCTAAGCACAAGAACATTGAGTAGAATCATTTTACTTTATTAAGTCAGTACTAGAGTTGGTATTATTTATGAATGAGGGAAAGATTCTTGTTTATGTAATTTACCGTCAGGAGGGTGTATGTGGGATTGGATAGGTTGTTAACAGTGAGGTGGAGCTGAAGTGAGTATAAATATAGAGTAACAGGAGGTGGGTGGGAATTGTGGGTATGGTAGGGGAGCAGGGTAAGCTTGGTCATAGCAAGGAAGAATGGAGTGGGCTGAACCAAGCCAAAAGGTAAAGCATTTTAGAAAAAAAAAATATCGGTTTTTAAATATTAAAAGCTAAGGTAAGTGCAACTTCACTTTGCAGCAATTACTGGCTTAGATATCTGTTCGTAAAATCAAAGCACTCATCAAATGAGCAGTAACTGATTTTATAGCACTTTATATATTCTGTGCTATACAGCAAGGCAGTTTAGTGACTTTAAGAGGGAATACTAGAAAAGACTTCCAACAACTGATTATGTTCTTATAGATTTTATCAAAGAAATCAGGGTAACATGCTTAAGACTGTCCATGTGTTTAAACTGTGTGTAGCTGACCCACTTGCAAATACATTCCTGAAGAGGTAATGGATTCTTCTGATGGGATGTTTTAATGTTCATGGTTTTGGCATTTCATTTTTGTGATACAGACCCATATATAAATATATGTGTGTATATATATATATATATATATATATATATATATATATATATACACAGAAGAAAGAAGAAGAAAGAGTGAAGGACGGGTGCAGAATTAACCCCCAAATCAAAAGCACCGCGTGGCACCTAACCATCCCGGCAGCCCTAAGACGTCCCTCTCCTGTGCGAATGCACACAGCTAGTTAAGGCATCTTTAAGTGAACTGCCTAGCCCCCAAATCAAAAGCACCGCGTGGCACCTAACCATCCCGGCAGCCCTAAGACGCCCCTCTCCTGTGCAAATGCACACAGCTAGTTAAGGCATCTTTAAGTGAACTGCCTAGGTAAAGAATCTACCTTCCTCACACTATTGATTTATACTGTCTAGTGTCAGGCAGCAACGGAAAGACCATAGACGTGTTGTTTCTCTTCCAAGCGGACTATTAACTTAAAATCAAACCTCTTGATACTTGAAATTATCATTCAGCTATTTGCTACCTGTACAATTAATCTTACTAAAACAGCAGACCTTAGACTAAATGCAACAGTCTGCTACATACCATTAAAGGCGGCTACCTTTAGAATCAAGGTAAATCCTCGGCGGTGTAATCCCCGCTACGCTCGGGCTCGCTCCGCACCCCTCCCTGCCCCCTATTCCCACCCGCCCCCACTACCCCTACATTTATTGTGATCATTAGGTCCACCCCTCTTACCTCCACCCAATCGCAACAGTCCCTCTCCCGAATACCACTCCCCCCTCCCACCACCTGACTATACTTCAAGTACCACCCCCTCTTTCCACCCACCCACACAACTCCTTCATTAACACTCTCACCTCCCGCCTCCTAGTTTCTCTGCTCACTAATCGAAACAAGGCAGCTCACCCCCCCCCCACACCATGGTAGGACACTCTTTTACTTCTCTCCCTCTTATAATGCTTCTACTTATCTCAACCTACCTGCTAACGAGCTACGATACCCTAAACCCTGCAGGCGCCTACCTACCCAACAGTCAAACCTCCCTGTACCCCCATGTCATCCTCAATCGCATTCATCCCTCTTTTTACCCAACTTCTAACAATAATCCCTACTGCTTCCATCTCACCCTCTCTTACCCAAAAACATCCTCATCCAGGGATCACCTCATACTAATAATTAAACTCCAAAGAATACTTGACCATTTAAAAAGATCCATAACTAGAGATGGTGACATCCACCCCAACCCTGGTCCCTCCATTGACCTAGGCTTAAACACTGGAAGCACCCCTAGAAGCCCATCAGGCTCACTCCATATGCTTCACCTCAATGTACGAAGCATCAACAACAAAGTTCACAACTTACATGCTCTGCTAGAAATCCACTCCCCTGACATCATGTGTCTTACTGAAACCTGGCTCAAACCTATCACTAAGGATGAGGAAATCATCCCACCTGGGTATAACATCCTCAGGGCAGATAGAGTTACAAGAAAGGGTGGCGGAATAGCAGTTTTGTTCAAGAACTCCTTGAACATTACTAGAAATCCCCTCCAACCTCCATTAATCCACAACCAAGAATTGATTGCCCTAAAATTAAGCCTCAACAACCAAAAAAGTATCAATCTCATAGTCACCTATTTACCCCCAGGGAACAACATTGAAAACCTTGAACAAACTCTCAGCTGGCTTACCACCTTCTATCCTCAAGAAACAATAATTCTAGGAGATGTTAACATTGACTGGTCTCTATACTCCTCTCATCCTAATCCTCTCCCTATTAACTTACACGGTTTCTCCCAACTTATTCTTTCCCCCACTAGAATTGGATACACCCAACAAAAAGACAGTATCATAGACTGGATCCTTACAAACAAGGACCCTATCAACTATACCATGGGGACCCTCCCCAACGACCTTAGTGACCACCTCATTACCTTTATAACAAAACACAAATGTCCAATTACTCACCCCCCCCCAACCAGACTTGTTAGGAACAGCAAGAATTTCATCCCGGAACAATTTCTCGCAGACCTTAAAGCATGCAACTGGTCCATCCTAAAAACCCTTCCCTTAGAAGAGAGTGTTTCCCATTTTAATGATACCTTCCTCAAAATACTTGACTCCCATGCTCCGAAACGACTCATTAGAATCAGGGATCGCATCGCACCTTGGCTAACTAATGACACAAAAAATAAAATTAAACTCAGAAACCTGGCATGGAACAAATGGAGGACCACTAAAACCCCCCTAGACCGTAGCAAATTTCTTCAGCTTAGAAACTCAACTAAAGCAGCCGTTACATCCGATAAAAAGCAATATTTCTATCACCTCCAAGATAAGCATCAAAACAACCCTAAAAAATTTTGGGCTGGCTTCAACCACCTCCTCCACCCAGGCAAATCTTCCACCCCCACACCTGCAACACTCATGGATAAAGATCCAAGCGAGATAGCTAACTCTTTTAATTCTTTTTTTACTGAGACTATCCAGTCCCTCGCTAGCCAGCTCACCTCTTCCCCCTCGGCCGCAACCTCACCCATGGATCTTAATCAACCTGCCTTCAACTTCGTACCCACCTCCACCTTCTACATCCGTACCCTCCTAAAAAAACTCAAACCAACTACCCTAGCGGCTGACCTACTTCTGGCAAAATATCTACAAATAGCAGCCGACGCCATTGCTTACCCTGTATCTATCCTTATTAACCGCTCTATCTCTGAAGCCTCTATTCCCACAATCTGGAAAATCTCCTATATCATTACTCTCCACAAAGGAGGTCCCTCCACTGATACATCTAATTATAGACCCATTGCAATATTGTCCCCCCTATCCAAAATTATGGAAAGCTGCATTCACAAACAACTTATCACCCACCTTACCCATAATAATCTCCTATCTAACTCCCAACACGGCTTTCACCCGCATCATAGCACCACCACTGCTCTCCTCTCTTTTGTTGACTCAATCAACCGCAACCGGAATAACAAATTAATTTCCTCTGCGCTCTTTCTCGACCTATCGAAAGCCTTTGATATGGTTAACCACAAACAACTCCTCCTCACACTGGAATCATTCAACCTTAGCAGATCCACCATAAGTTGGTTCAACGCCTACCTCTCTGGTAGAAAGCAAGCGGTACAGTGGCAAAATACGATTTCAGACCTTCTCCCCACCAATATTGGTGTCCCTCAAGGATCTATCCTCGGTCCCCTTCTTCTCTCTCTCTTCATAAATGGTTTACACTCAGTCCTTCCCAAAACCACCTGCATCCAATATGCAGATGACTCCACCCTTATTTGTTCTGATGACTCTCTCACCAACCTCCAAGCTACCACCCAAATCTGCTTTTCAGTAGTCGAAAAATGGTTCTCAGACTTAAAACTCCTACTCAATCCAACCAAAACCAAATTACTTTTATTCTTCCCTACTCCAGCAATTCCTCCCAGTCTATAATCCCCCAGCACCCTAACCACAACCTTTGTTGTCTCTGCCAACAATGGTACCAAAATCTCTCCAGTCACCCACACCAAACTACTCGGGGTGACGATAGACCATAAACTTAGATTCGACATGCATGTGAATCTGACCATCAAAACACTTAACAAGAAACTCGGGTCCATGTACAGAATTAAGAAATTCTTAACCCCTCACACCAAACTAACCATCGCCCGAACTCATCTCCTCTCCACCCTCCTATATGCCTCCCCCATATTCTCCTTCCTTCACAAAAAAGAGCTTAATAAACTATCTACTGCCTATCACCACATAGCTAGATTTATCACAGGTATGCCCTACCGTACCCACCATTGCCTAAACCTAAGAACACTAGGTTGGTTAGAATTGCCCAATGTTCTTAAACTCAACCAGCTTACTGAGGCATTCAAAATCATTAAACATCCTGATAAAACTCCCTCACTAAATAACATTCTTACCTCCTATTCTAATCTGTCGTCCCTCAGGTCATCCAAAAGTATACAAATATTGACCATCAAACCTAACAACTCAGGAGGGGAAGCTCTTTATGCCAATTCTATTGGCAAGACTTGGAATGCCCTCCCAAGCAACCTTAGACAAATGACCACTCTGGACCAATTTAAAACTCACCTCCAAGCGTTACTAAAAACCCAATGGCTTTGCCCATGTCCTAACCCCGACTAATATCTCATACCCTTGACCACTATCAGCCTAGCCTTGCCACCATGTAACCCAATTCCAAAGGGTACACCCTATAACCATTACTACCCATCTCATCAACTCCTTTTTTCCCAGGGTTACTTTTTTTCTAACTTATTGTTCTTATCCAGTATTACATGTTTTATTCCAATTATTGTACTAAATGTCTAACTTATATTGTATTGTTGGAATATGTGCTCTTGTACCTCTGTGCTTTGGAGCTTTTCTCCCCGGGCCTCCACTGAAAACGGATATGTATCCAGCTGGACTATCCCGGTCAACAAATGTAAAATAAAAATAAAAATAAAAATATATATATATATATATATATATATATATATATATCTATATATATTTATACACACACACACACACACACACACACACACACACACACACACACACACACACACACACACACACACACACACACACACACACATATGTGTATATGTATATATACATCTATATTTAATTTCGGAGAACTGTGCAGCACACCTATACTCAAGATCACTTTTCTGAGACAAAAGTCTTCTGTCTTCTAACCTATCAGTATGTACACTTATGCATAACTATATTAGTATGATATTGTGAAAAAGTCCAGTTTTTTTTACAGAAATATGCAAGGACAGACTCAAAACCCATAAGGCAGAGACAGCAGATAGTTAAACCTCAAAACATCCTAGCAATTGATGACTTCACTTTGTGTAAAATAGACACACACCTCACTGGACATTGCAAGTAGTTTATGACAGGGTCTTGTTTACTCTGGGCTAACATTAGGGCCACCTTAGCTGAAGTATAAAGGACTAAATGCAATTGTAACACTGACATCAATTTGCACAGTTCTTCCTTCTTGGATAAGCACCAGGGTATGTTGTGAAACTTCAAGCATCCAGATAAACATGAAAACAATGATTAACAAAATCAACTCATCACCTCACAGTGTACAATCATATCTAGAAAAAAAATTTCCTGCCATAAGTGGTTAAGAACATGGTATCAAGGGGCTTCAATACTAGTTTATATGGACTGAGATGTTCAATCATTTGGTGTGAGATCAACCTGAGGGACCTCATCTTTCTTCTCAGCAACAAAAGTTCTAAACAGGAAATTGTGTACTTTTATAGTGTCATTTGTAGACCTGTTCAAATTCTACAGACAAAAACAAACAAAAAAAAATAATAAGAAAAAAGTAGATGTAATGGTGGCTTTGTAAATGTTAGACATTTCATCAAAAAATGAATGGTTTAAATTTTTTCTTTCCTTGGACAATATGGGTATCTGTACCATTAATAAACCCGGTTTAAAAAATTCAAAATCAGAATCACAGATTCTAGGGCATATTTCCACTCATAATTGCATATCTGATAGTATAGGTGACAATTTCTTAAAATCTGTAAAATAATCCCTTAAAGCTCGAGGCTAAGAGAGTAACACAGGATTACAAACTACTCATGCAAAAATTCGGTTTTGCATGGTTGATATCCATCATATTATATTTAATCCCACAGATACTATCTCTCCTGCTGATTCTGCATATTTTATGACTGATATCTGACACATAAAAATCAATGAAAGTGCTATTTTTAAGCAAGATTTGAACTACTCAAACAATGAGTAGGTAACTGATTCAGAGTCAAGTATAGGTGCTAGAATATTACATGATGACAACAGAGTGACGCAGTTAGTAGTGCTGCTAATTCGTATCAAGAGGTTCCCCTAGGATTATTCTGGAGAGGTGTGCCTTCAGTGTGGAGTATTCATGTGTGTCCTACATCTGTATATGTTTATTTTGGTACTCCAGTTTTCTTCCAACTCCCAAAAGTTGGTATTCTCCATACTGCACAGAGGAGTTTTTATGTGTGGTTGTGTGCATATGATTGCTTTCATACTACAATATTATTTATTTGTATTTGTTAACTGGATGGGTCCAGATGAAATGATCCATTTTAGCAGAGTCTCTAGCAACATGGAGATTAACAAAACAGAAAAACAGTGTAAAGATAACATAAATACATAATGTAAAATAACAATGAAACAGAAATCATAAAAAGATGCCTAAAACTATGCTGACAGATAGTTTAAGGCATATATTAGGTACTGACATAGCCTGTCATTAGCAATGCTTGAATCAACAAATCAAATATAAGGAAATGTATTTCTGTTGATTTTCTGAAGATAATTTTAGTAAACATAAAATTACTGAAGTACAGTCACTAAAATTATTTTCATCAACTTTAGAGCTTGCCTCTTTCTCCACTGCTGTGTGACCTTGGTGTTGGTATATATAAGTTCAGGGAGTATCTCATTATATGGCAGGTACAGGGTGGCCCATGGGAAAAAATATTCCTTGGATGTTCACAGAAGGTAGATAATTCACAAAAACTGCTTTCAGCGAATTGAAATGAATTTATGATAATGCAAATACAGTTAAGACAGACAACAACAAATGCTGTTATTATGAGTTTCATTATGAAGCACTGTATATATATATATATATATATATATATATATATATATATATATATATATATATATATATATATGTGTGTGTGTGTGTGTGTGTAAATGGGTGCATTGAAAATGGCTGAAAATCAAGACTGCTGACAGTTAAAAGACTGACTGATGCAAAGGCCTGAAAGAGAAAAAGACTGATATTCAAACACTAAAAAAAGTGAAGTTATACTGGGGAGTGGAGTTATGCCCTTTCAACACTGCTGCATAACTTTGGAGTTGATGTATATAATGTGGGAGATACAGGGGGAGATTGTTTCCCTGCAAAAATCATTGAAAAATGTGGTTTGATATTGTCTCATTTTTCAGCTGTTTTCTAACTGGTTAGATTTTGTTACATTTTTCAATTTTTGCAGGGCGCAAGCCCCCCCCCCCGAACCCCCTACCCCTGGCTTATTATATATACCAATTCTAAGCGCACACTGCAGTAGAGAAAGGACACAACCGCCCTAGTATAAGTTAATTGTCAATATTTTGGGTGTCAGTCTTTTGATGTTTCAGTAATTTTCAGTACACCTCTGTCTATATTATGGAAGTTATAACAGACAATGTAAAAAAAAACAATTACATGAGATTTTCAATTTGAGTGCTACAGTAATATATACATATTATATATATATATATATATATATATATATATATATATATATATATATATATATATATATATATATATATATATATATATATATATACATACATAAAGATGCCAACCAAAAATGAAAAATTTACAGGTTTGCAAGATAAATCAATGCAGTTCTTCCCAGAGTAATAATAAGAGTAAGCTAATAGTATGAAATATGATGAGTATCCAATGGAAGAACTCCAAAGGGCAATGAAGATAATAACACAAATGGAAACCAAGTGGCACCATAGTTACATTTCCTATCCAAAGTATAGCATTTTGCTTAATTGTGAATGTTTTATAATGTGATATCTTCCTTAGGTTTTGTGGGAGTATTAATGTTGTCCTTTGGATACCTTATTAGAAGGAAAGATTCTCTTATCCCTGTTATGTAGGTGACACATAAATATATATCTTCTCCCCTTGAGAATGTATAATGAGTGTATTTTTTAGATATTAATTTTGAGGCCATATATCACTGAGTCTGTTATAATAAAGTAAATCTGAACATATCCATGACTGATTCTTTGGCTTTGTTTGTCACATGACAAACATGCTCTCATTTGCCTTGTCTGTAATTTGTTATTTATGGCACAGTAAACTCTCAGTTAACCAGAATTCAAGAAACCAAAAAAAAAAAAAAAAAAAAAAAATCAAAGAAATACAGTACACAGTACAATTTACATGTGTTGCACATTCAGTCCCCCCCCCCCGCCCCTGCAGAAACATATCTTACATTTTTTTAGAGTTTTAAGAAGGAAGATAGGAATAAATTCCCTCTCTCCCCAACCTAAGAACAAGTCAAACCAAGCAAATAGTATAGTGTTAATCAGGCCTGTTTTTAATAGTAACACTCAATCAACCAAAAACTACAGTTATCCAGCATCTACCAATCCCCATGGGTGCCGTTTAACTGAGAGCTTACTGTAGTATTAAGCTGGAGTTTGTGTCAAAAGTGGACTTGAAATTAAAATTAAAAGTGATTAGTGAATCTTTGGTGTTATCGTTAAAGATCAGCTGACATTTAAAGACTGAGGTGCCTACTGTGGTTAATTGCTCTCTGAGGAATGTTACCTTAGTTAAGCAACTGATATCAGTTGGCATTCACTTTTTGATCTCCTCTCACTTAATCTGTTGCAATGGTATTCACTTTTGACTTACCAGCAGTGATAATGACCAGTTAGAGGTTGCATAAAACTCTGCAGTTTGGTTATTTACCCATGCATATTATTACCAATATACTACTACTGTGTTGTGGACAGGGGTTAGAGCACTGGTCTAGGAAACCAGGGGTCATGAGTTCACTCCTGTTCTGGCCCCCATGTCACTTATAATCAGAGGCCATTAGTAAGAAAAAGTATTATCGTAACGCCATCACACAAAATCCTTAGCTATCTCACACTAGCATGCCCCCGCCCATATACACATCCATGATACTCAGGACCCAAATGGTTTGGGGTGTACAGCTAGGCTTGTATGGGCCATAGTGGTCATCAGTCTAGAAACAATCTATGAATCTAGAAAACTATGAAATTTCATCTGATTTATATTCAGAATCTTGGCTATTGGTGTCTTTGTCCCTACATGGTTTGGGTCGCTCATTTCCAAAGGAGGTGATTGTTTCCTCTTGCCTGTTTATGGTAGTTGTGACACTGTCCACAAAATCTACTAGGGGCAGGATTCACGAAGGCTTGCACGGAGTCTAAGAGTAGTGTAAGACTCCATGCAGCCCTTGCGATCCAGGAACAGCCCGAAATTCCGTGTAAGAGACCAGCTGAAACGTCTCTTACACGGACTGGGCGTGGATATGCTAATCACCTCACTTGCAGCCGAAAGGCATACAAAGGAGGTAGATTAGCAGTCCACGAAGCCCAAACCAGCCCGTGTAAGAGCCGTTTTAGCTGCAGAAATGTACTCAGTTGACAACTAAGTACGTTTCTGCAAAAAACACAATGGAGCCATGTCAGCTCCAAATAAAGGGTGCATATGTGTCAGGCAGCATGCCAATGGCCAAATATGTGGCCATTGGCAAGGTGCCCCGATGCAAATATGAGAAATAAATATTTTTTTTTTCGGCGATCGCCGATGTTTAAAACACAGCGCAGCCCCGCGCAAACGGGCTGCGCTATATAAAACATAAAAATGAAGGTTATAAACCCACAAATGTGGGTTTTATGCAATACATGGATTTACAATGCAGGGACCAGCAGACCAAAAACAACATGGCCACCGTTTAGTGGTTGCTAAGGGGGGAAGCTGAGTCTAAGACATGTAATTAAGCATTAGTAGGCAATCTGATGTAAATGAGTGTTAGGATACTGAATCCCACTGTCACATAGCAAATGAGCACATTCTGAGTAGTGTAAGAGTTACATAAGGGGGAGGAACAGAGTAGGAGATAGGTGACATCACAGGGGGGAATAGCAGAAAGAAATGCAGTTCATTGGATGTCAGTGTTACATGACAGATGTCAGACACATATCATGGAAAGAGGAGTGCCACAAGATATGCATGGGAAAGTCAAGAAATGGAAGGTGTACACTGTTGCTTACACCAAAGTTTCTTGCTGGGCGTGCATGCGCACGTGTGCGCGCCATGAGGCGTGAGTAGGGCAGTGTGCGCGCGTGTAAGGAAGACTGAGCATGTGGGAGCCTGCTGGCAGACTTGTAAGACTGTTTGCACTGGTGTGCATGTGTTTTAATCCGAATAAGAAGATTCTAAACTGTGTAAGCATATGTGCGCGCATGTAAGCCACTGTGAGTGTGTTTCTGCTGGTATGCGCGTTGCTCCCACCTGAGGAAACAGAAAGGAAACAGGAAGCAACAGAATTAGTAGGAAGCTAGCAGGGAATACTGCTGAAGCTAGCAGGTGAAAACAATTAGAAGCAGGCAATTACACAGGCAGAATAGTAGCCCAGCCAAGCACTTAAAACTCTGCAAACAGCAGTGCAGGATGTTTCTCTCAAGAAACACTGCAAGACAGGAGTAAGCTATTAGAAGTGAAAACTGAAAAAGCTGAACTCAGAGCAGAAATGCTAGGGGCTGCCATAGCTGTCATAAGGAGACATAGGCAACTTGCTGAGGGTGGTGACAATGCAAATGGTGCCAGACAACCCACAGTGAGGAGACGGAGAAGAGTGTACAGGCCCAGGGTCACCTACCATGGGTTACATGAACTGGAGATAGTGGAGCGCTATAGAGTGGACAGAGACCTCCTGCAGCAAATTGTCAAGCTGTGCAGGCCACGCCTTACACACAGAACCAACAGAGGGGAACCCATCCCACTGGAAACCAAGGTATGTGTTGGCCTAAGAATACTAGCAACAGGTACCTTCCAGAGACCAACTGGTGATATGATGGGGATATCACAGGCATCAGCCTCCAGGGTACTGCACCAGTTCCTGGATGCCATGTCAGCACATGTCGGTGATCATGTATATTTCCCCAATGCCCATGAGGTATTGGCCAGCAATATGCGTCTCTTTCAGCAAATAGCGGAATACCCTGCGATAGTGGGTGCAATAGACTGCACGCACATATGCATCAAAGCACCAGCCGGTGAGCGGGGTAGGGCCTACATAAACCGCAAGGGCTTCCCCTCCATCAACTGCCAGGTTGTGTGTGATGCCCAGGGCATAATAATGAATGTGCGTGCTGGCTGCCCTCGGAGCTACCATGATTCCCATATATGGCATTTGACGCAGCTGTACCAGACATTTGCCAATGGGGACATCCCACATGGACACCTAGTGGGGGATGCAGGTTATGCACTGGAGCTGTGGCTGATGACACCCATCAGAAACACACACACACCTGAACAGGAACGCCATAATGAGCCACACGCACAAACACGTAATGTAATAGAGCGTGTGTTTGGGCTGCTCAAGTCATGGTTCCGGTGTCTGGACACATCTGGTGGAGCCTTGCAGTACTCACCAACTACATGTACCCAAATTGTCATGGTATGTGCTATGCTACATAATATGATCTTGCGAAAACAGCTGCAGCAGGACCAGCATAGGGCCGGGCCAAACAGCCCCCCACCATTGCCAAGGCCATCACAGGCAGAGCGTGACTCGGAGGAGGAACAACCTGAGCCTGCCCCAGTAGGCAGAAGGAGGCGTGCCCAGTATGCCCTGGCCTTGGCAAAGAGGCAACGCATAGCACATACACTGTCTCAGTAGGAACCCTGGGAATGATACCCCTCTGACTCACTCATATAATAACAGGGATGCCTAAAATGACATAACCTGCTCTCAAACATGTACAGGGAGTGTAGTATGTGCATCCGACAGAGGCAGCCCTGCAGCACCACCTGAGGCATGAATGCCATGTGTTAAGCAATGTAACACCATGTAGTATATGCAAACTTGATGACCCTGACTAACATCCTACCCTCACCAAGCATGATGCCACAATATGACGATGAGATGATCAATTGCAATAATTGGCTGAAGTATTGCTGTTAGTCAAAGGGGATCCAATGTGTGCCAGCCTGGGATGACATGCTGAGCATGACATGATGCTCCACCTGCTAGGGGTGGCGTGCACCTATCAGTCCTGGCCTTATGGATACTGGCAAAAGCTGTTGTTACCCACAGCGTGCCTTGAATAGGTAAGGCTCAAAACACAAACCCACCTCCATAGGTATCACAAGGGATAAGAACCTAGATGTAATGCTACCCAATGCCAGAAGTCTAAACAGCAAGATGCATGCAGTCTAAACTCCCCCAGTATGGAGAATGTTGATATCTGTCCTGTAACAGAAAACTGGGTCAAGGCTCACAACAGCACCCTAACACTACCAGGTTACACCTCATACTGTGCTGTACAGCCTCAAAACATGGAACAAGCTACAAAAGGAGGGTGACTAGCAATAATTGTCAAGGATAACTACACCCCCATGTTGGTACCACAACAAGAAGCAGCATGGACTAGCCATGGTCAAGTAACAGTGGCTAAAACTGCCTCCCAGTTTATAGCCTGCTACAGACTACCATCCTAACACCAGAAACTGCACTTGGCCTATGTTGGAATACATGAATATATCAAGCCCTACAAACCACATTATATTGGGTGACTGAAAATACCCAAACATAGACTGGGAGCATTATTCTAGCTCCAACACTGTAGGACAAAAGTTCCTAGAATCCATAAACCAAAATGCCCAGGAACAACTTACCACTCCCACAAGAGGGGTAAGCATTCTGGATGTGATAATCAGCAACATGGGTACTGGATGGCAAGATGAGAAGCGTATCCCTCACTGGTAAGACCAGACCATAGAGTAATCACACTGGATATACACATCCTGACCACAGTCCCTGGCCAGAAAACCACAGTGAAAAACATGTGTAAAGCAAACGTTGCACTCCTCCAAACTGGTGTGGAATCCATTAAAGGCCCTGTGCAGGTGCAAAATATGGGCCACACCTCAGAACCTGTTATACAGGCATTCCATGAACACTGCCAGAAATGCATGGATTATGCAATCCCAAATAAAACCAAGACACAATGCCATACACGCAGGCATCTGGCATGGTGGACTCCAGCCATTACCAAACCATGCAAGAGAATGAGGAAGCTACTACATGATAGAGGAAACATAAAAAGGGAAGTAATCACTGATCAGTATTATGGCAATAAAATATGTCCACTCATACAATCCACTAAGGCCAGCTACAACAAGTTGAATCTGTGAATCTTGAGGCAATGTTACACCTGCCCCATGTACACAGACAACCTTCACCTCCCCCCAAGAAATACAAATATATGTGAGAGATGCAACCATTTATCCAAACCGGGGGCTGAGCTCTCTCAACTCAGTAGTGTCAAAACTAGTCAGGAGGAGAAGGTAACCACACACACCACAAACCCAGTCTCACATAGACCTAACACAACTGCAAACCAAAGACATAAACACAGAAAAACATTCCCAGAGGCCCTAATTACAAACACACCACATCAACAGAGGCCTCCAAAGCAGACACCCAAGCAACCACTACCTCCAAACATAGCACATGCAACACATAGTACACAAAGCTGGTGTGCCAAACAGTCACAGGCCAGAAGGAGAAACAACATGCCTGATACAGTTGTAATAGGTGACTCCATAGTCAGACACACTGCTGTCCCGATCACCAGACTGAACAAGGGAAAGGGTACAGTAAGCTGCCTGTAGGCTGCTACAATACACCACATAACACAAGTACGCAGGTCACCCCAAAGCAAGTAGAAATATGATGCAGTCATTGTCCATGCTGGCGTGAATGACCTGAGATGTACCTCCCCGGACTACATGAAAAGAGACATAGATGAGCTCTCCGATTATGTAGTCCAGGCCGGTATGACACTGACTGTGTGCAGCATCCTACCCTCACCAAGAATGATGCCACAGTACAAACACAGAATGATCAGCTTTAACAAGTGGCACAATTACTGGTGTCATTCCAAGGGGATCCAATGTCTGTCTGCTTGGGATGTCATGCTTGACAAGCTACGCTGCTGTGCCAGAGATGGCTTGCACCTGTTACCCCTGGGCGTCTGGATATTGGATAAGGCTCTTGCCACCTCCATAGAGCCTTTCGTAGGCAAGGCTGAAAAGACTAACCCACCTCCCTAGAAAACATAAGTGGAAAGAAACATAAGGGTAATGCTGCCCAATGCCAGACGTGTAAACCTCAACATGCATGCTCCCGAGGCCCTCCCCAGTATAGAGAACATCGATGTCCATGCAGTGACAGAAACCTGCAGCAAGGCTCCTGACAGCACACCAGCACTACCAGGTTATACCTCATATCATGCGTTATGGCCCCAAAACCTGGACCAAAACATAAAAGGAGGGGGAGTATCCATATTCAGCACAGACACCCACACGTCCAGGTAACTGACAATGCACGAAGCATCGGAGACCACCCATGTGCAACTAACCATAGGCAAAACTGCTGTACAGTCTGTAGCATGCTACAGACCACACTCTCACACACAGGAACCCCACTCAGCCGTCCTGAAGACACTGGACAGTATGAATGTCTCACCAAATACCAAACAAGGTACTCACAAATTACCACATTGGTGGTAATCCATTATGTATGGAAGGAGTAATCAGGGACCTAGGGACAGAAGTGGACAGTAACCTGTCATGTGACACTCCCATTGCCAATGTGGCTAGGAAGACTGTCTATATTGGACACCGTATCATGAAAGGATTCACATCTATGTCAACAGAGGTCATTGTGCCCCTATACTGTTCTCTTATCAGACCCATAATCTAGTACAATGCCTCATTTGGGATGTACCTTACCTGACACCTGCAGCAGTTAGAAAGACCTCAAAGGTACCTCACCAAGAGGATAAAGGGTCTCAAATATATGTCATATGCTGCCTGGCTGTAGACACCCCAGGTGTATGCAGTCACATACTGCCTATGCAGAGGCGTTGTATGCCTGTTGTACAAGGCCATGTCCAACACAGGAGTAATGGACATGCTCCAGCCCAGAAAACCTAAATCCATCGGAGCTGTGAGAGTGAGAGATGTCAACCTCAACACATAATGAAATAGGATGTGCTGGAGGGACAGATACATAACCCAGAGGCTCCCTACACCCTGGAACGGAATCCCACTCCATGTTAGGCAGAGCCCCTCACTGACACTCTTCAACAGGAATCTTGCCAAGTGGATGGATGATCGTAGATGTACACTGGGGGTCTTCACTGTGTCACGTCCAGACAGAGGCACAGTAAAGTAAATCATAAATGGCCATAATATTCACATAGCAAGGGGTGGCAAAAGCCACACACACTCTGGCTAGGCTTATAAATGCCCTAGGGTGGATAGCCTAGTAATGAACCTATGAACCTATGAAGATACAAATTGTACAGGACACTAAGGATAATCACAAGGCTTTCTTAACTGATGGTAGGAACCTTGTTGGGAATTCACAGATATGCTCTGAATCACTCAAATATTACAAACAACATACCAAACACACACACATATTGCCAACATCCAACCTGACAGGTGCAGTGCAACCCCCCCCCCAAAAAAAAAATGCAAAATATCTATCACAGCAGAGTGCTGGCCCCCTGACATTGCAGATGCTGAGGTAACAGCCAGCATCTGCAAAGCAAAACACACAGCATCAATGGTATGAGATGATGTCCTGGGCTGAGTCCAACATGGACTCCAAGAAGAATGGAATGCCAAATAACACTACTGCTCAATGTCAGCCTTACCACAGGATATGTACCCAAAGAGCAGTGTACAACAACAGTGGTCCTTCTCCACAAAGGTGTTGCCTGAATGGATACTGCAAACTACCACCCCAAAATGCTGACAAGCTTGGTCTGCAAAGCTATGGAAAGGATCAGCATGTACCTCAAACATAAAGATATTGGGGACCTACTGACACTGGGCCCTACCCAGTGTGGCTTTCTTAAGTTCAGATCCTGCCCCTTAAACATGTCTGACTCATTTGAAACAGTCATTAAGGTCATTGATGAGGGGAATGTGGTCCACACAGCCTAGCTGGACCTTGCAAAAGGCTTCCATACAATACCCCACGTGTTCATTATAGATAATCTCACCAGCTTAAATATAAACCCCTATGTCAGTAGAGGGGTTGCAAACCAGACCAAGGACAGAACTGACATGGTCAGAAATGCAGCCATGTCAGACTACAAACCAGATATAACTGGCATCCCACAAGGCTCGGTCCTGGGACCTCCCTTGTTTGGTATATATGTCCCATAGGCACAGGCCAACATGGAAGGACTGTGTCTGAACAAGTTTGCAGAGGACTACAAACTGGCCACCATATCTGACCCTCCAGCTGACACAAGCATCCCACAAAAGGGCCACATAGAAACAGACAACTGGTGCCATAGCCATGTCAGCAAGCTGCAGAAAAGTGTATAGTCAACCCCTGTGGATATACAGTAAGTGCACACCAATTACCACATAGGTGTTAACCCATTAAGTACTTAAGATGTAATAAGAGACCTGGGGACACAAGTTGATAGATATCTTGCATTGGACAAGCTTGTGGCTGTAGTGGTTACAGAAACATACCATATACCCACCTAATCATGAAGGTAGTCAGATCTAGATCAGGGGAGGTCATTGTGGCTCTGCAGTCATCCTTCATCAGCGTCACAATTGACTACAATGGCCCCTGTGGGATGTACCTCAGCAGACACCTCCATCAACTGGAAAGACCCCAAAAGTACCTCACCAGGAGTATCAAAGAGCTTGAACAGATGCCATGTGTTGCCTGATTAAACAAACTGCAGCTCCACACACTGCCATACTGCCCGCCCAGAGGCAAGCTGTGCCTGATGTATAAAGCCATGTCCAAGCTGGAATCAATGAACATGCTGCACCTTGTACAATCTGAATGGCAGTGAGCTATGCACATGAGAGACCTGAACCCCAGCACTGACATACATAGGACATGCTGTACTGAATGATCCATAACACAGAAGCCACCCCCACTCTTGAGTAAACTCCCAGTATAGGTTAGCCAGAGAGTCACCCATCGACTCTCCTCAAGAGGAATCTTGATGAGTGGATGGGAGATGGTATGTTTACCCTGGGTATCACTGTTATGTCACAGGTAGACGGAGGCACAGTATACTAACCATGACATATGTCATGGCAAACTCCAGTTACAATGTGTGTCAAAGGACAAACACACTCTCTGACTAGCATTAGAAATGGCCTAGGGCACATCGCTAGTGTTTGCCAATATCCACCTGTATTGTGGAATACACTACCAATGTTGGACAAGCCTGGTTTAAGTAGTCCATATCTGAACATAATGCAACATGGTCATATGTGCACAACTGGCCCCTAAACAGTCTGTTGTGCTCACTATGAAAATTTAAAGTAGTGATAGGACTAAAGCCCAGGATACTGTCCACCACAGTGAAAGTACTGAACCAGTACACTATATGGTACTACAGTGTTAGGTCAGTATGAAAGGATGTTGACAACTGTATGCAAAGTATCCCATGCAAACCCTGCAGGCACAGTATAATCCCTGTTGTGTTCAGACACGAAGCAGTTGGCCAGTAAGTACACAACATGCCACCCAACACACAACCATAAACGGGAGATATTGTTGAAGTTCACACTCATCTACAAATGTGGTGGACTGCAGAGTTCAACATATGGAAAGCTCACACTGGGCATGCTTGCACACTTTGATAAATGAGACATATGTCAGACAACATGCCATGGAAAGGCTGAACTGGGCATGCTCACACACTTAGGCCATATCTCAGTTTAGCAGTTGGCCACACATATCTGGTATTTGTGTGTGTTATTCCAGGAACCAACCACATTACAGCAATCTGCCCAGTGCACACAGTTAAATGACTACAGAGACATAAGTGATATAGTGGATCCCTCTCATATTCAAACATCTTCCACAGATACACAAGTTGTTCATAGAAACAGGGAATGCTATGTCAATAAAGACCTGCCAACAGTCTATCAGCTACAAATATTGTGCATCTGACAATTAAACATATGGGTGTAGAGGTCAATACTAGGCTGTTTGCCCTAGGGAATGAAAGCTTAGCCAGAGTGTGCTTGGCGTCTGCATCCCCAGTACAGTAGGCTACTGTGCCACTGTAAAGTAGGTCACATAAGGCACCGTTTGAGGCTAGTGTGCTGTGCCTCCGTCAAGCAGGGACACAGTGGAGATCCCAGGGGTTGAATTTGCTATGCCACATCCATGTTGTTGGTGTGTGCTGGAAGAGGGTTGGTGAGGACCTGTAACAGTAAGTGGGCATCAATAACAAACTGAGGGGAGCCTTGTCTGCAGTGTCTGGACAATTTCACTGTCAACACTTTGTCGTGATGATTATGAGGAATTGAAGTGTCGTGCCAGTACTGTTCAGAGATGTCCTCCCTCTGTGGGCTACTGCTTTGCAATGTATTAGCTCACTCCGTCTGTTGGACAGCTCATATATGGCTGGTGTACACCTGACAGGGTGTCCTGTTGTGGAGGAGTCATGGGTATATTTGGGATAGCATGATCAATGCAAACCTTCCACATGCTCATAGAATGCAATTGTCAAGGATCATGCAGAGTGGCCTGTATACTCCCCTAGCATGGGTCCTTTGAAGTCTTCCACCCCAGTCTTCACAAGTGCAAAGTCTGCTTTTGATAAATACGCTTTGTTTGCAGTGGCAACCTTGCCTGGGGGTGGGGATGGGATATGGATGTCCAGGGAAAGGTGGGTATGGTCAGATATCAACAATGGTGGTCTATCTCTGGTGTGGAACAGTGAGTATCCATGTTGCAGATGGTCAGGTGCAATATGTATTCCCCCTTGTGGCTGTGGTGAGTGGTCCTGCCATAGCACATGGGCTCACAAATTGTAGTGGCTGTAGGGTAATGTTGTAGAGGCCTGAGTAGTTCCCACACACAATATACCTGTACCTGACGTTAACAACTGGAATGGTGTATGTGAACACCTTCATATCTTGGCACTGTTCCCAGGGAAGCAAAGTGTGTGTCCCGGATGTGGGAGGGGTGGTCTGTACTGGTTGTGTTGTGTGTTACAGGTCCTGTGGTCACGAAGCATGGTATAAAACATAACCTGCCAGTGCTGATGTGCATATCTGACCCTGAAGTAGGTGGCTGCAAATGCATATATATGCTATCCCCCACCTGACAGGTAGCAATAGATGTACATACCTCTGTATAAATAATGATGTCAGCACCCTGTAAATACTGCAGGTGCAGAACAGATGCCCAGTAATTCGGATAGTGCGCTCTGTTAATGCGTCTCCCTCAAATGTCATAATATAGTTAGGTAGGGGTTTGAATCCTGCAAATGCTCAGTGAGTGTGTGGGTGAGCGGGGTTGGTGTGTGTGCAATTCTGTGTGAGAGAAATGTCCCTTTTGGCAACTAGGAAAACACACTACAGGATGCATATTCCCCTTTCTAAACACTGATGATGTCAGCACCCTATAAGTACAGCAGGAGAAGGGCAACCTCCCAGTAATGCGAATAGCGTGCTCCGCTAATGCGTCCGTCTTGAGTATCATAACATAGTTAGGTAGGGGTTTGAATCCTGCAAATGCTCAGTGTGTGTGTTTGGGTGAGGGGGGTTAGTGTGTGTGCAGCTCTGTGTGAGAGAAATGTCCCTTTTGGCAACTAGGAGAACACACTACAGGATGCACATTCACCTTTCTAAACACTGATGATGTCAGCACCCTATAAGTACAGCAGGAGAAGGGAAACCTCCAGTAATGCGAATAGCACGCTCCGCTAATAGTCCTTCTTGAGTGTCAGCATAGTTAGGTAGGGGTTTGAATCCTGCAAATGGTAAGTGTGCGTGTTTGGGTGAGGGGGGTTGGTGTGTGTGCAATTCTGTGTGAGAGAAATGTCCCATTTGGCAACTAGGAGAACACACTACAGGATGCACATTCCCCTTTCTAAACACTGATGATGTCAGCACCCTATAAGTACAGCCGGAGAAGGGAGACCTCCCAGTAATGCAAATAGCGCGCTCTGCTAATGCATCCATCTTGAGTGTTATAACATAGTTAGGTAGGGGTTTAAATCCTGCAAATGGCAAGTGTGTGTGTTTGGGTGAGGGGGGTTAGTGTGTGTGCAATTCTGTGTAAGAGAAATGTCCCTTTTGGCAACTAGGAGAACACACTACAGGATGCACATTCCCCTTTCTAAACACTGATGATGTCAGCACCCTATAAGTACAGCCGGAGAAGAGAAACCTCCCAGTAATGCAAATAGCATGCTCGGCTACTGTGTCTCGTACTAGTGTCATAACATAGCTAGGTAGGGGCTTGAATCCGGCAAGTGTGTGTGGGGGGGTGAAAGTAGGGTGTGTGCAATTACATGTGTGAGAGAACTGACCCTTTTGGCAACCAGTACAACACACCAGCTGCTGCATATTCCAATCTCTACACAGAGATGATGTCAGCACCCTACAAGTACAGCAGAAGAGGGCAAATCTCCCAGTAATGCAAATAGCACGCTCTGCTACTGCGTCTCTCACTACTGTCATAGCACAGTTAGTTATGGCTTTGAATTCCACACATGCCACGTGTGTTTTTGTCACACAGAATGCCCATGTGTGTGGGTTGTTGTTCACAATAATGCATGACATCGATTAAACCAGTAATGGCAATGCACACAGATGATGTATGTGTGTGCCAAATACACATATATACCTGTGACCTTCAATAGTTCCCATGTCTGACGCCTGCCACATGTGAATACATGGTATTTGCACTGGATAACATTATGATTGTGGTTTTCTGTGCGGGTGCTGCATGTGGTATGTGTATATACAGTGTGAGTTGTATATGGTATCATCCTAGCAGTGAGGGATACACATCTGGTCTGGGGCATATAGTCTACATTTTGTTGATGAACAGGTGCTGCATGTTTTCACCTGTTGTGGGAGTGGTAACAAGTTGTTCCATAGCAATGCAGTGACTACATGCTAGGAACCTTTCAGCTAGGGTGTTGTAGCTACAGTAATTCATCAGCATTCAGTAATACTTCAGCATTCTTGGTGAGGGTATAATGCCAACCAAGGTCAGGGTCATACCAGCCTGTGCCACATGCTCAGAGAGCCCTTCTATGTTCCCTATCATGTAGTCCAGGGAGGTACATCACAGGTCAGCCATAGTGGCATGGACAATGACTGAGTCATATGTGTCCATGCCTCTGACTGACCTGTATGCTTGTGTTATGTGGTGGACCATAGTGCCCCACGGGCATATCACTGTGACCTTCACCTTGTCCAGCCTGGTGAGCGGGACCTCACTGTACCAGACAATAAAGGTACCTAACACAACTGTAGCAGGTGTGTTGTCTAGCCGCACAGGCTGTGACTGTTTGGCACACAGGATTTGTGTGCTATGTGTTGCACGTGCTGTGTATGCCTGTGTGCCAGCTGCAGAGGTGTCTGCTGCTCAGGCAGGATGCTATTCTGAGGCTCCACGAATGCCCCAGTGTGTTCATGTGTTTGGATTGCTGTCAGTGTAGGTCTACATCAGACTGGTATTGTAGTCACTGTAGTATTTCATGCCACCTGACAGGTTATGCCAGTACTGGGTTCAGAGTGCTTAGTCCCCAGTTTGGCTATGTGGTTGCATCTCATATATGTGTTGTACGTCCATGTGTAGGGGAGAGGGTTGACTGTGTACATGTGGCAGCTGTGACATTGCCACATGACTCACATATTCCACAACTGTACCATAGAGGTGACTGACAAGTGACCTTTGCACATGCTACCATAGTATTGTGATTGCCATGGTGATTAACAGCACATAGGGCCAATGGGGAACAAGGTACAGAAGGTGAGTATGTGAGGGTGTAGTGCCTGTGATTAGTTAGCACTGGCATATATGACTGCTCACGTGGTCAAATGCCAGGTAAGTCATATGCAATGTGTCACAGGCAACGTACATGCGAACAGGACAAACAGTGATGTTCTGTCAAGTGAGACATGGACATACATATAGTAAGCTATGCAGATGTCACTAGGAGTCCATAGAAGCTCTGTAAATCTGCATTGCAGGTGGGATTAGTGTTCCAGGGTAACTGCAAGCAAACATGCATGCAAACAAAGCTACAGTAAGCAGGGCTGCATGTAGTCCATTGTGCAACAAACAAGCTGTACCACTTCCAGTAGGTAACAGTGCAAATATGCAGGCACTATACACATGTACAGGGAAATACACAGGTCAGATGGCCGGGGTCCAGTCTCAGCGCACACAAGTGTACAGATGATGTACCGTCAGGATGTACAATAACCGGATGGAAACCCAGGTGCTCATACCTGCAGTAATACACATGTCAAATAACAGACACTGAGCCTTCACTCAGTGGTTCCATACTTAGTAGGATGTATGCTACCTGTCCTGCCACCACAGTATCCCTGACATTTATGGGGACTCTCCCTCCTGTGAAAGTTAGTTTTGTGTGTTGGGGCGGTCTAGCATGGTATGAGATGTGAGCCTGCAGTGCTAGGGTGCTCCTCTGTGTCCTGTACCAGTCGTGTAGTACTGCACACATATCAACATCCTCAAACATCCGCATTGCAGAGTCCAGTGTGGGCAACATGCCACATGCAGTTTACATGTCCATCATTGCGTATCAATACTTTCATTGCCTTATCCCCTGTGCTACCTATGTATGTGGCCTTCTGTTGACATCTTTACCACCAGTATGCAAACATGTGCAGATGATACACTATGGTACTTACCATGGGTGTAGAAAACAGTACAAGACAATCATACCCTTACTGCATCAGGCATGCTGGGATATACCCACAATTATATCAGCACACAGTACTGTTAACAACATGATACTATTACTACACATCTATGTAGTCACCCTGTGCATCAGCAACATGTTAACCTGTACCTGCACTGATGTTACAGCAGTTTCATCATATGCACAGGGTGTGAACTTGGTATGCCTGAGTCTGCCACTGATACCACCAATTGACATGTATGTGTATGTGTGTTGGTGAGGGACAGCAGTACAAGGTGGGGCAATGTTGATGCAGTGTGTGCATGTATGCGGTAGCCCTAGGTGTTGTCAATTCGCATGTGTGTATGGATGCACACAGTTCCACCTCATGGCTGCCATATACCGGTGTTTGTGAACAGCCACAGACTGTACCTGCCAGGTCATACAGATCAGTGTCTCTGGCCACGGACACGGTACCTGTGCCTTGCAGGGGTGCTACGGACCGTATCCGGTACCAATCCAGACTGGGTACTGTCATCAGAAGCAGGTGTTCTTTGACTGGACACAGATCCCTGTTGGGCCTGTCCAGAGCCACGTGCATGTGGTCTCCTGGGGCGGTCTGATGACAGCACAGACCCAGCATTGCTGGGGCTGCTGCTGGCACTATGGGGGCGGCCGCGGCCCTGTTGTCATCCGTGACAACTGACAGCTGCTGCTGTTGCTGGCATATGCCCACGTCGACGCCTCAACCTTCCACCATTGCTCTGGCTCATGGACATGTAGTTGTGGAACTGATCTAATATGTCCCCACAACGTCTGTCTATGACATCGGTGAAATTACGGATGGCAGCCACAATGTCACGCATACTGTCAGTCATGGCTGTGCGACATGCTGTCAGCTCCCTCAGACCCTGTCTGGTGTACTGTTCCATACGTGACTGTGCCTGCATGACAGCCCGAAACATAGCTGAGGTTGTAAGACCTCTGTGGGCATGTCTGACAGGGGCAGTATGCCCACGGATGCTCCCATGAGAACCCCTGGACATCTGTCTGTGTGGTACCATCTCAGAGCCATGCCCATGGCTGCTGTGTGGGGAAGCATGTGCCACAGATACCACATTACCCTGGTCAATGCCCACTGTATCTTGTCCATCACCTAGGGACATTGGTGACAAAGGATGTATTGGCAGGATGACTGTGCACATTGATGGGGTTGACAGCTGTGTACTGTCAATTGGCTGACCAATGACGGACCCTGGCACACCTTCCTGTGCCATTACACAGATGTCATCATTATCAGTACCCGTGGCACCTGATTCAGGTTCCCTGCTGCATGACACCAGAGCAGCACCAGAACCTGTGGGAGGGAAACAGGAAAAACAGTTTACAATGTCTACACAATGTTACCAGTGATGTACACATGCACACATGCACACGTGCACAGGTGCACAGGTGCACAGGTGCACACATGCACACATGCACATGTGCACATGCACACATGCACACATACACACATGCACAAGTGCACACATACACACATGCACACATTCACACATGCACACGTGCACACATGCACACAGTTGCACACTTGCACACAGTTGCACACTTGCACACTACTCAGTATGCAAGATAACAACCCACAGACACAGACACACCTGCATGCATACACAGAGCACTACTAAGTGAGCCTAATATTACTATTACTATCAAGACTATTAAAGGTATTGTTAATACACACTCACCAGCATGGATAAGCTGCATTGCTGTTACACCGGAGGGACCTGCAGAAGTGAGGAAATTAATATCAGTGGGCACAACTGTGCCATTGTTACTGAGTATGATACAGGTCAGTAGTACAACAGTTGCCTTTCACAGGTCATCTGCTGATATTGAGAATATCACACTTGCACATTAAATACTATGATGACAGCTACAAACCAAGGACACACCTCACACACGCATTAACTACCAGTGTACACAACAGTCAACTATACATATGGCATATTACCTGCACGCTCGTAGTCTTGGTGCTGTGTAGCTCCAGCCTCCATCATAATGCAGGTCTGCTGCTGTTGTTGTTGTTGGTGGTGGGCTGGAGCCACAACACTTATGAGTAGTCCCTCCAGTCTGGTGAGTGGGGGATGTGTAGCCACCCCATCACCTGTGGCAACCTGTTGCCTGTGGATATCCGACGCATGACGGACATTTCTGATTAAATCACTGAAGTGATGTTGTACCTGCTCATATGTCCTATTATGCGTGCCTATGTCATTTACCCGACGGACCAGGTCTTGCCACAGTGCAGCCCTCTCCTGCTGATTCTGGCTGGTGCGGGAAAAGAGTATTGCATAATCCCGCACCAGGCTCTGGTGTATTTCCTCATCCTCAGCTGCAGAGTATGCTGGATTGCGCTGGTGAGCCATGGTCCTGAAAAAGGAAATAAAATGATATCAGCAAAATATGTCAGCAGAATTTGGCACACATACTACACATGCTACTCAACTGTTGTGATACAACATATCTCAGATATATAGCATCTGTCTGTCTATTGGTGGATACACATGTAAATGGCCAGGTATCAGTGCTCAGCCAACAACTGTGCAACAGTACCTGGCACACTCCATACGACATACTACCAAACCCCAGCAGTCAGAACACTGATTCAGGTCCAAAGCATCTCCTCACTCTGGGGATTTGTATCGAGGTACTGTATGGGGTACATCATCAACTACTGTGATCTGACCACAAACTAATTGCCCTGGATATACATATCCCACCTCCACCACCAGCACAAACGACTACAGTGAATAACATTTCAAATGCAAACTTTACACTTCATAAGACTCAGATGGTATCCTTTAAGCCCACTGGGCCAGTGGAAGCCACAACCCACAATGCTGACTCCTTCACAAATGATTTCTACGGACATCTCCGAGAATGCATGGATCATGCAATCCCATATAAGACCAAGACACTCTCCACAAAGGGAAAGCATCCTGTCTGGTGGACCCCAGCCATAGACAGATTGTATAACAAAAGATGGAAGCTACTGCAAGACAGAGCATAATTCCATAAAGGGAAGGCATGTCTGATCAGCACTAGTAAAGAGCTATGTTCTCTCATACAAACATCCATGGGCAACTTTGAGAGGGAAATCACCGGGGACACTACAGATAACCACAAGGCCTTCTTCAGTTATGTTAGAAACCTGGTCAGAAACCCTCTAATATGCTCATAGTTAGTACACAACAACAAATAATTCACTGAACCCACAGATATTGGCAACATTGTGGCAGACAGGTTCAGTGCAAGTTTCCCCCCTCCCTCTCCCCCAAACTAAGACATACTTATCCCAGCTGAATGTAACATCCCTGTCATCACAGATGTCCAGGTGAGAGCCTCCATCAGAAAAGCAAAAAACACAGCATCAATGGGACCTGATGGTATCCCCGGTTGCATGCTACATGAACTCCAAGAGGAGCTAAACACACATATAGAAGTGCTATGTAACACTAGCCTGACTACAGGATATGTACCTGTACACTGGCGTACAGCAGCAGTGGTTCCACTCCACAAAGGAGGCAGCTCTACATACTAATACAATACAACACAATACAATACATTACAATACAATATGCTATTGTCCCTGGGACTACAGCAGTATACTGTTCTGCTACCCTGACCATTGTGACACATGTGATGTGATGGTACCTGCTCCTGTCAAACAGTTACACAGGGTGACTCATATGGCATATTACCTATCTGACTAACATTCAGCAGGGGTATGTGTGACATGTACTCATGGGGAGTCTTGCTTCTTAACGCTGTGTTGTTTATTGCAGGGTATGTCTTATCTGTGGGTAGTAACCTGTACCTCCACCATGTGCTCTCTACTGCGGTGTCAAGGACGACACACAGCAGTCATTTAGGTTGTGGATGGTGTGAGGTGTTACTATGGTTGTTGGACATCTGTCATGGGTGTGACTTAAGTATGTAAATCCAGGAGTGGTAACCTCTATGTGGGTAGTATGTGTGTACTCTGTGATGTCAGTCACTGTGCATTGGTAATGTGTTTGAGTGCATTGTCACAGTGTTGTACATGTCACTGTGTCCTTCTCCATATCTGTAGCTGTCATGTGAGGTACATACCGTGGCAGCCATTGTGTGGTGTGGAGGGGTACACTGACCTACATGTCCATAGCTGACACACCATGTCTGCTGACACATACCATGTGCAGGTATTCCAGGAATAGTGTGCCACTGTGACTATCATTGGGGGGATTATTGTACACATTTATGACCCTGTTCACCCCTGACACATGCAGTGGTGGGCAGCCAATCACATATCTGGTGGTTACTGGTGTAGGTGATTTGAAATGGGGTATGGTACTCCAGTTTCGACACTGGTGTTCACTCCATGCCTTTGTCACCAGGCACCTGTTGCAATACATCTGTACACATGTGCCTCACTCAGAATATATATACATCTCTCTCTCTCTCTCTCTCTATATATATATATATATATATATATATATATATATATATATATATATATATATATATATATATATATATATATATATATATATATATATATATATATATATATATATATATATATATATATATATATATATATATATATATATATATATATATATATATATATATATATATATATATATATATATATATATATATATATATATGTCTGTATACATATACACATATATATATCGATGTACCTATATTGCTATAGATATGGAGAGGGGGGAGTGTGACAGAGAGGGGGTGAGAGTGACAGAGGGGGTGGGACAGGAGGAGTGTGAGATCGTCATGTACAGTCATATCTGTAGATAGTCAGATCTGTCTGTCTATGTATATGTATCTACATATATCTATATCTGTATGTGTGTATTACATATATATGTTTATACATATTCTATCTATGTACATCTGTCTATGTATTCCTACATCCCTCTCTATGTATGTATACATATATGCATATTATATATATATATATATATATATATATATATATATATATATATATGCATACATACATATATTGACATACATACGTATCCATATGATAGATAGGTATATCAACATGTTTGTTTACAAAACTGTATACACACACTAACATGCTGCTAAACATACATAACTGTGAAACCTAATTTGTACATTGCACTACAACCTACATTCAACCTACATTGATATGTGCACATAGATGCCCTCACATACATATGTATGTACAGCCTTCACTGATAGTTGCTGTATGTCCCCTGCCCTATGCACATCTTCATATACATATGGATACAGACCAATGACACATATGGAGGGTTCATAGTATGTAGACTTTTAAAGTATTACTTTACATTACCTGTGTTTGTCACAGCTGCTTGCGTTGCCTTTTGGTTTGGTGTCCTGCTGCTGCTCCAGTTGACAGATGTCAGCTTTCTAGTAGGTTTTGTTGAGTGTTTTTGTTTGTGTATGTTTTCTCTCTCTCTCTCTCTCTCTCTCTCTCTCTCTCTCTCTCCCTACCTCCAGAGGGTGCAATGAAAGTATTGCATGTGTGGACTGGGAGTACAGCATGCTTTTGTAGGTATCTGCATATGTCCATGTGATGGTCTCTGCACCAATTGTTAGCCAGCATTTGCTAATTGCATGCAGCCAGTTGTGTATTGATTGCAGTTCTCACTGTGATTCCAGGACAGTGCTATGAAAAGGTATGTGAGATAGGCATAGCCCTTTCAGAGTTTAAGGGCAGGGACCATGCTGGTATGCTGTGGACACTGTTCTGTGAGTGTAAAGGTTAGTATCTCTCTCATATTTCTGGCTGTGTTGTAGATTAACATTTCTCCATTCATTTCTCCAGTTTCCTGTACTAAGTGTGTATGTACACTGACACCTAAGACTACTACTACTGTTAATGTGGGTGTGTGTGCTTTCCTGTGGGACATGTGGTGTAACTGGTATATAGCAATGGCTCTTGCACTTTGTTGCTATGGCTTCAATATTTGCCCTTTACATTCACTACTTGTATGCCTGCTAGGTGTCTTGACTGTAGTGTGTTGCTGTGGCTTTCCTATTTTCCATGTACATTCACACCTTGGAATGCTTGCTATATCTGCTAGGGTGTTACTGCATGCAGTGTGGTCTGGCCATGGTGTGGGCCTTGACATCTATTAGGGTATTTGAGTATGCTGCTGAGCAGGCCCCAGAGTCTCTCAGGTGCATTTTTTATCTGCCTCATGGAATGGTACATATCAGTGGGGTACACCCATTAAATTGTCTGTTATTCTGCAGTTGTGACTGTGGGTTAGCATGAGCATATGTATTACTACACTATTTCCGACGTGCACGTGGTGCATACTTTCAGTACTTCATACTTACCATTGCATGTGCTGTAACACCTTTCTGCCTGCTGTTTGTAAATTTCACAGGGAGTCTGTGGGGCATCCCTGTAACTCAGTCACTGTTGCTATGTCTAGGCTCTTAACTATTCAAATATGGCAGTGTCAGACCTCTCAAGTGTACAGATATTTGCAGGATGTCCACATTTTTGCCTCATATTTTGGTCCATATCTCATAAACAGCTTTTTCTGGCAAATCACTCAGGGCTCAAGTCAGACTATAGTGACAAACATTTCAGTTTCAGACTTCATACCCTTCCAAACATCCAACATAATGCAAAACCTGTTACTCTCTCAACTGTCTAAGTTTGTTGGAGCAATATTTGGAATGTGTCCCTGTTTTGGGCCTTTGCTCCACATTTTTTATTACTTAGTCCGGATGTGTTGCTGTAAGAGGTTGTGGGGTATGGGCAGTGATTATCCTGCTGTGAGTATGTGTGTGGCTTGCAAGGTGCTACAGTGACATTATTACCTAATAGCTACCAACTAGCATGGCTGTTTCTGTTCACACACTACTATTATAGAAATCCGCTACATTTGACAGTAAATATACATGACATGCTTTGTGTACTACACATCCTATATTCCCCTTATATTCATTCCTACTATTACATGATATATTTATTGTAGCACAATGTTCTTATATAACAGTCATGGCTTAGTGGTAAGTCATGCAGACTACTGTTTCCAAGGTCCTGGGTTCGGAACTGACAGTGGGATTTTATTTTGCTTTTGAGCAGACTACAGGCCTTGTCATTCAGAGTGACTAAGGCACTTTTAAACAGTTGTAACCGGGTTAGCGCTGGTTTGCGCGGAGCTCACGCATGCGCACTGGCATTCAGCTCCACGCACACCCGCTTAAAACTGCTTAAAAGTGCTTACTCTTGCGCACACCCGCGCTAATTTCTTTGAAAGAAATGAAAATGGGTAGACAGGAAAGTGGTGAAAAAGGGGTCACAAAGAGGGTAAGACAGTAGGGAAACAAGCTCAGGTTTTGCAGGAGGGATGTAGGTAAGGCCCATAGCTGCCCCTTTCTTCATCAGCAACAGCTGTGCATATGTTTGTAATTTGGTGTGACATTTGAAACCTTCCACCCCTGAGAGAGGTGTAAGGACAACAATAATACTTGTTGTACAGCCAATTGTAATTGACAGTTTCCATGTCCAGCAGACATGTGTGCGAAATGGGCAGCTATGTATGGGGCGTAATTTTTTTGTGGGTACAGAGTGCCCTTTTTTTTTTTTTTTTTTTTTCAGGTGAGAGTTGTATGTCAGGTACAGGAAGTCGGTATAGCTGGGGAGGTAGGTTGGGTAGGTTAACAGACAAGACAAACAAGATGCATACAGGGGCAGTGTATGGCACATGTGGGGGGGTTACACAATTGACGGGGACGGATGTTTGGATATCTAGAGCCCATGAGCTCACAGATGGCAACAGTGGAACTGATATCCCCACCCATGGGCAGTTGCCACTGTGCCTTCACTGCCCAGGACGGGGCTGTGCTAGGGGCTGTGTAGGCTGGGCAGCAGGCACGCCCGTTAGTTGTGCCACCTATGCCTCAAGTTGGTGTAGGGGCCCAAGAACAGCGTCCCAGATCTCCCTACGCACCACAGTCCGGACATTACGGAGGGTGAGTGGATGTTCTCCTCCGGCCACACTTGCAGAGGGGGGACGAGCCCCATCCCCTGCAGCGTTTCCACCAGCAGGTGGCACAGGGCCACCGGAGGAGGGTCTGGCCTGGGCACTACTGCCAGGTGCACTCGCCAGCTGAGGAGGGAGAGGTGGGTCCGCTGGAACCCGCCTTCCCTGTCATCCTATGTTTTGCATTATGTCATGACAGTTTAGGTTAGTAACATCCAATACCATTCACAATTAGTTGTAACAGCATGCATTAGTATTCCCATTAACCAAACACCCAGATATTCAAACCATTGAACAGCAAGCATAACACATGCATATTTTGAACAGCAATACACAGTCCAACAACATGCAGGGTTGATTGATGGCAACAGGCCATCAGGTTTGGATGTATGAACAGGGCAGAGGCATCAACGTACATGCAAATATGTATGAACCAACAGTACAAATGTCCAGGGGTGTTAATTGTGATTGCACATACCAATTTCACGTGGAATGGATTATATGTGGTTATAGGGTAGGGTGAAGAAAATTTAATTAACAACTTCAAATACCAATACATATGCTGTACATTTCTAATAGCTGCAGATATATACACACTACAGTTCTGCCTACAGTTTCCTATGTGATAACTACTTCAGGTTGGTGATAGGAATGTTACTGCTACATCAATATAGATTTTCATTTTTATTCATACACATTCATATCTGGCTCTGTTCAGCTACATCATCCTGCTACATTTGCTTTATATAGCTATAGACAACTGTGGATGTTTGGTATTTCTGACAACCATACTATCTGCATATTTCAGACTGAGAGCAACATATCCAGATTTTGGGACACACATTCCAGCTGCGGTACCGTTTTCAACACATGTTACTGTTTGGTTCTGCCTGTCACATTCATTTCATTCTGTACTGACTGCAGTATACTTTATTCAGGAGTTATTACTACTTTATTGGTGGATTCATAACTCTTTCTCACACTCTCTCACTTGTTTTATTTTTACAGTTCAGGATGGTACTTAATTCAAGGCTTTATTGACATGTTTTACCTGTAGTTATAACAATCCTTTCCAACATTCTCACTTCTGTCATGTTTCTGTATTTCAACAGGGATATATTTCACACATGTGTTTTACTCAGCTTCTGCAGCTGTACTTTTCAGGCTGCTGCAGGTTATGTACTATTATATTACAGGTGGGACATCTTTATTTCAGACTTGTTTAATTTTTATGTTTGGATTACAGGCTGCATCACACTTTTGTAATCAAGCAATACTTGCAAACCCTCTTACACTGTTACTTGCACATTTTATTAATTAGTGACTACACTGCACTCTTTTGCTAACTGTCATACTTATATATTTATTTACAGTTACAGGGAGAGAATTACTGACCTGCCTGGTGGCGCAACCGTGCCAGCCTATCGCCATAGGCTCTATGGTTCGCAGAACGGACACCTGCAGCTGTAATATAAATGAAGTAATATTGGAATACACATCTCCATAATATCAGCTAGGTTAATTTCTTACATAAATAATTACATGTAACTTACTCAGTAGTGGGGCATTGGGCATTTGCTGGGCTTCCTGTATTCAATGGTTCAGTTGGTCCTGCTTCCATCTCTTCAGGTCCACATGGTGGTGACGGACCTGCTCACCAGTCCTTGGTATCCCTGTGGCACTGGTGAGATCATGAGCCAACCGGTCCCACGCCTCAGCCCTATATGCTCCCCACAGGATCTGGCCCTGCATGAGTTGGGCCTCATGATTGTGGACAAGGAGCCAAACCATATATTTGGACTCCTCAATGCCCCACCTCTGTGCACGGAAGCAACTACCCTCACCTACACCTGACATTCTGGCTGCAAGTCAGTTCTACAATCAGTTATGCTGTGTATTCCCACCTATGGGGCTTATATATGCCGTTTTTCCCGCACTTATCTGTCATTGGGCATTTGGAATTGTATCAGCTTCACAAAACCTGCTTTGTCATGCTCCTCTTTCTATTCATTCCTATATATATGCTATTACTGCATTTCTAAGTGCAACTGTCATGGCTTAGTGGTTCAGTACCTTGACTATGGTGCATGGTATTCTGGGTTCGAACCTGGCCATTGCTTTTTATATTTTATGGCTGTCTACACAGGCTAGGAGGTGTGTCTGTGTAAAGGCAGTTTTGATACAGCTTGCTCAACGTTGTCCGTCGGTTAGCTTGTTGGTGCAGTGCGCAGCACCGCGCAAACGGGTCACGCTGGCTTATGCACCGTTTGGCTGTCAGCATGCATATTATGCTCAGCTCAGCTATGGGCACACAGTTTCAGCGTGTTAAAATGCTGCTCAACCCCGGGCACTCATTTTACACCTGTTAAACCACTGCTCACCTACGGGCACTCATTTTATACCTGTTAAAACACTGCTCACCTACAGGCAGATGTACTCAACTTGTTAGACTGTAGCTCAGCTATAGGCACATCTGACATTTTTTTTTTATTATCTCACATTTCTTCAAAATACATGACCCATTTCATTACATTTTACATAAAATATAATTTTATATGTGTACATATATGTCAGGGACTTGTTTTGTGCTTATTTCACTAAAAATAAAAATTGATGTTGTGGGGGCTCGAACCATGACTGCCTGCTCTTCAGCCGACGTCTCTACTGCTACGCTATTGCTTCTTGGCTTATTTTGCATATTTAGTTCTTATATGCTTTTCCACTGACTGCTAACTGTGGCTAAGCTATGGGCACGCCCGTGCAAACGAACGCACTCACGGGCAAACATCTTTACAATTTAAAAAAAAAAATTATAAGCTGTTCATTTCTACATTTTATGTTCGTAGTCTGTGGGGGCATGTGTTGTGTTGTGTTTATTCACATTTACACGGGCTCTGTCATGGGGGTTTACTTTCGGGACTTTTACTCTTCTGGGGGCGTGTCCGTTTGCAAGGCTCAGCCTACGGACACGCCCCCTACTGTCTTCCACGGACCGTGTTAGCCTTAGGTGTGATTCAGCATGCCATCATGCATTTGCATGACATGCTGACGTCACACCGTTTAACTGCAGCCTCCGTGTAAGCCTTGTAACTCTTACACTGAGGCTTCGTGAATCCTGCCCTCTTTCTTCTGAAACATTTGGTGTTCAAGTTATGTGTTTATCATGTTCTACCCCTTTAAAGTCATTCCTCTCTGTGAAGATTGCAGATTCGACTAATCTGGACCATTTTTTTAAGTTTCCTAAAGTCTTACTGATCTGAAATGGCTTTTATAGATGGAACTGTTAAGCATTGGTTATTCTTGCAAAAACTACTTTTAATTTGCATATTTTATGTTCGTCATTATTTTATTGGCTTGCAGAAAAGCTTAGTGATTAAGCACTTTACTAAAACACATGTTAATAAAAGTGAAAGGAACTTTGTGACTGTTAATGAACAGCCAGGTGCCTTTTAATGGTAATAATACTTCAGACTCACAAAGTTATTTACTCTATGCTTCACATTCTATAGGGCAAAAACACAGTTTTCTAGTTGTTCATCTTTTTTTGGATTGTGGTAATTGCAAAATGAGAAATATGGGAATAAACCCCCTAAATCTCATTGCTTTCTTACTTAAAGACTGTCGTTTAACTTCAGAAATTTTAGATTATTTTAATGCAAATTATAAAAAACAATGCAATACACAATGATGAAAAATTGTCCATTTTTGTAAATTACGTTGTCTAATTTTATTCCATATTTTCTTCCCCTTTCATCTTGAATAAAAGTACTGCTTGGTTTTACTTTTACCCTTGCAAATGTGAAAATGAGTTTGCCTAGCCAACTGAAACACACTTCAGTGTCTGTCAGATATTAGTTACTCATGTGATCCCTACTAAAAATAGGAAGCAGCTGGTGCATGCATTTACAGACAACAATGATGATTTTTAGCACTGCTGTTTATATGTACTCCTTTATTTCACCTTCAGCTGACAAATACAACACCAATCATACATGCTGCATGAGCATTGTTTCTTGTTTTGAACACAGACTTAAAGACAAAAATCACAGATTCAGTGTTTAGTAAACTTTGGTTAGCACATGGACTCATGGAAATTATAACTGATTTATTAGATTATGGCTATTCAAAACATTAATGGAAGAGTTGTTAGAATCATCTTCTTTACTATTTGCATTTTACATTTAATTAGATTAGCATGTTGAATGAATAAATAAATAACATTCAGCTAGGCTGAAATAATAAGTTAAAAGCTCCCGTGTGATATTTTTGTAAGTCAGTATATTTAATACTGTAGCAGATGACAAACAGGACCAAATAAGCTAAATCTTTTGTGTTCATTCAAGGATGTTGGCTTGCAAGCTGGCATGGTTGCCCATAGAAATGAGACAGAAGTAATATATTGCAAATGTCATAAACAGAAGAAATTTTGGATATGCTATGCCAATGTTTAATTGTACTGTTTTACTTTTACTTTGTTTTGCAGTTTCTTTGTATAGCTAAGATACTCCTCCTTTCTTATTCTAGATTTGCAGTTGAATCAGAAGTGACATCTCCCGCTGAAGAAGCAGTTGGAGTTTTAATTCCTATGTGGCATGCTGTGGAAAGCTTTTAATAAGAGATTTTAATAAGAAATGCATGTCTTAGCAAAACATGACAGACAATATACGCATTAAAGTTAGATGTGAAATCTTGACAAGTAAAAAGTAGTCAGAATTAAGGAAATGTACAAGACTGACAATTTATGTAGAATGCTCATAAGTAATATGTCAAAGCCTGAGCATTTGAAGCTTGTAAGTGTGCAAAAGAAAACTGAATTCATTTTAATAATGAGAGCTGGAGCCACAGAGACCTTTTTTGTAAAAGAACTGCAAATAATTTGCATAATTGCAGTAAAGTAACTGGTGAATTAAGTTACTGCGCTTCCCCAGACGTTCATGTCACAGGTGCAATTTAGATACATAATATGTTGACCACTTTGTGTTTCCTGTAAATTATGTCATGTGACCAGAATCTAGGATTTTCAATTTTCAATGATAACAGAGGGAGCTGCAGTGATGACTAATTCATGTAAGGTAAACAACTCACTGGAAATAAGAAACTGAGTGCTGTAAGCAACACATTATTCTTTGAATCACTTCCCTTCATAGAAAAAAGAACTTCAGGAGACCTTCAAGCATAAGCTTACATAGTTAGACTATCAAACTAAAATAAGCATACTATGAGTTTTCTAACAGACTATACAGAGGACTTTGTTTTCACAATGACTTTAATAGAGCCAGAATATTTATTTGTCCATGCTCCCCTGCCCTTCACACAATAATCACATGTGTAGCCAATTTTACTGCCAAAACCAACATAAGAATATTTAAAATGTTTAAATAAATGACAATATTGATGTAATATACAGTGATACAATAATATGCAAAACAGTCAACCCGCTGACTGATTGCTCACTCTAAAATGCTTTGCAATTCTCAAGTGAAGCACCCTACATCATTCTCTCCCTTCAATCAAACAACTGTTCCAGGAAGGAAACAAATGTATTTCCTCCTAATATTTTTTTTCCCCAAAGTGCCCAGTATTTACAAGTATTCTGCTAAAATTACTATAGCCAGGTGGGTAGGCTTTAACAATCACTATCACCTAAAAGATTAACTTTTACCACTGTCACTTAATTAATTGCTCCCTAGATCACTCCTTCCTCTCCAAGTATTACTCCACATCGTGCCTAACTAACCCATAGCTTCCTCCCTTCTCCATGTCTCATTATAACTCCTTCCTATCCCAGTTCTTACTTACTTACTTACAAAAACAATTCCTTTTAATCTAGCCCTGGGAATTGTCCATGGACAAAAACATCTGCCTCTGCAAATCATCTTTTTCCATGCTCCCTGCCCTTCATAAAATAACCAAACTTTTTTTTTTGCCATACAACCAATTTTATTGGTAGAATAAACATTACAATTCCACTGAAACAGGCCAAGGCCCAAAAGATATCCTCCCATGTTTAAAATCACTTCACTGAATAAAATATGTATGAATGACAACAGATGACAACTTTCCGTTATCCTGAAAAACAAAAACAGACAACCAACCAAGCATCAATCAGGTAATCACATACTTCCCTTTCTGCTTTCTGATGTAGGCTCTAAAAGCATCTAGCAGCAGATTATCCAAGGCTAAACCTCTCAGACTTTCCCAACCTTTCAACATCCTCCAGATCAACCAGTCTTTTGTGCAATCCACAGAATCAGAGAATATTTATGTTACATTCAAACAATGCCAAGTACACTATCACCTACCTGACCTCCCAGAACTGTTATCTGTACCCTATATACCTTATCCCTACACCTACAGACCAAACCTGTCCTTCAGTGGTAAGCCTTCTACAATAGTATCAAATGATGACAAAGCTGTACTTTACATCTTCCTAGCTTATGACTGCTGCACCAACAACAAGAATTCTCAGCAAAATTTGAACTTCTGGACCTGGTTGTTTTCATTCATAATACCAGCACCACTGCCTCACTGTCAAAATGAAAAAAAACAACTTTGTATTAATCAACTCAATCTCCCATACAACTGCTGCAATCTAAATAAGCATCAACTCCAAAAAGGTAATGTTCTGCTTCTTTCTACTGCACAGTGCTCCAGCCAAACAGCTACAAACTATTTCCCTCCAAAATAGACTCCCATACCTAAAACTCCTGACACATCAGTTTACCACTGCAAATTATCCAAATATACCCAGTCGTACTGCTGCATTGTAACATCACTGAAATGAATCAAAAACTGTCTTCAAATCAACAAAACTTCTTTGACCATCTTGATGTCCCTGACCATGTGATTCTTCTTCCCAACCCCTCTCAAGAGGTTTGTGAAATATTTTGCTAAATACTGTATCTGTCCATATTACTCCATATATTTAGCCAACCCAATAGCTCCACTGCATCCTTTACTCCAACTGTAGATTCACCTAACAGATCATTCATCTTTTCTCTTAGGTTCCCCAGTTTATAGTCCAGCAATTGAAAATAAAACAGACCTGCATCCACTACTAAGCCCAGAAAATTAAGCACTTTCACTGAGCCTTCCTATTTATCCTAAGCTAATGACATTCTTAACAAACTGGAATATATAGAGAGTTATATCTTTACTTTCTCTGCAGGTGTCTTGAACATCCCTATCAGCTTGCTGTAGCAAAACAAGTAACACCCTTACTTCAGAAAATTCCTTTTGACTCACCTACTGGCCCCGATAACTTTTGTATTTGGATTCTGTACCACTCTAGAAACTTCATTACTGCTCCCTAAAACCCATCTATAGCTGGAACCCCATAAGTAGCACCTTTCTCTCAGTATAGAAGCCTGCTTTTATAAGATCCATACTCAAGAATCCTAAACATTCCTACCACCAACCACTTCAGATCAATCTCAATACTTTCTACACAGGGCAAAATGCTAATACACTGAAAACAAATGAATTTATCACCATCTGCAAAAATACCACTGATTCTCCATCAAATGGCACAGCTTTAGGGCGGGTGGAAGTACTTTTACTGCACCAGGCTTTCCATTCATTATAGTACAGTTCATTGTGCAGTAAAAGGCTTCCTTTCATTCTAGGTGGGGAGGGAAAGAACATTTATGCAAGCCACTTTGCAAGTAGATTTGCAAACCAATAAGGCTCTAGTGGGCAAAAACTCAGACAGAGCACATTCAACTATTTTCACTAAATGACAGTTTAAAAATGTTTTTTTTTCTGACTCACCAATGTATTGTTCTTTGTAGTTTTAACTACAGAAACAATGTCTAGAGACAGACTGTAGTATGAGCAGAGTTTATTAACCTAATAAAAAGGCAGACATAGAATATCATGTGATAATATGATTTTAATAATGTAAGGTTTCAGATCTGAGGTAATTCAATTATTGTCCCTGTAATAAACATGAAAATAAATTATAAATTTCAGGTTTAACACACTAAAATGAATGAACTTGAAATGGCACAAATCTCAATCCCAAGATACAAATCATAGTCAGAAGTCTAAATAAAGCCAACTATTTTACTGAAGTTTTCTGTAATAGAGCAGTGTGAAAGTAACATTTGAGATATGGATGTATATATATATCAATATATATCAATATATATATATATATATATATATATATATATATATATATATATTTTTTTTTTTTTCTTTAATTTGGAAATATTTGGAAATATGATTACAATTATTAAATATGTTAACTAAGTGATTTGTAGGATTACTAGATGGACTTCTGGTAATAATAATATATTATTAAGAAAAAATACACCAAAGTGAAATCAGCAAACAAAATGACATTAAAAAGGAATTGCAGATTTATATTATAAAAAAAATTTGACAAAAGGGTTTTAGCTAAGAGTTCAGTTACTAGAACAGTTAACAAATAACTATAGAGATAAAAACTAACTTTGACCAGTTCTACCTAATATAGAATATCTAGAAGAAAATATACATGCCATGCCTAGCAGTTTAATAAGCATGTGAATAAATAACATTAAGAACAAGGATAGAAGAACGGGGAAAATTAATGTCAGTAAAACTAACATATATCTATTTAATTCTCTCAAATGTTACTCAATAGCCTACTGATGCCTCTAGGTGTTTTTATAGTTTCATCCTATTGATGACTCTAGCCATGAAATGTAGCTTTTTCATATTTGCATTAATATTTTCAAAACTGTGCTACATACAACCTTGCACAATAGCAATCACAACTGCGTGTTTGACCTCTGTGCGGTGCAGATAAAGAAATATTGAATTTTATCCATATGCTATTTATTTGTGTTGTTAATATTTTCATATTTCTTTAAATATCTCAATAATCAAAAAACACAGAACTGTTTAGCCTCATATGAAAGTTCACAACAGTATGAGGAAAATGCTGCTTGCAGTATGCGGGTTGTCTGAATGGTTAAAGAGATATCATTAGCTGTCTATAGATTACAAGATTCATATTTACTATGGTTGTTGTGTCTTATAAAATCTAGTTTAAGACCAAGATGTTAATGAATGAAGCCATTGAAAAGGTTAGTTTGTGCTAAATAGTTTGCCATTTACAGTTTTCTATTCCATTGAAAAGGTTACTTTGTGCTAAATAGTTTGCCATTTACAGTTTTCTATTAAGACTTATGTATCTGTGGACATGAATATTTATATGACCTATGAGGATGCGGTGATAATGCCATTTTTTATATGGCTTAGGCCACACCCATTGGGAGTTTGAGTACTATTGGAGGGAATGAGTTAACTAAGACTTAATTAATAAATTAGACCAATATTTTTCTTAAAGCTTTTCAGAGGAAAATGTACTACAGAACATATATGAAGGGGAGTCATAATTTGAAATCTACATCTGCTTGCAAAAGATTGCATTACACTTTTATATTACAACTTACCTTGATCAAGAGTGATGAATACAAACATAATTTATCACTAGCAATTCTGAAATCAAAGACCACACGTTCCTGAAATGAAAGTGTCATGAAACTTCAGCCTATATATGGATTCCATACATTTGGTCGAATTACACTTAGTCGAAAATGATACCAGGCATTGCACTTCACTGAAAGCTCACTTGACTGAAAGCTCACTTGGTCGAAGTTCATTTGGTTGAAAATGGAATATAGCCCCTGCCCCACTGCAGTACAACCCCAGAGTGAGAATATTAAATAAGAGGGGTGTGGGGGGCACAGATTAAGTTCGACCAAGTGAGCTTTCAGTCAAGTGAGCTTTCAGTGAAGTACAATGCCTGGAATAATTTTCGACTAATTGTAATTCGACCAAATGTATGGAAATCATATATATATATATATATATATATATATATATATATATATATATATATATATATATACTTCTGGTTCTTGCTGTACCAGTCTGTGCTAGCCATTACGTCATTTCACCTTGAAGAAATGTAATGATTTATCTCTGTTTAAATCAACACATTCAAGCATGTCTGCTTTTACTTCATTTAAAAAGTCACTCTATCCAAGCTATAAAAAGAGCATTGTAAACATTCAAATGCAACTCAACATTAATCACTTTCACACTCCTTCCCCTTTAGCTATAAAGCCCTGTAGCAACACACATTTTTTTACATGTACCCTGTAATTTAAGATTGCGAAGCGTTTTAGGAATGAATATATGTAAAACTCAGTTTTACTAGTATATTCAATATTAATAAGAGACATATTAATCTTCGATGTTCTTCTTAAACATATATATATATATATATATATATATATATATATATATATATATATATATATATATATATATATATATATATATATATATATATATACACACATATATATGTTATCGTGGATAGATAAATTCAGATTGATTAGTTATGAATTTATCCAGTAACAGTACTTCTGATTGTCTTAGACCAAAATGGAATGCTTCATGAGTGGAATTCAAAATCAAAATAGTTGTATAACTGAACAGATCAAATGGACTCTAATATCATTTTTGGGAGTCATGTTAACCAAAATAAGTTTTCACTTAGCACTATAAAAACTAATCATATTTATAAACAGTCAAATTTTGTAGGTATTTATAACACTCTGCAGGAAGTCCATGTAAACATATGGCTCTTCCTAGTTTAAGCTGCATTTAGACTGTATTTAATTTATACAAAGAAAATTGTAAAGTAGAAAATGTTTAGAGGAACAATACTTGGTACCCAAAAGTGACTGAAATATTTATCTTAGTATACTTTGTCCAAAGGAAAGAACATTATTGTTTAAAATAGTAGCCTTAGACATTTTTTATGTTGGATATCAGAAATAACAAAATTAATTTGATAAGGAGTAAATGTATTATTATTTTTAATGTTAAGTATGTTAGCAGTACAATTAAGACTATCTGAAGTTGCTAATATTTTAATGCAAAAAAAACTAAACTCTGTTCTAAATGAGCCAATTGCAGCATTATAACCAGAATCATAACATACTTGACAAATAGTGTGGAATGGCAGAGGGATACAAAAAATTGCAACCTTAAAACTCAGCACTTAAAACAACACAAATGCAATAGTGGACACTAAATGGTTAAGCAGATTTGTTATTTTATTTTACAAAGAACCTCATCAGAGCAATTAGTTATATGCATCATTGCAAAGAAAAAGTTAATAGTGAAATACAACAGACTAACTGGAAAACAGTAAGCAAGTGAGTCAGACTCCCCAGAAATTAACACATTAAAACAACATATTTCCCCAAAGCACAATTTTGTAAAAAAAACAAGAAAATTGTAAAAGCAGGTCTCAAAAGATATTTTACATTTGAAACAGTGAATGTATACTTATGCTAATTTTATGTATTTAAACTTTTCATGCCTTTTTGGCAGGTTACAAGGGACTTCAGATCCCTTGTGTTCTTCATAATTCCTTTTCTGCTCAGTTCTACCACATCATGGGAAGTATCTTGAAAGTATCTCTTTGCTGAGTTGGTCTTTGATTTTATCTGGATGGAAAGACTTCTGGCCAAATGGGGTTTTCACTGAAGCTCTTCTTCTATCTGATGTTCTTGGCTGACATCACCTGGGTGAGCATACAATGGCACTGTGTGACAAAATATCTACTTGTGTGATTGAATATCCCTTCATTTGCCTGAACACCTGCTTCAACACTGAGTCTTGTTACAGATTTATGATCTGCCTGTGAGCCCACAGTGCATTCCCATAACATCTGCCCCAGAAGAGGCAAGTAGGGAAGTATTCACCATTTCTTTTTCCCGTATTTAAGGCTTCTCAGTTGTTTGGCCTACTAATCAAACCCAGGCTATCTAGATTTCACTTAGGGTTTCATCCTTCTGTGCTAGTGATCTGACTTCAACACCATTATTAACTCTGGAAATCATTCATAACTGTCATGTAAGAAAAAAATATTTATCTTTCAAACATAGAATATGTTGGCTGATATCAACATGTTAATGGATTTATTAAAAAGAGATGGTTCAGAAACAAATCCTACTATCACAAAATCAAAACGGAGAGGAAATAAACATATTCATAAACATCATACATCAAACAAATTGAAAGATTTCAAGCATTTCATTTGAAGATTCCAAGCATTTTTAATTTTGAGAAAGACATCACTGGAGAATTGGACTAGAATTAAAAAAAACTACAAACAGAATTCTTCAACTCCATCTAAAAATATAAGGAATAAAGACAGTGCTGGAAATACTGAAATAAAATTAATCTTATCTAATTTCAAGTTACTAACTAGCATTAAATAAAAAAAGATCTGTTTTACTAAGAACAAATGGTTAGCTAAAATAATATATTTTCGATAAAAAATTGTGTTTATTCCCATGAAAACACTAAACTGTAAGCAAACAACAAAAATATATACTGGTAGATATGATAAAAGAAAAAGAAAATAATAGAAAACCTTATTCTTTGCAACTCAAGCTTCTTCTAACAGTACACGTTTCAAATAACAAATAATACTGTACCCTGAAGAAATGAGAAATTATTTCAAAGCTGTGAAACGGTGTATATATACAGATATGTGCTATAAATAGAACCAAAATATGATTGGCAAAAGTTCAAAATATGCTTTTGACTGGAATAATAAAAAAGAACATAGTCTAAGCTAGAACAAATTTACATGTATGGATCTATATCTGTTATAGAACCAAAAAAATTCAAAAATGACTTCATGTAGGAACAAGAACAGCACACACAATATGAAGAAAATGAATATGAACAGGTAAAATGAATTAAACAGCATAACTCACTAAATAAAATTAATCTGTATAACAAAGACACAGACACACACACTCATGGTAAGACAAGAAAATGTTAGTGGCTTAAATCTCATGTGAAGTAACAAATCAATAAAATAAACATACCAGTAAAAGGAAATGACATCCTGACTTACCTATAACAAACTGAGAACAAATGTATGCAAAGCCATTGTGCTCCTTATCTCAAAACATTATTATTAATACAGTATAGTATTATATTATATATAGTTACATGCAATAATAAAAATATCATGGAGCTATTTAGCTCACTCAAAAGTGTTTCCAGACTTGTTTTTTTGCCTGTACGCAGGTATTTTACAGAAGTTTGTTGGGTTGAGTGCTGGTACTTCGTTTTGGTGTGGTGTTTATTGACCGGAGCACCCCTCTTAACACATGCACAGCTAACTTTGGATTTTTATATACACACACACACACACACATATATATATATATATATATATATATATATATATATATATATATATATATATATATATATCTACCCAGCCACTGGGGATGCACAAGCCAGTGCATTTCTTTGTGCCGGTCCTAAGCCCAGATAAATAGGGAGGGTTGCGTCAGGAAGGGCATCCAGTGTAAAATTTTGCCAAATCTTACATGCAGACAACAGTACAGAAATACATACCAGATCAGTCGAGGCCCGGGTTAACAATGACCGTGACCAGTACTGTTGGCCAACAGGGTGCTGGCGGAAATTGGGTTACTGCTGGCCGAAGGAGGAGAAGCGGGGGAAGGCATGCCTGAAGGCAGGTAAAGGCTAGGACTATCACAATAGTGAGGGTCAGAACTTTGAATGCTGGCAGTATGACTGGTACAGGGAGAGAGCTAGCTGATATGATGGACCAAAGGAAGGTTGGTATATTGTGTGTGCAAGAGACCAGATGGAAGGGGAGCAAGGCTAGGTGTATCGGAGGCAGTTTTAAATTGTTTTATCATGGTGTGGATGGGAAGAGAAATGGCGTAGGCATTATCCTGAAGGAACAGTATGCTAAGAGTGTTTTGGAGGTGAAAAGAGTGTCGGATAGAGTGATGTTTATGAAGCTGGAAATTGATGGTGTAATGCTGAATGTTGTTAGTGCATATGCTCCACAAGTTGGGTGTGCAATGGATGAGAAAGTAAAATTTTGGAGTGAGTTGGATGAAGTGGTGATGACTGTACCCAAGGGCGAGAGACTGGTGACTGGAGCAGATTTCCATGGGCATTTTGGTGAAGGGAACAGAGGGGATGAGGAAGTGATGGGTAGGTATGGTGTTAAGCAAAGGAATGCAGGTCAGAAGGTAGTAGATTTTGAGAAAAGGATGGACATGGCTGTGATGAATATGTATTCTAAATAAGAGGGAGGAGCATAGGGTGACATAGAAGAGTGGAGGAAGATGCACACAGGCGGATTATATCTTATGTAGAAGGGCTAGTCTGAAGGAGATTGGAGACTGTAAAGTGGTGGCAGGGGAAAGTGTAGTTAGGCAGCATAGGATGGTGGTTTGCAGAATGACATTGGTGATCAAGAAGAGGAGGATGAGTGTGAGAACAGCACCAAGGATCAAATGGTGGAAATTGACAAAGGGTAATTGTGAGGTGATGTTCAGAGAAGAGTTAAGACAGGCACTGGGTGGCAGTGAAGAGTTACTGAATAGCTGGGTAACTACAGCAGAGCTAGTAAGAGAAATGGCTAGAAGGGTGCTTGGTGTGACATCTGGAAAGAGGAAGGAGGACAAGGAGACCTGGTGGTGGAATGAAGAAGTACAGGAGAGTATACAGAGAAAGAGGTTGGCGAAGAAGAAGTGGGATTGTCAGAGGGATGAAGAAAGTAGACGAGTATAAGGAGATGAGGTGCATGGCAAAGAGATAGGTGGCAAAGGCTAAGGATAAGGCGTATGAAGAATTGTATAAAAGGTTGGACACTAAGGAGGGAGAAAAGGACCTGTACCGATTGGCTAGACAGAGGGACCGAGCTAGTAAAAATGTGTAGCAGGTAAGGGTGATAAAGGATAATGAGGGAAACGTACTCACAAGCAAGGAGAGTGTGTTGAGCAGATGAAAAGAGTACTTTGAGGGGTTGATGAATGAAGAGAATGAGAGGGAGAGAAGGCTGGATGATGTACGGATAGTGAATCATGAAGTGCAGTGGATTAGCAAGGAGGAAGTAAGGATAGCTATGAAGAGGATGAAGAATGGAAAGGCTGTTGGTCCAGATGACATACCTGTGGAAGCATGGAGGTATTTAGGTGAAATGGCAGTGCAGTTTTAAACTAGATTGTTTAATGAAATCTTGGAAAGTGAGAGGATGTCTGAGGAATGGATAAAAACTGTTTTGGTACCGATTTTTAAGAATAAGGGTGATGTGCAGAGCTGTAGTAACTACAGAGGGATTAAACTAATCAGTCACAGGATGAAGTTATGGGAAAGAGTAGTGGCAGCTAGGTTAAGAAGGGAGATAATGATTAGTAATCAGCAGTATGGTTTTATACCAGGAAAGAGCACTATAGATGCAATGTTTGCTCTGAGAGTGTTGCTGGAGAAGTACAGAGAAGGTCAGAAGGAGTTGCATTGTGTCTTTGTGGATTTAGAGAAAGCATATGACAGGGTGCCTAGAGAGGAGTTGTGGTATTGTATGAGGAAGTCGGAAGTGTCAGAGATGTATGTAAGTGTGTTACAGGATATGTACGAGGGTAGTGTGACAGCAGTGAGGTCTGCAGTGGGAGTGATGGATGCATTTAAGGTGCAGGTGGGATTACATCAAGGATCAGCTCTGAGCCCTTTCTTATTTGCAATGGTGATGGACAGGTTGACAGACGAGATCAAACAGGATTCCCTGTGGACTATGATGTTTGCAGATGACATTGTGATCTGTAGTGAGAGTAGGGAACAGGTGGAGGAGACCCTGGAGAGGTGGAGATATGCTCTACAGAGAAGAGGAATGAAGGTCAGCAGGACTAAAACAGAATATATTTGTGTGAATGAGAGGGAGGATAGAGGAATGGTGAGGATGCAGGGAGTAGAGGTGTTGAAGGTGGATGAGTTTAAGTACTTGGGATCAACAGTTCAGAGTAATGGAGAGTGTGGAAGAGAGGTGAAGAAGAGAGTACAGGCAGGATGGAGTGGGTGTAGAAGAGTGTCAGGAGTGATTTGTGACAGACGAGTACCAGCAAGAGTGAAAGGGAAGGTCTTCGAGAGGGTAGTGAGACCAGCTATGTTATATGGGTTGGAGACAGTGGCATTGACAAAAAAGCAGGAGTCAGAGCTTGACGTGGCAGAGGTGAAGATTTTAAGATTTGCACTGGGTGTGACAAGGATGGACAGGATTAGGAATAAGTATATTAGAGGGTCAGCCCAGGTTGGAAGGTTTGGAGACAAAGCCAGAGAGGCAAGATTAAGTTGGTTTGGACATATGCTGAGGAGGGATGCAGAGTATATTGGGAAAAAGACACTAAGGATGAAGCTGCCAGGTAACAGGAAAAGAGGAAGGCCTAAGATAAGGTTAATGGATGTGGTGAGAGAGGACATGCAGGTGGTTGGTGTGACAGAGCAAGATGCAGAGAACAGGAAGAAATGGAAACAACTGATCTGCTGTGGCGACCGCTAATGGGAGCAGCTATATATATATATACACACACACACACACACACACATACACATTTACATCTTGCAGGGTGATTCAAAGGTTCATAGGAGAATACTAGTTTAACTGCCCTGATGTGCCATTTTGATTCTCACTAATAATCCATGGCCAGAATCAAACCCTGCACCTTGTGTTTATGAGATAAAATCTTTAACAATTATACTAACCCCCCCCCCATTAAAGCTTATTAGCTCAGTATAATACAAATATGCTCTCTGTTAACAGGTTTATAGGTGAGCCCTAGGCCATTTTAAGCCAAACCAGTTGCCCTTTCAAAGGCATGAATCAAACCAGGTACCTTACATCTGTGAGGTAAACACCGTAATCATTATACTAACCCCCAACCTCTTCATCAGCTTTCAGAAGATTAGCCAACTGGAGCCACCACCACTTCCCCTTAAGATGGTGGAGCCAGCAGTAGCCTGTCACTGTTATTTCCCCATGCCACCCTTGCTCTTCCATGCCCCCCTTACTCTTCCATTGCTGCAGATGATATTCACATTTCAGTGGGGGCTGCAGTGATGGCATTAATCCTCTGCGTCACAGACAGGCACCTTAATTATTCAAGGATGATAAGTAATTACTCAAAAATGTTTGACAGATGCACTGCATAGCTAGTATTTGCATCCCATTAACATAAAAAAAGTTTATTGTTAAAAGAAGTGTGCCTGGAATGCTTATTTGCAAGTTTCAGCCACCCAAGGATTCAATTTTCCAAACTGCACATACATGTCCATGCAATGTTTTAGTCAATATGTGCATGCATGTGTTCGTGCGTATGTTTACATATGTGTCTTCACATCTGGTCAGTCATAGGTCTTTCTACCTTATGCATACTATGAGCCAAGATATGATTTATTCCACCCCATAGCCCTGGATTAGATTAAGTAGGTCATTATTATAGTAGAACATATGTTGATTTATACTCCAAAGATAAAAGCAAACAGCTAAAACATATCTTAGTGTTTTAATATCTAAATAATTTGTTATATGATGGAAGAGTTTCACATTCCTTTGAGATGCACTATACTCCAAGCTAGAGGCAAACATAATATGACACTGCACTGAGCTCAGTGGCGGTACTGAAACACAGACCACTGCAACTAGTGACAATCAGATGAGACATTACGACTTTTTAACTACCATTAAGCACTTAATGGTCAATCTGAACACAAAGTATGATTATAGGCAAAGCATCTATCCATCCAGAAACCCAATCCAGAATGCCAAAAGATATGTTTAAAGAGTTAAACAGACCTTCCCTGTGTCTGCTTAAATAGCTAAACATTCTTCATTTGTTATATTTTTACAATTCATTATATAAAACCAGCCATAATAAATAGCACAGATTTCATCAATGTGAGCTACTGTGAATGAGTCACCATATTAATAGATGTGTACCTGTGAAGCACACTTCATTTCATCCCCACTGCTTCATTTTTCAAAAGTCATAGAGCTGCTGTTTAACAAAGCCAACTCTGCTGTGGTCACTTTGTAGAACTGCTGTCACAAATGAGTACCTCCACAGGAAAGGAAACACAATTTGCAATAAAAAATATCATGCTGCCCCAACCCCACCCCTACATGCACACACAGACCTTTTACTTTTTATGTCCTAATTCTAGGCCATGCCTTCTCAGGGAAAGGAGAAATCCCAGGTATACTGCAAAACAGATGTTACAAGAAAACACCAGACTAGGGATTTCACATAAGAATCTCAGTAACTAGTGTTTTGCACACAAACCTACATTCCATATAATGCAGCTTAATAGATGTAGTATATGCTGAACTGTATTAAAACATGATTTATTTTTGAGAGGACCATGAAGATGTCAGCTTTATTTGGTTATCCCTTTAATACAGTGCAGGATGGACTCATATGGTTCCTGCAACACACTGGGGGCCTGAGATGATTGCACCTCTCTTTCTCCTCCTTCCTATTCCAACCCAGACATTGCCATTATATTAGTGGTAACATTCAGTGTGACACTTAGAGACACAAAGAGGCGAACATTCAAGCATCCGTATTAAAGCAATGGCTTCATACTTAGCATATTCACTACAGTTATTAGGCAATGATATCATTTGCTCTAGTTTTTTATTAAACTGAAAGTTATCATATCACTTGCAAGACTCTGCTGACTGACTTGCACACACATATACACACATCTGTAAGCATACACACACAGACACACACACACACACACACACACACACACACACACACACACACACACACACACACACACACACACACACGTATGCACAAACATACTCATACAGATACACCTACATGTATAATTGATACACACAAACATGCAGATAGATGCATGCATGCATGCACACATACATACATACATACATACATACACTTACGTATACACACTCATACACATGTACAGACATAGATACACATGCACATACAGATGTGTGCATGCATGTTCAGACAAGCACATGCACACACCACACACACACACACACACACACACACACACACACACACACACACACACACACACACACACACACACACACACACGTACCTGCATGTATAATTGTTTGGGATTTAATTAGGTAGAGCCAGGGAATACCAGGATTTTCCTTTACAGCAATTTAAAGTCTGCTGCAAAGAACTGACAATGAGATAAATCATTCTTCATTTATCTCTGCATCACAGCAAAGATGTAAAGACAACCAATCTGTATTTGTCTGACAAGAGAGATGAGCAGGATTAGACAATCGAGGTGAGAAAAATAGATTGTGGATCAAGGTAAATTTTTTACTTCAATCTCTTGTCTTCAGCCTTTTCTTTAGCTCATCTTGGTACTGCTGTACATATCAAATGACTCCATAATTAAAGTTTGCATTGAAAAGCTGCTGGAAATCATGCGAATAAAGAGATGCTCCAGTTCTATACGCTTACAAACAGCAGCTCTTTTTCTTCTAGAAATAGGTCTGGTTTCCAAAAAATACACTTCTGAAGTAGTACAGAAACACAGGAAATTAAAGTTCAAACTGTTATCTTGCATCATTAAGGGACAGGGGCTGGTGAACCCATTGTCTTGGAAAATCCAGTTTAACTGTATAGCTAAAACAGGACAGAAAATGATTGATGGGATAAAAATACAGTGTCACACAGAAAAATGTCTAATAAATATTGTAGATACACTAAACATGAGTGCATTAAAAGACAAATTGTAGATAGAAAATAAAATAGTCATAAAAGAAATGTGGATAATTTTGATTGGAAAGAGGAAATTACCGAATTATGTCCCCTATCAAGTAGGAAATAAAAACGATAGTCACCTCTTGTACTAATAGAGGGGTTAGGGTGATGTTTGTTAACATTCTACCGATTCATAAATATTGGGAAGAATTAACATGTATAGCTATATCAATGAGCAGCAATGTAAGGAAATTAATAATTTACATCTCCCTGTCTGAGACTACATGGTTGAATTCCATACATATGTTTTACTTAATAGGTATCACTGGAGGCATAGTGAGAATAAAGTTCCCACTCAGAAGTTAACGAAAGGTTTTAGGTAGAGTGCAATGATGGCTTTAATCATCTTCATCACAGACAAGCACCTTAATTATTGAAGGTTGATAAGTAATTACAAAAAAAATGTGTTGTTGATGAATTACTTAGCTATTATTTGCACCCCATTAACATAAAAAAAAATGTATATTATTATAAGGGTTAGTATAATGACTGGGGTGCTTAGCTCACAGACACAAAGTACAGGGTTTTAGTCTTACCTTTTGGGTGGGTTTGGCATAACGGTGAGCAGGGGTTATTATCTGTGCTTAAAATGGCCCTTCAGGGAAGTTAGCCTAGTATGAACCTATGAGAAAAAGTGTGTCTGAAATGCTTGTTTACAAATTTCAACCATTCAAAGATGCAGTTCTCCAAACTGCTCATAGGTGTCATGTGTGTGCATGTGCATGTGCGTGTGTCTGCACATCCCATCATGCTGTAAAAGGCCTGCCAGGGATAAGTTGCTGTGCCTACTTTTGAGTATTAGTGTAACTTGCCACTCTGTGGGGAAGAGACAGATTAGGATATCTCAGTATACTTTTATCTATTGCAGGACTCTATTTTGCTATTCATTCAGATAACTACTACAGAATAATTAAGAACAACAACCAATGATGCTTTCATATTTGTTTTCTTCTCTGGAAGCGTGTCAGCTTCTGCTTGTAAGATTTGTTTATGCAGCACTTAAAGTTATGTTTTATATTGCAGTGAATGGAATAAGCAGTCTGTGTCTCAGTAAATTTTTCCCCAGCATTTCAATAATTACACTATGTATATATTTGGATTCACAGTGGTGGCTTCATTTGACTTAGAGTGGTTTTGTGAGGTCCCAGTGACTCCTATTGTATATGAAGTTGCCTTTTTTCTTATTTTACATTGTAGGTAAGTGCTAGGCTAGCTGACCTCATAAGCCATTTTCCTTAGCAGAAACCCAGCTCTGTACACTTTGACTATGAGGAAAACACCTTAACCAGCATGCCAGCTCTTGATGGTAGCAATCTGCTTTATTTTTTATTTTGGTAGTAGAGCTAAACCAAACTTAAGATAGACTTAGGTTATAGGAGTTGTATTAGGTGGGTTATGTTTTTAGGTGGTGTTACAGTCTCAGTTTTGTGTATATAGCATGTAAGCTTTACTTTGTAGTGACCTCTCCAAACACGGTGGGTTAAGGGGATTTTAATTACTCTGATGATGCAGCAATAGTACAACTAAGCCATTGGTTATGCACTGAGAGCATACATAACTGTGCAGCAATAGTACAAGTAAGCCTTTGGTTATGCACTGAGAGCATACATAACTGTGCAGCAATAGTACAAGTAAACATTTGGTTATGCACTGAGAGCATACATAACTGTGCAGCAATAGTACAAGTAAGCCTTTGGTTATGCACTGAGCGCATACATAACTGTACAACAATAGTACAAGTAAGCCTTTATTTATGCACTGAGAGCATACATAACTGTACAACAATAGTACAAGTAAGCCTTTGGTTATGCACTGAGAGCATACATAACTGTGCAGCAATAGTACAACTAAGCCTTTGGTTATGCACTGAGAGCATACATAACTGTGCAGCAATAGTACAAGTAAGCCTTTGGTTATGCACTGAGAGCATACATAACTGTGCAGCAATAGTACAAGTAAGCCTTTGGTTATGCACTGAGAGCATACATAACTGTGCAGCAATAGTACAAGTAAGCCTTTGGTTATGCACTGAGAGCATACATAACTGTGCAGCAATAGTACAAGTAAACATTTGGTTATGCACTGAGAGCATACATAACTGTGCAGCAATAGTACAAGTAAGCCTTTGGTTATGCACTGAGAGCATACATAACTGTGCAGCAATAGTACAAGTAAGCCTTTAGTTATGCACTGGGAGCATACATAACTGTGCAGAAATAGTACAAGTAAGCCTTTGGTTATGCACTGAGAGCATACATAACTGTGCAGCAATAGTACAAGTAAGCCTTTGGTTATGCACTGAGAGCATACATAACTGTGCAGCAATAGTACAAGTAAGCATTTGGTTATGCACTGAGAGCATACATAACTGTGCAGCAATAGTACAAGTAAGCCTTTGGTTAGGCACAGAGAGCATACATAACTGTGCAGCAATAGTACAAGTAAGCCTTTGGTTACGCACTGAGAGCATACATAACTGTGCAGCAATAGTACAAGTAAGCATTTAGTTATGCACTGAGAGCATACATAACTGTGCAGCAATAGTACAAGTAAACATTTGGTTATGCACTGAGAGCATACATAACTGTGCAGCAATAGTACAAGTAAGCCTTTGGTTATTCACTGAGAGCATACATAACTGTGCAGCAATAGTACAAGTAAGCCTTTGGTTATGCACTGAGAGCATACATAACTGTGCAGCAATAGTACAAGTAAGCCTTTGGTTATGCACTGAGAGCATACATAACTGTGCAGCAATAGTACAAGTAAGCCTTTGGTTATGCACTGAGAGCATACATAACTGTGCAGCAATAGTACAAGTAAGTCTTTGGTTACGCACTGAGAGCATACATAACTGTGCAGCAATAGTACAAGTAAGCATTTGGTTATGCACTGAGAGCATACATAACTGTGCAGCAATAGTACAAGTAAACATTTGGTTATGCACTGAGCATACATAACTATGCAGCAATAGTACAAGTAAACATTTGGTTATGCACTGAGAGCATACATAACTGTGCAGCAATAGTACAAGTAAACATTTGGTTATGCACTGAGAGCATACATAACTGAATCAATGCTGTAATGTGAAGTGTATAATGAATGAAAATGGTATCTACTTAGTTAGCAGATAGGTATATTATACTCACACACACAAAGAAAAGGTGTGTGTGTGTGCACGCACGTGTGTGTGTGTGTGTGTGTGTGTGTGTGTGTGTGTGTGTGTATGTGTGTGTGTGTGTGTGTGTGTGTGTGTGTGTGTGTGTGTGTGTGTGTGTGTGTGTGTGTACATGTACACATGTGTATGTATCGGTGAGTATGTGTCCTAAGGGGTGTGTCAGTAAACATGTGTGTGTCTGTCTGACTGTCTACTGTACTTAGGTATGTCAGTGACTGATGCTTTATAAGTATATTTTCTAACCTCTAAGATACTCACTAGTTTCTGTCATTTAGCTTCTCCACTTTCATCCCTTTGCTTTAACATATGTCTCTCTCCTGCCCCCAAGTTAATCATACCTCTGTTATCCATTCACAGAATAAACATAGTCAGTAGATATCGTTTATGAAGGGAGTATAGTGTGCTATGCTGTGCCCTATGCAGTTCTCAGCCATTTGTTACTGACCATCTGTGTAGCTTTATTCCTGAGGTGAATTACTTTACACTGTTCATCAACAGATATGACAGAGATAATAATACTCCATAATCATGTACATTTTTTGTACTTTTTGGATTTTATCTGACATTTTAACAGTGATACATGCATTCTACATTATGTCTTTTTAGGTGGACACTGTTCAATTATTAAAACCCATAGTACTTAGTTAAACTGAGTTCCATTCTAAAAGTACATTTTAGATACATTTATTTTGTTCCGACCAAAGATCACAAATAAAAATCCTAAAAAGTGTCAAATGGCAGCAGTAAATTCAAAAGCAACAGAAGCATCCATGGTGCTAATTCTCTAATTAGTTAGATATGACTGAACTAAATCACAAAATATTATGCATGGGAGTATGTCTGAGTCTGCATACCGAAGCATATTATTTAGAAACATGTATTCATCCACACCAGGCACGCTGTGTGTGTGTGTGTGTGTGTGTGTGTGTGTGTGTGTGTGTGTGTGTGTGTGTGTGTGTGTGTGTGTGTGCGTGTGTGTGCGTGTGTGTGCGTGTGTGTGTGTGTGCTCGCGTGCATGCATGCATGCGTGCATGTGTGTGTGCCATACAAATCAGCTCCCATGTGAGTTTCACTGCACATACATGACATGTATGTTCCACACGTGTAAAATCAAAGTTTTGTCTGCTGTAATTTTCAGCATTAACCTGTGCACCCATAACATGTAGAAACTTATTAAGCATAGCAAGAAGCAATTGTTTGTGTGATTATCACTTAATACAATGGCAGACATGCTTAACTAGCAGAACATTCAGCAGTACCCATGAACTGTGCATAAATTTCCAAGAATGGCAATATATCAACATGTAAATAAGTCTGCTCATTTCTCTGGTATGGGCAGAAATTTAAAGCTATATTGTTTAAATGTGTGGTCTCTCTATAACTCATATTTACAAAGTGTTACTACTGATTAATGCTTACAAGATGATGTGAAGCTGGGCTATCTTGTAAACTGAATTGATTTTCTCTGATAATGTATTTAATATACCTCATCAAAATAATCATACTCTTTCAAATAATGTCTCTTATTACCCTGAATAAAATTAAAGTGCAGAGGAGCACCATTTGAAAATGAGAAATAGATTTGTTGATGTATTGCTGTGCATGATATATATAAAAGGTTTATTATATAAATATTAAAACCTAATTTTATGAACAACTGATGTTATGCAACATCTTAATCAAGCAGAAAATAGAAAACCTTTAAGCATTAAAACAGAGATCTTACAAGAACAAAATGTCAACATGCTTTTACATTAAATGACCATTACAGATACTAATTTCAATACCTCAGAGAAATAAGAGGTAATCTGTTACACATATACATTAGTTGTTCCAGTTATGTTGTACAAAAACTGCATGCTATGTTATTTGATTATTTTTCTATTTGACAGTGCTTTGGATAATTTGATCAATATAGGAATAGTTTTCTACCTTGGTTTCTGAAGATTTTTTTTTTTTTATTATTTTCTTCTTTTTTTGTTTTGCTAGTCTCATTGCAATCCTTGATGTCTTTTTAGTGTGGGTGGGTTATTCATATAGCATATATTCATATATATATATATTCATATATTCATATATATTCACATATTCATTATTCATATTCAATAGGTTTAAAGTTTAGTTAAGCATAACAGTTAAGTTTATTTTTAGTTAGTTTAGATTGAATAGGCTCTGTTTTGTAAGTATTGACATTTTCTGATTAAATAGTCCCAGTTAGGATTTTATTTCATGTTTTTTTAAAATAAGAATGAATAGTTTTGTAGTTTTTGAGTTAGGTATATAGATCTGTGCTTAGTGGGTGAAGTTGCTGATTCATTTACATTAAGCTGGCTTGGCTGCATAAATCATGGTTTTATTTATTTATTTTTGTTCTATTTCAGATTTGTTGCATTAATTAAGTGTTGATTTGAATTTAGGGGATTGTTCAAGTGGGCTAGGTTGCCTTGAGAGCTGCAAGCATCCGTACTGGATTCAAAGCTGCAAGTCAGTGCTTAACATATTAATGGTACAGACCACTGAATAATAACCTTTAATACTACCAGTACATTTTTGGGGAAGCTCTGCTTAAACTCTGTATACTTTAAAAAATGAAAACCGAATCTAGAATAAGGCAGTACATTAAATGAAGCAATCACCCATTCAGAGGACATAAGTTACCAAAACCTTTATCTATGCTTTCCTTGCAGAATCAGCATTTACCCCTACATCCCTGAAAATTTAATTTGCTATTTGGTTCTAGCACTGATCTTTTTGAACTATGTGCTAGTTGAATATATCATCCTTGTGAATACGTTGAAGGACTGGCAGCTGTCAATCAAAGGGTTGCATGGTGCATGTGATGATCATAGACACGTGATGGCCTTTATTTAAGAAAATACTTAGGTTTCTGATGTTTTGGATATGTTGTGTGCTATTGGGATGATGCAATAGAAAATAATATTTACTGCAGATATTGATAGAACCATTTTATTCTGTTTTAGGAGCTGGGAGCTTCTGGTACAGATGAAGAAGTTTTTTTTTTTTTTTTTTTTTTTTTTTGCTTCTGATTTGTAAACTCTTTATTCACATGGTATCTAAAAATAATGGTTGCGGTTTTGTTGGAATGGAATTAATTGAGAGTGCATACTGCTTCACCAAATTAGAATTAGAGTAATGTCCATTGTTTTACTGAGCTGGAGTAGAAAGAAGAGAACATATAGTTTAAATGATTGGTCAGATCCCATACTTTTTAAACACCAAAGAACCACATCTTTAAATTGGTAGTTTCTTTCCAACATTGTGCCAGATGTTCAGAACAACTGGGAAGCATTACTGTCAAGTATGCAACTAATGTCTTATTTGCATTAATATCATCCATTTCATTCTGACAAGTGGGCTCCTGATGTTTTATAAATAAGTGAAACTCAACATGGGATGATACATTAATAAAACAAAACTGTATAAAAAAAAAACAAAATCTAAATAAATAAAAAAAAAGCATGGATTGCATAGCAAAGACAGCTTAATTTGCAATCCATCTGACAGGATAGTGAGCAGTTGATTACCTGTGCAAAATGAAGAATCCTGTTTAAATGCTACACAAAAGTATAAAAAATAATTTTGCAGGGGAAGTGCTGTGTGAGGGGACTATAACAGTTACATAATGCCCCGGTGCTAGGTATGGATTACATAATCATGTGGAGCTGCATGTCTTAGACTATCAAAAATTGGGCTGTTCCATATATCGCTGAGGACATGTGACAATAGCCTATACTTTGAGATGGTTTATCCTTGTAATAGTATATTTTAAAAATCTGGGTGTGGGCAAAGTCTCTTATGTTATGTAGTACAGGGACTGTAGCCATACAGAAAAAAGAAAAATATATTTAAATTGAAAAGTGGTTGCCATGTTAGACTGTGTAGATCTAAAGAAGAAATGCAGACAATATTTTATTAAATTGGAAACAACAAGAAACTGTCAGGTTAACTAGGCATAAGCCTGTTAGATTTTCAAGTACTTCAGCTATCCTGGAGGAAAAAAGCATATTCCATACCAAAGGAAGTTAGCTTACTGATGTCAGTTAAGAGCAGATATAAACAAAATGTCAATGGCTTAGGCAAATAATCTCTTTTTAATTGAGAGCATTGAAAATATCTACTGCCTAAAAACAGAAATGAAAATGATTTATCTGAAATACAAATGTCAGATCTTCACATGAGATTTTTGAAATAGTAGAATAGTTAAGAAGCAAGTAAAAGTACCAGTTTCGGTAATTCAGAGAAAATGGAATAATTAGTTTTCATTTTATGTAGTTAAGTATAGACATGCTTGTTTACAGGTATTTGAACTTACAAAGTCAATTTATCCTCAACAATTAATAAACACTGTTGATTCTGTTATTTAGTATATGGATGAACTCAAAATTAATAGTATTAACTAAAACACTGAGTATTACACAAGAAACTAAAAATAAATTAATAGTAATATTATGTAGTAAAAATGTTACTGTTTAGATTCTCATAGCAATTATGATTATGTATGTTGTACAACCATACACATTGATTTGAGTTTTATGTGTGGCATTGTATTATAACAGCATTTTAAGAAACAATAATATTGAATGTAAAAAATATATATAGTTTGTATTTATGTGAATCTCAATGATTTTGTGATGTAGTCACTTGTGATATTTCCAACACTATTTTTATTTCTGTACTCTAGCATTTCCTTCATAAATTATACTATGTGTACATTTTCTTAAAAGTGTATGAATCTTATTATAGTACAATAGTTTAAATTAAACATAATATTTCAACTCATATAAACTAAATATTTTATTTGACTGACATCAAAAAATCACATTTACATTTTTTGTTGATGTAGCTTTTCATTATGTTATGTATTCATTTTCATTAATATCACATGTGATATAACATAAGCCCTTAACTAAACATTTTGTAATCATAAACAACATCGCACTATGTCTGGCTGTCGGTATTTTATTTAACTCTGCAATAGTATATTATCAAGATGTACAATGTGCAACAATTTTCCAAGCCAGAAAAAATATGTACTAAATAAGTATTTGTACCAGGAGAACTTCATCAATTTTATTGTTTATTAATTCAGTTGCTTATGATGCTGTCTCTGCTAACAGATCCTGGATAAATATAAGGAAGCTGAAAATGTCCTTGGAGAATATTTTCAGCAATATCCTGTGAAAAATAGAAGAAGTTATATTTTATCATAACACTGTATATATAACTGCATAAAGATGACTTCAAGTTAATTAGTAGTGTTTGCAGTGTTTAGGAAAAATACTTAGACAAGTGAGATATCTACTTATCTGAAACTAAAATTAGAAAGGCTTGGCAAAACAATTATAGCTGACATTAATGTTCAGGCAAGGTTCTCAAGCTTTGGTAGAGAAAAAAAACCAGGAACAGACTAAACATGATAGGGATAGTTTTTCCATAATCTGGGATAAAGAAATGAAATTACCTCATCACTGAAAAATAACTTGTTTTCTAGAATATAGTTGTCAACAGAAAAAAAAAAAACATGCAAAAAATGTCAGTGGAGTTTGCACAAAGATGATAGAATAAGAAACACAATTTGAGTGTGTAACAGGAGTGATCTGAGAGTTTAACAAAAGAGTATTGATATATGCATAGGTTGCATAAATATGTTCATGTCATGAGAGGTCAAATGAGTGGCACAATTAATCATCAGGTTTTGAAAGAGATATGTATAATTTTGTGATACATAGGTGGCCTTTGGAGGAGTAAACCTTCTTTAACAATATATGATCTATTAAACAGGGAAAATATATGCATGTAAGATAAGAAGCACGTGGTTTACATTAAGAATCCTGAGTCCAGGTTAGACAAAACTCACAATGTCAACTAACAGTTGGCCGATTCCATTTCGTCTAACCTGCATAAGTACGAGGGAACCCTTTAACGAATGCAATGTGCATTCACACAGCTTTCATCAGTGACGTGAACACAGTAAAGTACATTTGCAGTAAAGTGTGGATCAGGAAATTACCATTTTCACCACTGTAGTGCGATTTCAGAGTTGGAATATATAAGTGGCAGGGGGTGTGAGGGGCGCAGCCCCCCACTGGGGCCTACAGAGGTGCTTGCCCTGCTGCAAAACATATGATTGTCAGTAGTATGGATGTAGTCCGTACTGCTTGCTGTAGCTTTCATACTGCAGAAGTCAAATTTGACTTTGTTGCAGTACTTTCGGTATTGCAAACAGTTTACTGTTGTGAACATCGAAGATTTGAATCGCACTTCTGATAGGGTTACGTTCTCATCTTCAATGTTATGATAGTAAACCGAAGCACACATATTAGAGTTGTAAGGAGATTTGTATGCAGAGAGAAAGAAGACTGATCAAGTCCAAAAAGAGTCATTCACATTCAAGATGTTTTACAAATTAATCAATAGATCATAATACCAATTAGTGATGAATACCAAAGTTTAGCAACTGGGCCCAAAACATGGTTGGTCTCACATACACTATCTATGGACATCTAGCTGTCACTTTTTCAAATTAGATAGGTACTCTTTACTGGGATTTAATTTTTTTTAACAGTGATTAGTAACCATATTTTAATTACATTTATTTACATCTTTCGAAACATTAAGTAGTACTATTTACAAATTTGTTGTTGAGAATATATTCAAGCCGCAGCAGTGAAACTGCATAGTCAAACTGCGTTGTCTCCTCTTTTAGGGGACAATGAACCCCTAAAATTAAGCAAGATGCTTGAATGACTGCAATTTGTTTTTGACTTTTGTAGCCTAGTAGAGTGACAACTGCAATATGTAGTGTTTCAAAAGTAGATTTCTGGCTCTCTAATTCCATCCGACAAGACCTTAGTAGAGATTTCCAGTGGTAAGGTACTTCCCATCTGAATAAAAGCACTGTATGAAGGAGAAGGTGAGGGGTGGGTATAATAAAATAAAACAACCGAAAAACACTGCAGAAAGACCAGGCATGACACCAGATGTAGGAAAACTAGTATTTAATACACCATGAAAAATGGAGGGCACACTGGGTTTCTCCATAAGCAAATAGTTGTACGTGCCAAGATCTATCAAAACCTGCACTAAAAAATCCATGATAGCCAAGTAATTTTTTTTATATATATAACATTAATTTAATTCTTCAAAACCTTAGTATATTTACTCCCATCATCAAGAATATCCATTATTTTGACCACATAAGTTATAGTATCCATAATCATTGCCCCTCCATGTCAGGTTTCATAACTCTCACATACTTATTATTCATAAATTCCTACAATAATATTTTCTCATCAAGGGAGAGGTTGGAACAAAACTTATTAACCTGGATGCCCTTCCTCAACTCATTTTCCACTAAATTCTCAACATTCTTTAATTGGGAATATAGAGGAGAGTTTTAAGTACCTTTCTTCCTTAGAACCTCTTCCTGCCTACTACAGTCATCACATTCAGAAAACAACAACTCTAAATTATTTTTCAACATGAAAAGTTTAAGATCAATTAAGACACTGCTAATTCACATTTCCTCCTAGGAATAAACTTAAAACCTTTAGAAAACAATTTAAAATGTGTCTCACTAATATTGACATTACTATAATTAAAATATTCTAATTACCATAGGTGTACTTGAAATTATCTCTTACAATTTCTGATCCATCAAGTTTTGCTAAAACACTCAGTATCTCCCCCTCTGCAGTACCCTCCCCTTATTATAATTGTACTTGTAATAAGGGGGACTTTTGTCCCTGACTTTTTCCGATGTGGGGTAATTCTAAAGGGTCATTTAAACTGAACTGTGGGTTAGGTACATCAACTTCCATATGAACTTCATCATGTCTTCCATCCCTCATAAAATTCTCATCCCTGATATAATCATGTTGTTTCTGCCAACTAATTTGAGGGTTCATAAATCCCCTAGGTTGAGTGTTACATTGATGTTCCTCATATTCCACCCTATCCCTGTCTAGTTTCCTACTTTCCTGTTAACTAAAAGCTTACATCTTTCATCAATTTTAGTTATAATATTAAAATATTTTCCTTCTCTTGTTCTATAGTAAACATAAGGTCATTCCCAATGCAATGATTAATTCCTTCAATTTGGGCATAAACTACTGCCATTTCCTTTTATAATGGCCCTCATAATATCCATACCACATGCATCAAATATTTTTAAAAGCTCTTTATTACATTTAGAACCATCCTGTTCATTGTTAGGATACTTATATATGCAACGTCCTTTGGAGACAATACTCCTACTAATGCATTCCTTCAAATAGCTGCTATCCAGTACTAATGTCCTTGAGCTGTAGTGGGCTTCTGAACATTTCTTCTAGTTTTACCGAAAAATGGAATGTGGATTTGAGAGAGAGGACTGCAGAATGTGATATCCTTGCCAACGAACAATGGACACAGAGACAAGGTGATTCTCATGCTGTTGTTAGCAGTCTTAATGATGTTAGTCATGATTTAGGGGTTTGGCTCACTAAGAAATTTTCTTTTGTTGCTGTTGGAGCAATCCCATTATGCTAATACATTCTCAGACACTTATGAAAATAACAGTAAAAGACTTTATGACTGCATGCTTAAATATAGAACTTTAGGACTGGATAACAGCTATTTGAAGGAATGTATTAGAAGGGGTATTATCTTCCAATTTATATAGGAATTTCCACTCCCACAAGGTGTGTGCAGGGCAGAGCATGCTGGATTTTTCACTCCCAGCAGTACAGGAAATGAGTGAGCACACATGCTGCTTTACTTGGGTTTACAAGAAAAGGACTTATTGATGTGTTTTTACTTTTGATCTGTGGTTTCACATTGTGTGTGTGTGTGTGTGTGTGTGTGTGTGTGTGTGTGTGTGTGTGTGTGTGTGTGTGTGTGTGTGTGTGTGTATTGTGCTTGTGCTGACTAGTGAATGGGACCTCTTAAGCTGTGGGTCCAGTCTGCCCATTTGGTGGGCACAAATAATGTTACACTTGGAAATATGCCCAGCCTGTGAAATGGTCTGCCTCAGTAAGTGTCAAGGTAAAAACTGAGTTTTTTGTTATTATTGTTGCTATAAGTATGCCTGCGTGACCCCCCCCCTCCCAACTTAAACACACAGACACACACTTTCTCTGTATTCTAATTTATGTTCTCAAAGAACCCTGTCAAATAGATGCCAAAATCAGAAGATGTCAATAAAAGGGACATGACCAGTCCTGGTGCTTCAGTACATACAAGCAGTGGTAACATGACGGCTTTGATTTCTGTCAAGTGAGCGATGGAGAAATTCGTTTTTTCTGTTGCTGAAGTTTCTTTGTTTTGTTGGTGGAGCCTTGGAGAAATTGGATTAACTGATTGGAAACACATGACTGCAGAATGGAATGTGACACACACAGAAGAATCAAAGGAGGAGACACATGACGAGTCAGGACTCTGAAGCATATCCAACAGGCATGCGATGAGCCAAGCAGTTAACAGCTAAATATCTGTTGTTTGTTCACTAGCAGCTAGTCAGGAGTGTGCCTAGTTTTATATAGCCTATCTCAAACTTCACGCTTTCTGATAAACAATTATACAAGGGGAAGGGAAAGGCAATCACACACTACCACAAAAGGGACTGCACCCCCATTATTCCCATTGATAATTGCAATTAACATATTTTCCATTGTGCTGAGAATCTGAGATATAAACTCACGAAATATCATACTGGCATTTATTTCTGTAGCCAGTTCAGTGCAAAAGAGGAACTGATGTTTACTTTTATATTAATACTTTGTGTGATTGATGGATTAGTCATAGCTAAATTGTGCATAAGGGTAATTCAACAAAGATGAAGTAATTTGTTTAAAAATTATTTTTATGCAGTGTGGTATGATTATCATTTATTTTTTCTTAATGTGGATGGTTCAGCAACTGCGTTTTATTCTTACCATATGAAAAAGTATCCAATAATTAAGTACTACTTGTGTTTGTTATATAGACCATGTTGAAGAATTTTAGTATCTTTTTACTAAAGTAATCTTACCACCTAAGTTGCATTCATCTGCAAATTCAGTTATTCACAGTCCATTTCCCACTTTTACATCTTAGAAACATAATCCAAAAAGAAGTGGTTCCGTTGCAGAGCTTTGCTGTATTGAGCTGATAGCTCCTTTTGGAAGAGATGAGTAATCCCTAGTTGACTTGTTATGCCCTGTTGCTTAATCTTTGTTTTATACAGTGGATTACATATGAATTAGTATTTTATGTTACACAAATAGCAATTATTCCATTATGTGGGATATGCTGCACATCGTAGCTGGATCGAGATAAACAATATTGACTCTTCATTTAGCACTGCTGTTTTCTCGGCAAAGAACATCACACAGTTCAGATGATAAGATCTTCTCTTAACAAACCCAAATTGATCCATGTCTTACAGATGTAGCACCCCACCCACATCTTGTCTCTTTGGATGTCATCTATTATGACTACCTCCATGATTTTCTATAGGACAAAATACTATTGTGGATATTCATTAAATCGCTTGGTACAAATATGAATCTAAATGAAAGGGTTGCACAGAACAGGAGCTGTCTATATTTTTTTTTGGGGGGAGGGTTTAAGGAGGCAGGCTTTGTCTGAATGCACAGACATCACAACCATTACATAATCAATTGAAGTGCTTTACTGTTATCGTTATTTCTTTCACTTTTTCAATAAAACAGAGGTGTGTGCAGAAGGTGGCGACCTTTTGAGGTCATGTATAAACACTAAGCAGGCATGTGATGGATATGGATTGACAGCAGCAAAACAAAATCTCTCTCTTTCTCTCTCTCTCTCTCTCTCTCTCTCTCTATATATATATATATATATATATATCTGCTTGAAAACGTTGACTTAGTAGAATGTCGACATTCACAACAGTGAGACCACAATATTGAAATTTCAGAAAGCCGAACTCGTGGAATGTCGCAAGGTAACTCTGGGAAACTAACCATGGACAACTGCCAACTTAAATACGAACAGAATCAACAGAAACCCACCAATGTGAGGGACTTCACTCACCATGCCCCCCATGTGGGTGGCTGTGCCCCTCCCGCTAACTAAATATACCAACTCCGAAATCACACTACAGTGGAGAACAGGGCAAAAGTCACCATGGTGGCCCACTGGTTATTTTCCCAGAGTTAACTTGCGACGTTCTGGGAGATCGGCTTTCTCAAGTTTCAATGTTGTGGTCTCACTGTTGTGAACATTGACGTTTGATGTGTACAAAATGGGAAAAGTGCTTATCTATCTTTCAATATATTTATATATAGATAGATAGATATACATATCTGTCTCTACAGATAGACAGATAAACCTAAAGGGAAAAAAGATCACACAGACAAACATTTTGGTAAAAGTTGCAAGTACAACCCAGCCAAGCTAGAATCTTCAATGTGTAATATCTTAAATGTCCTGTAGTACAGGCCAATGAGATATATGTAAATGACTCCTAGGGACACAACAATGTTTAGGATACATGTCGTCTAAATGCCCATGATTTTTTACTTTTTACTTTTTAAGTCTTTACGGGTACATTCAGGCCAATTAAGCCAAATCCCTAGCTTTAAAGATGCATATCTCAGCTTTACAATGACCTCATCAGTCCATTACTCCATCACATTTTCTTTCATTTTCATCCCAAAGTAACATCAGGGGGGGGGGTACAGAGAGCAAAAGATTGTTGTAACATAAGTGAGGTACAGAGAGCAAAGGATTGCTATTTTTATTTTAAGGGGGTCATGCTTTGTATAAAAGCACAGGGAGATGCAATCACTGCTTCATGATTATATGACTTGTTTTGTGGTAGTGTATTAGCAAACAGATTGAAATGCATACATCTGACAGCAACAAACTGAAATATATTACTTTGGACATTTGTTTTTCAGCTTTTATCTCAATTTAAAATCATAATGGTATAAAGAAGGTGTGTTATATTTGGAGGAGGGGATACAGAAGCATACTGAGTATACATACCCATGAGAGCAGCAAGAAGAACTATAGTATAGTGACCATTTTTTTCCTTTTACTCCTTTCCCTTTTGTCCCAATCTTTCACTGCACGCTGCAGAGGTACACAGGAGGTGACTTCTCCTTTTGGGAGAAGGAGTAAATGAAGCTTTATTAATTAACTTTTTAGTTTTCTGAACTTTACTGGTATACACACACACACACAAGCACACACAAGCACACACACGCACACACACGCACACACACGCACACACACACACACACACACACACACACACACACACACACACACACACACGTTTATATTGGTATTCATGTGTGCCACCAAATGTCTACTGTGACCCTATTGTGCCTTGGAAAGAAAGGACCCTGGAACCAATAGTTTGTGGGTTTGATAATTTCAACAGATTGTGACTGGAAAAATGGTTTTGCCATTGTGCATTCTTTGCTATGCTGCTGACAACTCTCAAGAATGATGGGCTTTGTTTGACAAGGTACTTACTAACAAGTTTTACATAAATATAAAAATATGGTTTTAATTTGCATTAGGATTTATCCTTTTCTATGGATTTCACTGAGCTTAGAAAATGTCATCCTTATGTATGAACCCCTTAAACTATACCAAGATTTTTATTTTATTTATTTACCATTCATTAACTGGGAAAGTCCAACTTGGAACGAAGCCAATTTTCAGCGGATGCCTGGGGAGAAATGCTCCAGACGCATGTCTTTGTACTTAATTTTTGTTCTCAATGGAGTCACAGAGCCACTGTATTTTTTATGTTTGGAATTTCCAAATGTATTATTGTTAGATACACATAACACACTGTCTGACTTTTGTAGAAATGTCACTCCTTTTGCTTCATTTATTCTCCTTAGTAAGTTGGTTACTTAATAGAAAAGTAACCCTTCTGCTAATTGAAGATTAATCCATTTACTATCAGAACTAACTTGCACTTCATGGTAAAGGATGAATTCCACTTAGTAATAGATTTAGTGAATAAAATTTGCTGTGGTATTTGATTGTATTCACTGTATATATAATTGTGTGCTATCTGTTATGTTCATATTTATTACTGCTACTCTGTGTGAAAGTCTTGTCTTAAAACAGCCAGTTATATATAGTCTCACTGCACCTGGTTATGAGGGGATTGATATACCTTAAAAGCATTTTATAACTTTGACAAGGAGGAGCAATATTTTCAAATTAGAGTACTGTCATGCAGTACAAGTGAAGTAGGTGAAGGTCTATTCTACATTCCAGAAACGCAGCACAGAAGGAAAGAATAACGAATACTAATGGAGCTCATGCATAAAATATAGAGAATTCCTGCAGCACTTTACCTTCGGGAATGTGCAAGAAAAAATAGCTGTCTGTGCTCTATGTGGCTGAACAACCATAGTAGTGTCAGTCAATTAAAGTAGGAAGACTGTGTTTCCAATTAGATTAACATGCTGCTGTCAAACTGGTAATGGCATTTGGTTTTCTGGCCTTTAGGGAAGCAGCAAAAGAACAATAGGTTTATGGGTAAATCCTAAGCTATCAGTCTGCAAATTAAGCCAATAACCAGATGTCATAATCAAAATCTGTACTATGTGCATGTGAGGTGAGGCCCTTAACCATCACACCAACCCCTGTACTTTTAGATTTTTTCTAAGCTACCAGGAACCAAGCCACTAATCTCAACATTATCAAGCCATGGCATAAACCACTTGACTAACAGACAGTACTAGACTAACAGACAGCACGGTTACTGTGCTGAAATGCCATTTACAACTTCATGCTACAACTTGGGCAAGTAAATGTTGTGCCTGTGTCCCTTTAACATATTCAGTCATCTGACAGCTTTGTAACAACATCACAGAAAGCAATAAGGAAATAAACAAGGCAAGTGAGTCACTAACTATATATTATGCCCATAGTCCTTGTGTACCTGAAAACTCTTTTCTTTAGACTTCTAGAAGAATTTACAGCTTTGTACATGGCTACTAAACAATCAGCTCCTGCCAAACTATATCAATTTCATACATCTAAGTGTTAAGTCTTGCTTTCCATTATATTCAGTATGACATGTGGCTGTATGGGGTTCACTTTATAACATCGAAATACTGAAATGTCGAATTTCAGTATCTCGAAGCTATAAAGTCAAATGTTACAAATAGCGAACGTTCATAATCGCAAATTTCATATATCTCGAATATATGTCGAATTTGCGGTTATGAAGTTGCGCTATGTAATGTCCGGGTTTGTGTTTTGTTGGTGCGTGGTGCCATGTGTGGATGTAGGTGTTATGTCAGGTAAGTGAGTGTTTTGTAAGGGTTTGGAGTGGGAGTTAGAGTGCGTGTGACGGATTGGAGAATGTGCATGTGTGAGTGAGCTTTTGTGTTGTGTTTGTGCGATCTCAGAGTTAGTATATATAAGTAGGGGGGTGTGGGGGCTGCAGGGGGGCTTATGTGTGTGTGAGTTGTGTATGTGTGTTGTTTTTTTGCTTATGTTGTGATGTGGGTGTTGTGTTGTATGTTTAGTGTAGTGTGTGCGGTGTTTTCGGTTATGTGGTTTCGCGTTTTTTGTTTGTCGGTGTTTTGTGGATTCGGTTTTATAGTCTCGAGATACTGAAATTCGATATTTCAGCATTTCGAGGTTATAAAGTGAATCCGGCTGTATGTAGAGTTCTTGTGAACCAAGTAAGTAATTATAAATCAGGCTTTCATCTTAGCCCCAGCCTTAAATTCTTCCTCCATTCGTATGAGTTATTGCAAAAGAAATCTATTTCTTCCTGAGACAGCATGAACTCCATGATAAATAAAATGCACCACATATCTGTAGAATAAATGCAACTCATTTACAGAAACATTATCAACATGTAAGGCCACTTTCAATTCTTTGATGTTCAGTTCTTTATTTCTTAATTGAATCACCTGCAGCCAAAACTGATTTACATTTGGTTGTTCTTTGTAAGACATGATATTTCTTATTTCACATTGTACTTAGCAATGCCACTGCTAAGTTCTCTAATGCATATGGTTTATATCACAAGTTTTGAGAGCTCCTCTACAGCTATCACTGTTATGTAGAGTAGTATGGTTAACAATCATTGTAGGCAAGATCAAGGCTATATTCTTATCTGTACACATAATACTAAAACAGTTCATGTATAAAGCAGACATTCACTGATTTTTTTTAATTGTTGTCTCCTTGGCTGCTGACTCTTGACCCAGGCTGACAGGTCTTGAGGCACTTTACTCATTGGAGAGAGGGAAGCCCTCTTCCCAGTCTTGGAGGGGTGACAGCTAACCAGCAGCAGCCATCAGTCCAGCTCTTGCTGGCTTATTATACTGTATTGTGTTTACAGCGTAGACCTCCTATAGGAGCTTGAGAACACAATTTTCCAAGTTACCAGAAGGTCTGACATCACCCACCCAGACTTCAGCTACTTGCTTTTAACAGAGTACCCTTATTGCCCACTTGCTTTGGGACTATACAGTCACCCCTTTCATATAGCTTTGTATCCTTAATTATGATGGTGCTTAAAGGCTTTAAATATGGATTCTAGCATCCGGCTGGGTTCCCAGTTAGATGGTTTTGACAATTCTGTTAGGGCTGAGTCTATAGGGAAGGATGTGACTTCACCAATTAATCGGTGTCAACATATTTGTGCAGCTGCAAGTCCAGCTTTGGAGGATTTTTACCGAAATGGGGCTAGACCCAAAACTAAAAAGACCTATGCAGCTGTCGGAGCTTCTAGTAAAACTATGAAAAACAATGCTAATGTTATTAATAAGAATTTAAAAGCTCCGAAACAAAAACATTCTGCTGAAAAGAATTTAGAAGGCAGAATTGATAAACTGGTTGACAGATTAAGTAATTTTGAACATTTTGTCTCTACGGGATATTCTTTTGGCAATGATTGTGCAAATAACTCTAATAGAGGGTCAGATAGGCATATTTGTGATTTTTTAAAGGGCTATTCTTTTATTCAGTAAAAAAATATTCAAGATTAAGTCTTTGCAAGTTGATAATGCATATTTAAATAATTACATTAAGTTGCAGATTGTTCCCAAGGGCTTACTTTTTTTAAGATTCCCTTCGGGATTGATATTGATGATGCTGTGATTAATTAATGTTCTGTGTTTTTGGTTAAGTGTGGAATTGATTTTATGAAATTATTGATAAATTACAATGATACTCGGATTAGTTTGCCACTAAATGAGGCTGAGAAACTTGATGGAGATATTAGGAATTATTTAATTTTTGCACAATGGGAAGCATTTTATAATAAACAGTTTGAAATTGTAAAAAAAATGTATTAAAATACATACTAAAAAGAGTAGGAAGATTGGGAGGGACATTAATCAGTATAAAAACAAGCAAGCTTATCCTTGGGATAAATACAGAGGTAGCAAAACTGAATATGTGGGGTACAATAGTGTACTGAAACCTTCCAAACTGAAGAAGAAAGGACCGGGTGGCAATTACATTATCCTTCAAATTTTCCTACTCAGAACTAGAAGGGGTACAACAGATGGGGCAGGTACTCAATGGATTCGGGCCAGGACAACACATTTCAAGATTATCAATACCACCAGTGGACATCTAGAGGTCCAAGATAAACTGATGTGGTGGTCATAGATAAATGTGTGCACTCGTATAATGGTATTTACATATATAATTACACTAATCAAAGTATCAGTAAGGAATGTTTTTTCTTTATTATTAAGGGGATGAAATTTAGAGGAGTACTTTTAATCCCCCATTGCATCTTGTTTTATCCACTATTGAGGATGCCATTATTGATGACCTTTAAAAGTTACAGGTCAAACTTAACAGTAGGTGGTCTGGGTTTTGGGTTGTTCCTTTACTGCCCAAAGGGAAGTAATGGAAACTAGTAAATTTGAGCGGGCTATCATTTTACAATATGGTACTCATCTTGGTGAAGTGAAGGAAATTTTTAATAAGAATTGGAATACTTTAAGGGGGGATTCTGACATTTTTTAAACTTTGGGTCTTTGTCCATCATTTGTTTACAAAACTGGACTTAACTTTAAGGCTAGGTTTGAGAGATCTACAAATCTAAAATCAGGTAATGTAGCCAAAGGTATGAAGACTAGAAGGTGTGGGTCTTGTAAACAATACCCTTATATATTAGATGCTGAGTCTTTAATTTTAGACAACATAATTAAAAGTAAACAAAGATACTGTTAACACTGCTGAAGTTGCCAAGGAATGAAAAACAAAGTGCGAAGAATCTTTGGCAAACACCATGGCTGGTTGAGGCAGCAATTAAATAGAATCTCCAGCAAAACAACATGGCTGGAACATAGAAAATAACTTTAATAACAAATAAGAACAGGAATGATGAGCGCTTTCAGCTACAATAGCCTTCTTCAGATCGGGACGATTTGCATTGGCTGCATCCCAGACTGCCATATTTGCAAGCAGCCTTCTCCAGTGAGACTGTTGTGCTATAGGCGAGTGTCTTTATACATTTGTGGTGATACAAGGCTCTATAAATTGTCCAAGCATAATGCACTGGGACTGCTGGTGAGACCAGGATTGTGCAGTGTGTGTTATGCATTTTGGAATCTGTTGGAATAAATTAAGCTTTGATAAGTGTACAGCTATGAAAGCTAGAAAAGCTTACCTATGTAGTATACCTCATATTGAAAAACATGTGTTTTTATAAGCATCACTAAATGGGGCATTACATTCTTTAACTGAACTAATCTGCAGCTTAGGAACAAGTCATCTGGTACAGCTAAGTAAAGTTCTGGAAGCTAGAAAAAAATAATCATACAGAGGGCAGGAAGTACCTATGTACTTTATACCTTACAAACACTTTAGAGTGGATCCCCTACTAAAACTATGTCTGACCCTATTATATGCAAATTTATATCTAGCATGTACAAACTGAAGTGACAACACAAGGATAACATATCCTTATTAATATAAATAACAGAAAAATGGACAGAATCATTATGTCATAACTATCAAAGCTCTGGCACCAATTACAACTTTTTAGAAGCATTTTATGTGGGGAAAATGCTCAATAGACTTAAAAGAAGGATTTCTGGCCATCTTTCCAAAATTAGAGCTTCTGGCTTTCTTTCCAAAATTAAGTGTAGCTTCACAAAAGGCACACTGGCTTTAAATTTCAACTTATTGATCGTGTGGCTCTTTTGGAACTCGAATGAGATATCTCTAATCTTTTAGAAAAATGTGAACTGCTGCAGCAGTTGAAACTGACCTCTTTTAGAAAACTGGGGCTTAATTATTATTGCTCCATAAAAAGCATACTAGAACTCAGAAAACTGCCCCACTGTTTAAAAGACTATTAAAAGTCTGATATGGGACTGATTAATACTAACATTGCACACTAATATTATACAGGCTAATATTGTTATAAACAAATATCAAACAGTAGATATTTGACAATGAAAATAACTGACATTGGTGCTGTTTTCTGATACTTTTACACATTCAAACTAAATGCTTTCTTAGTTAGATGCCACACTTGAACAGATCCCCAGGACCTTAATGCTTTATTTTTAACATTTTTCACTGTATTTTCACCTTAGTAATTATAGCTATGGTTTTCAGCCTACTTAGGTGTTCACTTCTAGATTTATACACATGTTCATTAATATTGTAATATGTCTTTTAAACACAAACATGATGAAGTATTTATTTGGTACAAAAGCAATCTTTGTTAAAAGTGTTTTGGTTTATAAGTTATTAATATTTATTCTGATAGATGTCTAGTGGTAGATCTTTCTGTTAGTCATTCATTTTATTAGTGAGTTGGTTTCTTAATAATGTTTGGATTAGCCTTAACAAGTTGTTCATACATTATATATTTTAATTTGTCTCTAGCTTTTTAGTTTCCTTTCTAAGGTAGCACAGTCTCATTTTACACTATGTTGTTAAGGGGGATGGGGGACTAGGTTAAAGAAAAAAGTGTAATGCTTTTATTGCTCTTAAAAGAACCACCCTCTAACCATTACCTTGCTGCAAATAACCTGATTTTATATAAATAATGCATGTCTTTAACACTTTTCATTATACTCAACTAGGATCGCTTGTTTGTGTGTTTCAATAAAGGATATTCCATTTTTAACTCAACTGTGGACTACCTACTGTTTTTTTTTTTTTTCCAACTTATATTTTGTTGCATTTTCAGATTTAAATTTTAACAACAATGACAAAAAAAAAAAACAGTATACAATGAAAGAAAATGAAAAACATTATACAGACATTTAACATAAATCGCCTATATCATCCTGTCATGACAGAAGATAAAAGAACTGGTTATCTACTGTATAGTAAATAACATTAGCCAACACAATAAGACATTTATCTAAATAAACTGAGGTAATACAGACATAATATTAGGAAACAAAAGGTGACCCGTAGATAATATAAGAAGTAAATTAAACCTTTGAAGTCAACTATTTACAACTGTACAAATAGTGCCACTAATAGTTGAGAGATAAACTGAGAGATAAACTTTTACTAATCATATTTTATTTTACAATGAATTATGCTGCTTAGAGATTTTATTTCAAAGTTATTAGAGAGAGGGTCTTCCATACCAAATAATGTGGGTAATTACATAGTTATAACATAGATATTTATTATTATAATATGTGGTCTACGATATTTTTCCATATTTTTTAGGAATTGTATTTGTTTCTTTTTATAATTAATCAGGAGTTTGTATGAGATTATGTAAGTGTGGGCCATATTCGTAAATTCTTCCCAGTTTAATTTAGATCTGTCTATCCAGTTTTGAGTAATATATAATTTGACTAGTTCAAATATGGGGATCAGAATTCTTACATCTGATGTGGGTACGTGAATTGAGTTAACATGTAGAATCGCAAATTCCCAGGATAATGTAGATTTCTCATAACCCATTTTGTCGAGTTTAGTCCCAGAGGTTATGTAGAAATTTGCAGTACTAGAGGATATGTAATAAATCTGCTATTTTTGATGCACGGAAGGGGCAGAGAGGTGAGTTATTCAGGAAAAACTTATTTAGTTGTTCTGGCGTGTAATAGGCATTATTGTTGACCATTAACTGGGTGTAAGTCAGTTTCATGTAGAGAGAGTATTTGTTTGTATTAAACCGTGCTTATGAGAGCTGAGCATTAGTTATTTCTGGATTCTTGTCTTTCCAGTATTGAGCAGATGTAAAGGTGGGCTGGTATTTTATAGAGGTGCTTAACTTGTATGTAGCTGACAGCATTTTTTTTGGAAGTTTTAAGAACTTGACTAAGGCCTGTGTGTTTGTTATTACATTTTCTATTTCTTGTAGGATGTCTCTGAAGATAGATATCTTTTCCACCAATTGTCTCAATATTATTGTGTATTTGTTATTAAAGTTGAGATTATGTTTGATATCTTTTAATGACCTGTTTTTAAGTCTATATAGATCCCAGACTGTAAGATCTTTGATTTGTGGATATTGATCTAGGTTGATCATTTAATTTCCTATTTTTAAATTTGGATTCAAGTTTATTGGCTGTAATAGGGTTAAAGCACTTTTTAATTGTAGGTCTGACAGAAGCGATTGAAAGGTTTTGATTTTGTGTTTAATGGAGGCATGAAGTTTTATATCTTTTAGGTTAGATCCATCTATAAATGGTATGGATTTAGGATTTATATTAGTCTTTAAAACATGAGCGTACCATACATTAATCCATTTTGGAAAGGATTCCACATATTTTGGGATGTGGTCGGCTATTAAAATAAGTCTATTGGCGCATATTAGATCATAGTAGAGTTTAAAGTCTGGTAACCCCAGACCTCCTTTGTCTTTAGGGAAAATAAGTTTTGTTATAGCTATCCTTGGGTTTTTTTGGAAACCATATGAACTTAGTTAGTATTTTATTGATTTTTTTAAAGAAGTTGGTAGGAATAATAGTGTTGGTAGCGTTAAATTGGTATAATATTTTTGGTAAAATATTCATTTTAATTACTGCCACTTTTGATAGAACTGAAAGTTTCATTAGTTTCCATCTGTCCAAGTCATTTTCTATGTTAGTCCAGGTTTTAAGAAGATTATTTTGGTAGGAGTCTTTTTGATTATGTTCAAAGTTAATTCCTAGGTAGTGGAATGCTTTTTTAACTTTAATTTCTGCATCTGGGAGAGGGAGGAGATTTTGTCCTAATGGGTTGATTTGAAATATGAGGGATTTAGATGGATTTACTTCATAGTTGGAGGCTTTTGAGAAGATGCTGATAATTTTTATAATCTTACCTAAGTCCGTGTTAGGTGTTTGAAAATAAATGATCAGGTCATCAGCAAATGCTGAGATTAAACGTTTATTATTAAGTATTTTAGGTATATGGTGAAATGTTTTTTGCACCAGGTAGATGAATAGGGGATCTATATATAGATTAAAAAGATAGTGGTAAAGGGGGCATCCCTGTCTTGTACCATTTACTAATTTTATTTTATTGGAGACAAGTTTATTTATGACCAATGTGATGTAAGAAGACTTATATAGTGCTTTGATTTTTTTGATAAATGTATTTGGGATATTAAATTGTTTTAGAGTCAAGAAAAGGAATTCAAGGTTGATATCAATAACACGAGGCGATATCCTGGACAGTCAGAACAGTTTATTGCTCACACCATAGACAACGAAACAAGCAATTAGAAACAAATAAAATTCCACAAAAATACTGAGCGCTTTCACCCGCTCGACTACCTGCGGGTTTCTTCAGAGTACATTAAACAATTCTCTGCACCAGTCTTATATACTAACCAGATAGCTAGTTATTTGATTGTTAATAGAATAATTAAAATAAATAAAACAATTACACATCCAATTAAAACATGAAATGTTCTTGCTTTTAACTTTTTAAAAGAACCTAAAATACACAATACTAAATAGTGTGTAAAAACTCTTCATTTTTGTTATACCATGTTATATAATGTAAAAGTTGGATGATTAACAATAATAATACTGAAAATAGTATAACACATACTACAAATAAAAGTGTTAGTAGAATGTGCATAAAAATTCTTTATAAAATTTTACTTGTTGACTGTTGTAATGATAAGATTTGAAAAGTTTTTATAAAACTTGTTATCTGATAAGTCTTATAAACTTTAGTGAGGGCATATAGCTATTTTATATGTGTATATGTCTATGTCTTTGTCTCTGTATATATACAAGGCTTAATAAATATTGCGTTATAAATACATTATAAATACATTATAAAAACATTATAAAAACCATTGTATATCATAAATTAATAATAGATAAAATAATTATGTGTTCATCATTAACTTCTAAAAATATGTATATTTAATATTATTTAACAATTATAAATAAACTACAAATAGGTCTATAAATATAAATATAAATATAAATATTAATATAAATATAAATATAAATATAAATATAAAAAATACATATGTAAATATATATATGAAAAAATGTACAGGAACTACATATTTATTGTTTATGTTAATCAAATTAGAATTGAATTTTAAAATTAAAAATTCAATTATAAAAAACACACAAAAATGATCCCTAAGCACTAATTGTGGAATTGTGGTGAAACTCTAATTAGACACATATAGATTTTTGTTTTAGAATACTTGCAATACTAATATGCCCATTCAAACCTGGTGCTGTACCAGCATTAAAACGGAGTTGCCACAAACATTCTTTTGTTAAAAGCAAGTTGTCCAGATCCCCTTCATTTTCCCAGGGGTTATAAATTCTGTCTATAACAGAAATTTGGTGAAAGGTCAACTAGTTAGACTCTCACGTATCATCAGCAATGACCAGAATTTTTTGGATGAGAGTAAACATTTGCAGGATATGTTTGCAGAAAGAGGTTATCCGTCAAACCTCTTAGATTCCCTAAACAAGGAAGTATTAAGGGATAGGAACACAAAATATAAACCTATAATCATTAGTGGGGAAAATACAAGGTCTAAGGAACAGGATTCAATAAATAAAAATGATTCATTTATTATACCATACAATGCCAACTCCAAAGCAATAATAACAATTTTAACTGACACATGGAATTGTGTAATAAACAACAGTAGAGAACTCAAAGACACATTAGGTACACACCCGAGAATTACATACAGTAGGGGTATGAATATGAAAGAGATATTTGAAAGTAGGACACAAGGTGATACAACTTCAAGAATGAAAAAGTGTGGATTTTGTAAAAGCTGTAAGTACATTAATGACGGACCTTATTGTACAGTGTACAACTATGGAAAAACACTTCAATGTCCGGGTTTATGTAACTGCAACACTAAATGGGTTATCTATATGGCTAGCTGCATCTCATGTCCAGCATATTACGTAGGGAAGACTAAGAGAAAATTAAAAGAGAGAATCATGGAGCACGTAAGAGATATGAAACACAAAAAAGAAACTAATGCTCTCTACATGCATAGCACCACATGCATTAATTTCAAAAGATTCATCTTCTTTATTATAGATAGAATTTATAACCCCTGGGAAAAAGAAGGGGATCTGGACAACTTGCTTTTAACAAAAGAATGTTTGTGGCAACTCCGTTTTAATGCTGGTACAGCACCAGGTTTGAATGGGCATATCAGTATTGCAAGTATTCTAAAACAAAAATCTATATGTGTCTAATTAGAGTTTCACCACAATTCCACAATTAGTGCTTAGGGATCATTTTTGTGTGTTTTTTTAGAATTGAATTTTTAATTTTAAAATTCAATTCTAATTTGATTAACATAAACAATAAATATGTAGTTCCTGTACATTTTTTCATATATTTATTTACATATGTATTTTTTATATTTATATTTATATTTATATTTATATTAATATTTATATTTATATTTATATTTATAGACCTATTTGTAGTTTATTTATAATTATTATATAATATTAAATATACATATTTTTATAAATTAATGATGAACATATAATTAATTAATCTATTATTAATTTATGATATATAATGGTTTTTACAATGTATTTATAATATATTTAAAATGCAATATTTAATAAGCATTGTATATATACAGAGACAAAGACATAGACATATACATATATAAAGTAGTTAAATGCCCTCACTAAAGTTTACAAGACTTATCAGATAAGTTTTATAAAAACTTTTCAAATCTTATCATCATAATAGTCCACAAGTAAAACTTTATAAAGAAATTTTATGCACATTCTACTAATATTTTTATTTGTATTATGTGTTACACTATTTTCACTATTATTATAGTTAATCATTAAAAAATTTTACACTATAAAACATGGTACAACTAAATTGAAGAGTTGTTACATACTATTTAGTATTGTGTATTTTAGGTTCTTTTAAAAAAGTTAAAAAGTTAAAAGCAAGAACATTTTACGTTTTAAATGGATGTGTAATTGTTTTATTTATTTTAATTATTCCATTAACAATCAAATAATTAGCTGTCTGGTTAGTATATAAGACTGGTGCAGAGAATTGTTTAATGTACTCTGAAGAAACCCGCAGGTAGTCGAGCGGGTGAAAGCGCTCAGTATTTTTGTGGAATTTTATTTGTTTCTAATTGCTTGTTTCGTTGTCTATGGTGTGAGCAATAAACTGTTCTGACTGTCCAGGATATCACCTCGTGTTATTGAATTCAAGGTTGACCCTATCAAAAGCTTTAATAGCATCTAATGCCAAAAGGTATCTAGGAGATTTGTCTTTCTCAAGAAGATGTATGGCTGCAACGAGGGTCAGGGTGTTATCCCATGTTTGTCTCTTTGACATAAAGCCAGACTGATCTGGGGGATATAATTTTAGGTAATAGTTTTTTAATTCTATTTGCTAGGACCAGGGAGTAGATTTTAATGTCAACATTTATGAGGGAGATAGGTCTATAATTAAAAGGGTTGGTATTGCCTGTATTTTGTTTATGAATAAATATAGTTTTAGAATTGTTTAGGTACAAATCTTGGAAGCCATGCTTGCTTATATGGTTAAAGATTTTACATAGGATGGGAGTCAATTTAGGAGCAAATGACTTGTAAAAATTTGATGTGAATCCATCAGGGCCTGGTGCTTTATTACTTGTTAGGCCTTTTATTGCTTCTGAGATTTCCTCTGTATTAAAAGGAGCTTCTAAAAGCAAAACTTGTTGGTCTTCAATCTTAGGGAATTTAAGATCTTTAATGAAATTGTTAAAAGTTCTCTAATGAAGGGGTATTATGAGGTCCATACATTTCCTTATATATTTTTTCAAATATCTGTATTATTTCTTGAGAATCCGTGTAAATTGCATTATTATATAAGATTTGTGAAATTGTTGTGGGAGTATTTTATATGTTAATCAATCTTGTCAGAAGCTTGAGGGGTTGTTGTGCCCAGTGTGAATAGTTAGTTAGAAGCTTCATTTTGTGGAATGATAAGTTCTGAGAATGGAGTGTGTATAGTTCTTTTTGTTGGGCAAGGTGTTTTTTTTTAATTCCGGTGAAAATTTATGTTAGAGCAATACTTCAATCTTATGGATTTCATCTTTTATCAAGTTTTCTTTTTCTTTAGTAAGTTTTTTATAGTAGGAGGCTTTTTGGATCAGTAATCCTCTAATTGTGGCCTTATACACTGCCCATATAATGTCAGTTTTGATGTCGGAAAGGGACAGATTTGAATCTAATTCCTCTAATTCTTTGTTAATATCATTGATCACTTCTTATTTGTCTAAGAAGTTAGAGTTTAATGACCAAGTGAAGGATTTTTCATTCTTTAATGGGTTGGTTACTGGGGTTATACTTATAGTTATCTTAGAGTGATCCAAGAAGAATCTTCGACAAGATGACTATACAGTTTTATCATTGATTAAGGAGTTAGAAATTAAGAAAAAAATCAATCCTAGACCAGGCCTTATAACATGGAGAGTAGTATGTGTATGTGCACATACTGGTGGAATGGGCTTTTGTATAGTAAGGATCACACAGGCAATAGTCAAGCCTCAAATCTTCTAGTGTTCTCAATGCTCTCTTATTATGGAATTTGTTTTTGCTAGTTCTGTCTTTTGTAGGGTCATTGACCATATTCCGGTCACCTCCTATTACATATTCATGATTCAGAAATTTTGATAGCAGGTTGTATATTTGTATAATAAATTTGTGTTGATTGGCACATGGCCCATATATATTCAGGAAAATTGTAGGTCTATTTGTTACGGAGTAGATGGTTTTAAAGTAGCACCACCTACCCTCTTTGTCCATACCCAAATCTATTACCTTTTCTTTAAAAGATTTTTTAATCAGAATAGCTACTTCTTTTGAGTTAGTCTCCCTCCCTGAGGCAATAATTGAAGATATCCATATTTTATCTCTGTCTTTATTCCAATCCACATCTAGCAAGTGTGTTTCTTATAAAAAGGTAATGTCTGAGTTGGACTGATAAATTAAGTGTAATAATAATTTTTTTTTTATTTTTACCTGCGGTGGTGGTGCTGCAGTAGCATTGTTGCCTCACAGTAAGACACTGTCTGGTTCGATTCTCAGCCAGAGCATCTTCTTCGTGGAGACATGCGCGAATGGGTGTGCCATCGTTGAAGGTTGTGCGTCAGGCCTGGCAAGCCGGTACGTAAAATCAACTGCCAATCATTAGCAGACCGGAGTTCCGCTGTGGCAACCCCTAACTGGGAAAAGCCAAAAGACACAAACAATCCTTTAGGCCTCTGATATTCCAAGAGCTTATTTCACACATTTGCATATACTGAGTATAAGTTCTAGAAGAATAAATGTAATACTTGGAAGACTCTCTCTCCAGTATGAATGTGCATATATACAAGTCATAGATTAGGGTTATTGAATCTATTGCAGCCCTAGAGTCTCTCGTTACCCCTACTGTGCCTAGCCACATACCTACTACATCCGAGAGACTATTCAAAAAAACAAACAGTATTCTAAGTACTAGAGCAGGAGCATATTGGTTTGTATGAAGTAGTAGCAACTGTAAGAAAAAACATATATACATAATATACATAATAAACTCAGCAATACAAGATGTGAAAAAACACTCCAAAAAAAAAACACTCTCAACATCCTTGCCCCATTTATCAGGATAATTAATTTTTCCTGATTCTGGTATGGTAGGACCAGATTTTACATATCTTGAAAAATAAGGATAGTTATTAAACAACATATACCTTTATCTTATATCTATTGATAATTAGAAGTATTAATGTCAGATACCATAAGGATTACGACCTTAGTAATAAGGGCGGCAATTATTTCATTAAGCGACACTTAATGACATTGTAACACAACTAACTGGACTAGGCTATACCATGCCTCACTTCTAAACTGTGTTGTATATTTGTTTTACAAAAACAGAAGCTGTATTCTAGTGAACATGCATCACCAACATCAGAGAGTTATGTTGGGCATATATACATTACCTATTATATGCCTAATAGTACTAATGACAGATACCATATGGATTATGACCTCAGTAATAAGGTAAGCATTAGTTTCATTAGGCACCCCTAGTGACATTATAGCACAACTAACTAGTCTCGGGTATATCATGTCTTCTTTCTAACCCATGGTGCATATTCCTTTAGCAAAAACAGAAGCCGTATTCTAGAGAACATGCATTACTATCATCCGAAAGTTACTTTGGGCTTATACAGATTATTTATTATATGACTAGTAGAGGATTATACTGTAACCAATTTCAATTACTGTGTAAGAAGAGAAAGAGAGGAAAAAATATATACACACACACACACACACACACACACACATATATATATATATATATATATATATATATATACATATACATACACATATACACAAATATACACACACACACACATATATATATATATATATATATATATATATATATATATATATATATACATATACATACACACACATGTGCATAAATCTAACTCTGTCTGATATATGGTATATATTGTACAGTAATGGTCATGTTCTCTTTTGATTAATTTTCCTTACATATACTGGTGTGGGAAAATACACAACCTGCTGATTACATTCATTATGCAGTCAGACATTCAGATCCTAATAGCATTTGTTCCCATTTGTTACACTACAATCAACATTCTTCTGTAAGATGTTTATTTCTATCAATATTAAAATGCTTTTTAACACTTTACAGAAGCAAGAGTGACTCAAAGTTATAAGTTTTACCTTTTTGATATCCTGATTGGAGATAGAGATAGAAAAAAAAAAAGCTGTGTTAGTTTGTTGGCAGCTACAATAAATGGCCCCACCCTCTTTTATTTTTGATTTCTGTCCTGTTTCCCTTTATTTTCTTCAGAAATTAAGCAAAAAATAGTCCATTTTATTTTCTCCCACTGTAGACCTCCAAGGATGCAAGTGTCAAGAAGTCAGTTGAAAGGTGTGTTACAGTTAAATCTTTCCCCTGTTTAGCCATAGATTTGAGGTAGGACCAAAAAGTTCAACATGCTGTTTACATGGACATCTGGATTAGATGTTACAATCCTTTCTTTGGAATGTTGCAATGATGGTTATGGCTTGATTTAGGCCTTCAAGTTGTTTCCAGCCTGTTTGAGATGGATACCACAACTTCAGTGATCTTTTTAGAAAATGGGTGGTGAAAATAACTCAAGGTTAGTTATGGCTCCTTTAGAATAGCAGACCGTATATCAGAAATGTAAAAGTTATTATTCTTTTTTTTCTCTCTCCCTCCTCTCCCTTGCTACTTCTATTCCCTCTCCTTCCTCCTTCTCATTTTAGAAGTTAAAGGCTTGGAAGTTCACCAAAAGCTTTAGAAAAGGCACTTTTAGCCTCTGTTGGTGTATTAGCAGTATATTTTTGCTCTTTATAAGTGAAAGATAGTGCATTGGGATATCTCATCTGGAATTTTATTTTTTTGTGATGAGGTAAGAGCAAAAGGGTGTAAGTGCTTGTCTTGCTTGCTTTATCTGCATAGGGAAATCTTGGGCAAAAGTGAGTTTGTTTCCTTTCCAGTTCAGGAAGCCTTTTTGTTTTGCTGTTTTTAATATTTCCTGCACATGCTGATAGTTTAGTATTTTGGCATATATTTGTCTAGAATTAGCAGGGTTTTGTGATCTTCAAAGAGCTCTGTGAGATCTTTCAATTACAATGCCTTGTAGGATTATTGTCTAATAGGGATGAAAATATTTTTTGTAGTTGCATTTGGTCTATTGATTCTGGAACTCCTCTTATGAAAATATTATTTCTTCTACTCCTTGCTTCTAGGTCAATAAGTTTTTGTTGCAGTTCTTTTAAGGCAGTTTCTTTGTTATTTAGTTGTTTTTGTATTTCTTCAATTCTCATTTCATTAGCTGCTGTTTTTGCTTCAGCCTGATCTAGTCTCTCTACTATTTTTTCAATTGAGATGCCAAAGTTAGATAGTTGATATGAGAAACTTTGAATGGCACTTTGTATGGGTAGAAGTGCTGATTTTAGGTCATCAAGTGTAAAAGCCCCTTCAGGCTTGTTTTTAGAATTAGGTTTGGATGGTTGTTGTGGCTTCAGTGTTCTCTGTCTTTTAGAGGTAATCTCTTTTTCTGGAGAAGATAACTGTGGTAGTTTGGTTTTTGTGGTTTGTAGATCCATGGGGTCTTGATCATTAGACATTTTTTTCCTTTGTAGTATAGAAAAGTATTTTGTCCCTTTTGTTCTTGTATCTGTTCTTTCCTTATTCCTTTTATTTCTTTCTGACTGTGTTAGGCCTCAAGCTGCCACGCAGTGCTGCAGTATAAGCTTATGCCGCAGTAGTGATGCTGCGGTAGCATTGTCACCTCACAGCAAGACGTTGTCCCGTTCAATTCTCAGCTAGAGTGTCTTCTGTGTGGAGGCATGCATGAATGGGCGTGCCTTCGTTGAAGGTTGTGCATCAGGGCTGGTAACTCGGCACGTAAAAATCCACTACCAAACATTAGCTGATAAGCCGAAAGACACAGCATTTTCAGTAGAGATGCCTTTTAAAACTCCAGAAGTGTAGCAGAGACCTTGGTTGATATGTTTTAGTTTTTAGTTATTTGTAAATCCAGTCCAATGGCATTTGATTAAGCCGAGGTAAATAGCTGACTGAGGAGCTACAAGGAGAGGGTGTTTACATGATATCCTCCATCTTGGAATCTCCTACCATTTTTCTATTTTATTATTTTGTAGTACATACTTTCGGTTTGATTTTTATTAGTGAACTAGGTGCATAACATATTTCAAGGAGTGAACTTCATACCCTCCACACTGCAAAGTTTATTCTTGGTTTGTTTTTGACCCAGTATAGGTTGGTTGCATGCTGGGTTTTCTTAGACTTCGAGGGATATCATGGATTTTTTTTAAAGTTAAGTACTTTACTAACATTGTTTACAACAATGGTAACAAGCAGCTAGATGAGAGAAATTTCCAGTGTAGGATAACAACAATGAAGCTATTAAAGTTCAGTAGGTTGTAAGCTTGTCACCAAAATCCACAAACCTAACAAGGACTGTTAGTACATTGATCTTTTAATGTCTTTTCCAAAACTTGCCAGAACCAAAGAGCATCTGAGCAGAGTGTACTATCAAGATATTGGAAGCACTAAGTTTCCATAAAACTAAGCCAGGCTTTAGCATAGAATATATTTACATATGAGTACAGTATTCATAATTCATATAATAAAGTGCACTAAAGCATATAGTTGTTTTGTGTTGTTTCTTGATACACTGCAGACAAGACAAAAAAGTAGTAACAAGATAGGAAAAGTGTTCATGTGACTACAAAATGGTTCATTTAGGAAGAAACACTGAATTTCGGCAGAGTATGAAATCATAGTCAACAAATATAGAGAGACTGGAACATTTTCTTTTGTAGTGAACAATGTTCCTGAGCATAAGCACCTGATTGCATTACCCCGTCTTCTACATTTGTGCTACTTCAGTTCATGATTTAACTTATGAAACCTAAAGGTTAATGTTACAGACAAATCACTGAAATGTCAGGGTGACATTTGTAATACAAACCATTAATAATAGGGAACGATTTTGTATTAGTCAATGAAACCAGAACGTCAAATGAAAGTTTGACATCATATGCTGTGGGGTTAAATCAATGCACCCAGTAAATGGTGATCTTGCTGTGAATACAGATAAAGCAGAAAGAAAGAAATTCATTAGGGGCATTCACTTTGAAGCTTGCAAGAAAAGGTTGTTAGTTTAATTGAGTTTACCATTCAAGGTAGTAAACATAGAAACCACAAACCAATATACTCAGCAGTTGTGGAAGCATAAGATCCCTGTTGGATTTGTAAATTAGTCTGAAATTTAGTCATGTAACCAGAAAAGATAAAAATGTTGTTATCTTAGAATAATAAAAGTCATAGCACTCAACACTGTATCTTTAATGAAGTGAAATGCCATGAGTCTGTGAAGCTGGGACACGTAATATGACATGGCATAGTAAAGTGCATTTTAAAGTAATTTATAAAAGTGAAACTTTCCCAAAAATAAAAAGCAGGAATCGAAATGTATACAGGATCAGTACTACCAATTATAGTTGAGAAAATACTTTAGTCAGTGAAACTGCAGCAACAGGGAATGTGTACTAGAGGGAATCTACTAGTATTAGGTGAGATTATAATTACAGTATACTATGAAAGGGAAGTAGAAACACTACCTGTAGTAGTAGTATGAAAGGAACAGTGCCAGCTAGGGAAGAGAGGACCTGGCTATACAAGCTGGTGTTAAGAAACAGGTAACGTCTATAAATCAAACTATGTTGAATGAGCTAAATTCAATTTAAAATGTGATGGGAATGCAAGATGATATATTTTGAGAGGAACTAAAGTGCATGGTATGGAAAACACTATTTTACTGACTGCAAATGGTTGTACAGATTTCTGTAATGTTTTACTCATGCTACCCTACCTGAGGCACCTAGGGCATTTTACTAATAGGAATGACTGCAAACAGAGGAAAGAAAATAGACAAGAGGTGGCTGGAACTCACTGGATGAAATTAGGAAGGGATGCAAGGTACTGGGATCAAATGACTAGGGGAGAAAAGGTAACAGAGTGGGATGAGGCTAGGCGGAAGTCTAGACTGCAGGTTAGAGACTGCCTTCCCTACCCTGGATTGATAACAGAGTATAGACAACTGCCTTCTCTACTATGGATTGATAACAGAAAACAGACAAAGAGAATGAAATAAGTCAGTGCTAAGTGAAAGATCAGCTCTAACAGAGATTTTAGTAGTCTGAAACAGAAGCTGCTGTTAAAAAAGGATAATTAGTAGGTCACATAAAATATTGCATGATAACTATAAGAATCAATCAGAGGAGCACAAAATGACCAGGGATCAAGAAAAATAGATGGATCCCAAATATCGGTCTGAAAAGGATAACAACCACTTGTAAAAATGAGAAACAAAATGTATTTATATAAACTACAAGAGTAAGCTCTTTCATCAGTGTATAGCATTTGACTTCATCAGAATCACTAAAAACTATTTGACATACCAAATTTAAAGTTCCCCCACAAAGTCGCATAATATAAATAAAACAATGACAACAGTTCGGTTGTTAAAATGAGCACAAACAGTATTAAAGATAATTAACAAACAACACAAGAAGTGAATGTACCACTTTATTCTCCTGGTACCTCGGCCTTTCACCATCAATGGATAACTTTCCACATAACCAGCAGTGGGGTATTTATTACGGGCTATGGTCATTTTTCTATTCCTGCACTTTGCTGTTCTTCAATTGTGTTTTCCCCGGTTCTAAAGATGGCCACTAGATAGGAAGCATATACTTCAGCCCGCTCTCAAGGATAATTATTAATCTAATCAAATCATTGGCTACCACTGCACTAAAACTTACACGAAAACTAAGATAATGAAAGGAAAACTGTACTTTTACTTACCTGTTCCTCAATTTCTGGATCAGAAGCAAGATTGAGCTAATACACTCCTTTCAAAGTAGTGGCACAGTGGTGACGCTGAATACATTTGCTTGGGCCTGCCAGCCTTAGAAAAACAGCCTACACAAGCAAATAATCAGAGGTTCTCATCACAATGGAACAAATGGAATCACAATCCACTAAGACCAGACTATCACTTATCAGTTCTCCAGAAAAGTAGACTTCATCAAAGAGACAGAAAACCAAAATACAGCCTGAAGCTACTAAACAAATCCAAAAAACTAAGACTGACCAACCCTTTACTATGGAGGAGTTCAAAGCAGCTTTACTTCCCCTTCAATCGGAAATGCAAGCCTTCTCTACAAAGTTAACAATATTCGGAAATAACCTGGATCACATTATGTCAAGAATGGAGCAAAATGAAGCAAAAATATTGAACAATGAAATAAAAATACAAGGGATGCAAAATGCTGTCTCCGAAAATGACAATACCATTAAGGACATGCAACAGAAAATAACAGACCTCAATGCAAGAGTGAGACACAACAATATATTAATTAGAGGCATTCCAGAAAAGTACGAAAACTCATGACTCACCAGCATTGCAAAGGAAATTATTGATAATGTAGTTGAAAATAAGGAGTTATCTCAATCAATTACTATAGACAGAATCCACAGGGCATTAAGGAAAGCACAAACTTCAAATACTCCCAGACAAGTTTATGCCAGAATCCTGAATGCCTCACACGTGCAATCCTTAATTGTTCATGCAAAAAAGAAGAAAAACATCACCTGGAATGGAAATAGAATCACAATAGCTCAGTATTTGCCCCTTCAAATCAAACAATCAAGGCAAGCCCTATCTCCTTTTTGCAGCTACCTACTAAACAAAAACATCAAATTCCAAATGAGATACCCAGCGACTCTATGCTTCCATCATAACAGCCTCAACTACTCAGTTGAAACTGTTCAAGAAGCCAAATCATTTTTTTCAAAAGCGTTCAAGGAGTTACCAAACAGTCTTGCATAAATAAATAAACCAAAGATAAAGTAAAACAGTACTGTTTGCTTTTTACAAAAAACAGTCCTTATCGTGGATACAGCAGACTTAAACTGCAAGCCATTCAGCTATTTACCTTATTCTTCAGTTTGTAAAGAGGCTGCCATCTTGGAATTCCAGTCCCAGGCCTAAGATTCGCAGCATGCAGCCAACATACACCCTCTGACCTTACAAGTTACTTCTGGGCTAAAACAGGAAGCACAAGATTACTGAGGGCAAAGTTAGTGAATGCAACAAATGGTTCAAAGTCCCAGCACATACACACAGACCCCGAACCAGCATGTATCTTCCTAAAGCACCGTTAATTATTAGAATTAACTCCTTCTTGCTTTCTACTCAAGTCATATGCCACACCACATAGTTGTTAATAAGTTAAGATAGTGAAACGCTGCTTCTGCTTACTAGGTCTGGCTAGATGTGGTTTCACTATGTATGTGAATGCTGCCTTAATATATGTTTGTATGAAAGGCATGTCTTCTTCCTGCTTGTTGGAAAATCCCCTTTTTGGTTTCAGTTCCTCATTTCAAGTTGACTGCACTTCTAAATGCTTCATCTGCTACTGTTGAATTAGGAAGGCTTGAAGCATTAAATGCAGGTGTGGTATCAGCAGGGAGAAAACTGCAGACATTCATGAGACAGTAGTAAGAAAGGAAGAAATCTGTATAAGAGAACGCTGGTGGAAAGAAGCTATGCAGTTTAGTAATGGTAGGGTAGACGGTAATATCCAATGGGGAATTTTTTTAGGACTGGGCATCAGTTTGAGGGAGCCAACCTTCATAGAGAAATGCCACTCGACGTGGAACTCAGGCTCTGAGACTGAAAAGTATGTAGACATCAGGGGATATGGCCAAATGACACCAACCCAGGAGAGGAAAGATGACACGGGAGAAGAGAAAACTAATCAGGTGCTGACACACTGTTTCTACAAGAGCAGTGAGAACATGGGTGTGCTCTGCAAAGTGTAAAGGTCTCAAGTGTAAAACTCAATATTGATCATAGATGTGTTTTTTTTTTTTTTATTTATCTGGTCATCGTCGCTTCATCATCATTTGTAGACACCGTTAGTTCACGGATGAGCAGTCCGTTTCATTGTTCTAAAATGGTAACAGTCATTTAGTGATGGAAAATGATTCCACCTAATGCCAACAAGGTGAGGCAATTTGTGGCGACACACTTATAACAAGGGTTAAAGAGTTAAACATATTTAAAATCTAGGAATGCTAGTGTAAGAGTGCTGTTACTTTGACTCTAGTCTTATTAATTATCTATTTGTTTTTGTGTGGTTTATTATGTCTGTTTACACTATATACAATCTTTCCATATTGGCTTTTGTAGGATGTTGCTGACTGTGTCCGCAATTTCATGTATACAGTCCCACGGAGAATATGAGCATTTTACTGCACTTTAGTGTAGTAGACACTTTTGTGTCATTGTCTGCTGTCTCATTTTGGTCTCTCATTGCTTTTTGTGCAGTTATTCCTCTATGGCGATAAGACTGTTCTGTAAGTAAGCAAGTCTTTATGTTTGGGAATTCAGTCAAAGTACAGTTATGCTGATCATATTAATGTGCTGCTATGAGATACAGTATTACAGAGCAGTGCAACCTTAGGCACTCATGGATAGCATGGTGTCCTCTATGTGTTAGGTTTGAAGGTAGTATACGCCAATACTGAAAATCTGAAACCAACAGCATGGCTGTCAAGATGACATGAAATACGAAACAGATGTTATCACCTGTACAAAACAAGAAGCTAGTTTTCTGGTTAGACATTTGGTAAGATTTCCTCTGAAGTATTGTTATATTGTACAGACTCTTGCATTCGTAAGGATATTGACAAGAATAGGGCAACATTAAGACTTTCAGAGTTCAGTTAAGTGTAGTCTATTCTTAGATTTGCAGGTGGTGGAGGAGAAGTTGAGTAGGAGACATCTAAGAAGCAATATAGAGTCCAAGTGAGTGCAGTAAAAGGAAGGAACAGGAAAACAAGCGGTCACTGTGTGAAGATACAAAATGTTTTACAGCATATTAAGTGCTATTTTGCAAGCAATTATTGGTACAGTAACTGAAGTAAAGCATGCAAAGGACAGTCATAAAGCAAATGTTATGCAAGATGGGGAAACTAAAGAGACAGCTGGTCAAGTAGGATCTGTAGTCAGTTCAAAACAAAGCTCGAGCGTAGTCAGCGGATCACTGAACTGTCACAAATAAAGCTTTTTACATCATTTTTTTTTTCTGAATAATGTTAATAAATAACATAAATTCAAACTCTCCTGAGGTCCCACCACTGTGCCTCTTGTTCTTCCCAAATATGTTTCATGAGACCCTTTGCTCTCTCTTGCCATTGCACACATTGTAGACCCTGCAGCAATTAAGCTATGCTTTCATTGAAGGCTTTTGTACTTCACTCAAGATAGAAACCCTAGACTTGTTCTATTTGAAATACTTTCCTCAGTAACAAGATTAGATGTAATTCCGATATGCAAATAATGGCCCTGCTTGATGGCCAAATTAGACACATTAAAGTAATCTATTTGTACCAAGTTTACATTTCTTCATTGAAAATATTTTAGTATTCTAAACTTTTTTCCACTGCCAACCCTGATAAAAAAAATGATTGCTGCAGCATTTGTAATGAAAAACTAATATATCACGCAAGATGCACAGCTTGCTAATAAACAACACTGGTAATATAATTTAAACAGTTTGTGTAGAAAGTATAAACTGAAACTGACAAATTATATTAGTAGACCTGATAGCTTGGCATCTACTTCCTGAGGTGGAATTGTCATGTAGCCGTACTATCAGTATGAAGAATATATCTGCAGAACTCACAGATCATAGCTGACAAAATAGCTTAAGCCACTTCAAAGATGCTACATTATTACCTTGGCAGGCAGCTTCTCTGAAAACGCTTAGCTGGCTGACTGTACCACCCTAAGGTTACAGAACTATATTTTATAACAAAATGGCAAAACAATTCATATATTGGATGGCATTGATATCAATGCATTTAAGTGCATCAAATATTATATGACACGATTGGACTTTAAATGTACTATGTATACTGATTTGTTATAAATGTTTTATAACAGAGTTATGTAGATGGTTTCAGGCATTTATTCAAAGTACTGATGTTTTAAATATCTTGAGCTGAGTTGTTCTTTTTTGTAGACTACAAGCTATTATACAATAGCTCAGTCGTATACACTTATTCTGTTGCTTCATTTTTTGAATACCTGAAAATATGATTCTCGTCTTATATAAAATAACTTCACAGAGATGTAAGAACTCTAAATCTCAAAGAAAAAATATTTTTAAAACAGGTTGGAATTCCAATTAGCAGTATTTGACTACAACTAAAATCTTCTTCCAATCAGTCATTAGGAAAATTATAATTTATGACACATTCTCAAAAAGTCAGTGCAGGATATAAAGTTAGATTTGTGCTGAGTGTCTGTTGGATCTTAGAATATCAGTAGAATTTTGTATAATAGTTTTGTAAATATGGTTCTAATACCTCTTCCTGATAATAGTAGGTCATGGTTATGCAGAAGGGGGCGGGTTGTCACTCATTCACCTTACTAATACAAGTATTATTCTTTAAGAGTTTACACATCACATGCCAAAACAGCATCGACATTCCTCTATATTGTAAAAGTTATCCTTCAATCGAAACATTAACAGCTATTCAATAATTAGAGTAAAGACTTAATGGTGTCACTGGAATCCTAGAATGTTAAAGGTCTCCAAAATAATTAAAAAAAAATCGAATCCTGCATCTAATTTATAAATCAAAGGCTGAGGTAACATTTATTCAAGAGACTCACATGACTAAAGCTCAATGGGAGAAGGATTTAAAAAAGAAATGGGTAAAGCTAATAATCGCTGCAGGAGATGATACTGTGTCTAAAGGGGTAGCAATAATGGTTAAAAACTCTTTCAAAGGTACCATAATAACAAGTGACTGTGACCCTAATAGCAGATGGTGTTACCTAATATGCTCCCTCCCATCTTTCGGTAAAGAAATTTTAATTTTTAATGTATACAGTCCATGCATGTACCAGACTACTTTCATATACGAAGTCTACACAGTTTTAGAAAAAATCCCAAATCTTTTATATGTATTAGGTGGGGATTGGAATATGACTATCAGACCTAAACTAGACAGAACGAACAAGGAAAACAAACAACCTGTTGGCCTGACTAAGCTTATAAATTAATAAATAGAGGATTTCAATATATATGATCCCTTCAAATTATATAGAAATTATCCTGAAATCAGTAAATTCACATTATTCTCAACTTCCCACAAATCATGGTCTAGAATAGACTTTTTCTTAATTTCAACAAGTTTCTCAAAATATGACATAGATTACAACAACCCCAGAACCTTATCTGATCATGCCAAAATTAATCTAAAAATAAATGAGACCAAGTCAAACACAAATGACCAATTTGCATCAAATTGGACCTTAAACCTAAACCTCCTTAAAAACAGGGAACTCTGTCAAGAAGCACATGAATTTCTTAACCAAACTAACAACAACCTAGAAAGATCAAATATTCCCTATGATATACAATGGGCCGCGGCCAAGGCAACACTTAGAGGAATATTAATCCAAAAAGCATCTTTACTTAAGAAACAAGCTAAATCTCAAATTGCCACTCTAGAACTCAAAATAAAAAAAAACTAGAGCTAGAATTGCAAATCAAACACACCGTAGATCTAGAAAAACAGATGATCTCCCTGCAAAAGCAATTACAAGAAATGCAATTAAATCAGCTTTCTCTCATTGAACTCAGGCTTCTGCAGATATGCTGAATAGGCCTAAACCCCCTCAAAAATTCTGGCCAGAATAATTAACATTAAACCTTCTCCTTCTAGAATAAAACAAATTAATCATAACGATAGGTCATTTTTCTCAGACAAGGAAATCATCCAAGTTTTTGAAGAAATCTATCAAGAGGTCTATGGGCCCCATAATCATGTTGATGAGGCAGCTACTGATAACTTACTAGATGAACTGCAATTCCCACAAATAAACGGCATTCAAATAAATCTTCTTAAAGCACCAATAACTACTGAAGAAAAATCCCCAGCCATCGATAAACTGAAATTAGGGAAAGCCCCAGGCCCTGACGGATGCTCAACAGAATTCTATAAATCCTTTAAGAAACAACTAGTCCCAGTTTTACTCAAAGTATATAATTATATAAAAAATTTGGCATTACAGATCTGTATATAAATAATTATAAGGTGATTCTTATACCAAAACTCAATGCGAATGACCATAACCCTAATGATTATTGCCCAATTGCACTAATTAACTTAGATATAAAAAATACTATCAACAGTATTGGCTCACAGACTTAATAAAATACTCCCTTATATCATATCTCCCGAACAGCTAGGATTCATGAGTAATGGGACAATACGTTAATAATAGAGGCAATAACAAACATGACAGTTAAAGATAACTCCCCCAAATATGTACTTTCTGTTGATGCACAAAAGGCTTTCCACAGAGTTAACCTAAATTTAATTTTCAAGATCTTGAAACAATTTGCTCTACCTGAAGAATTTATAGCTATAGTCAGAGTCCTATATAATACAGCTACTACTACACTATACATGAATAAAAAGAAATCAAACCCTATCCAAATAGTTAACGGCACAAGACAGGGCTGTCCGCTCTCTCCTTATCATTTTAACCTCTATCTAGAGGCCTTCCTCCTGAAACTAAGCCAAAGAAAATTTAACCATTCTATTTACATTTCCAAAGTCCAAGTTAAATACACTGCATTTGCTGACAACCTTAACATCTATTTTGAATTTCCCTCCACAGACTTAGTAAAGATCCTAAGCTCCATTGACAAGTTTTCTGCAATCTCAAACTATGCCATGAATCCAAGTAAATCAAAAAGTTTCCCGTTAAACCCTCTAAGTCACAAAGAGTTTTTCTTTCCAGAAACAAACATTAAAGCAGATTACTCACTTAAATACCTGGGCATTACCTTTACTCACTTGCACAAGGTAATTATAAAAAATAAACCTTTATAAAGTTTGGTCAAAAGTTATAGAAGATCTTGATAGGTGGAAAAACTTAAACCTTTCCCTTCTCTCCAAGACAGAGATCATAAAAATGAATATTCTCCCTAAAATTTTATATGATTTCCATGCTGTCAACCAAATCATTCCAAACAGTTTTTTTTTCTAAAATGAAAACAACATTGGGCAAATTTATATGGCACCCAAAAACACTAGAATTAGTTACACAAAGTTAACCCTGCCCAAAGAAAAGGGTGGTTTGAGCCTCCCCGACTTTCAGACATATTATCTTATTATTAATGTCAATCACATTATACGCCTAGTCAACCATTGATACATCATGGCACCCCCTTTGGATAAAAATCTACCACCAACATCTAATTTCCTCCAATATAAATCCAAAGGCTATACCTTTTCTTAATAACAAGACTTTAAAAGACTTCAAAATACATCTCACCATAGTCAATAATGTGACGTGTTTCCAAAGGCTCGTAACTTTCTTAAACTTAAAGAACTCCTTAATTATGGCTCAACCAATTCACATGAACCCTAATATCAGACTTAATAATATTATGCAAAATCTAGATAGTTATCCAGTCATAAAGAATTGTATAGTCTGGGACCTTTATCAAATAAACATTTTTTTTTTCTTATAACTAGCCAGTTTTCTAGTTTCAGCACTCAAATCTGTTTCTTTGATCTCAGCACTTGTTCAGAAAAAAAAAAAAAATTCATCTGCTTTTACTGTACTTGTGTTTCTACCTACTTTTTTTACTTTTGCATCATCTTAAAAGTACTCAATTGTATTTATTACAGCTTGGTGTAACTCATTCTAAGCCTTTTGGTTTAAACACTTGGGCTTCGGACCAGTTGTTTTGCACTGAGAGGGTTTGTGGTCTGCACTGTAGTGGCAGAACAGGTAGCTTACATCCTTCTAGGTTGGGAACTGCTGATTGAGGGCTCAGTGTCTGTTATTCTAAAAGTGTATTAATTCTGGTTTAAGCACTTGGGCTTTCAGGCCAGTTATTTTACATTAAGAGGGTTCGTGGTCTGCACTCTTGTGGGAGGAGAGGCTGGACTCTGCCCTTCTGAGCTGGGAATTTCTGGTTGAAGGCTTATAGTGCATGCATATCTGAACTGCTTCTTACTGAAGTTGGTGCCTTGTTTGCTGTGGCATAGACTGGATTCGGGCCTGCTGGATCTAGCTTTGTTTGTGTAACTTGAGCACTAATCCAGGCATTCTCTAAAGTATTCAATTGTATTTATTACTGCTTGGTAGTAACTTGATTAAAGTGTAGCTATCATTCTAAGTCTTTTGGATTAAGCACTTGGGCTTCAGACCAGTTGTTTTACATTAGGAAGGTTTGTGGCATGCACTGTGGTGGCAGGACAGGTAGCTTTCATCCTTCTAAGTTGGGAACTGCTGACTGAGAGCCCAGTGTCTGTTATTCTTAAAGTGTATTAGTTCTGTTTTAAGCACTTGGGCTTCAGGCCAGTTATTTTATATTAAGAAGGTTTGTGGTCTGCACTCTTGTGGGAGAAGAGGCTGGACTCTGCCCTTCTGAGCTGGGAATTTCTGGTTAAAGGTTTATAGTGCCTGAATATTTGAACTGTATCTTACTGAAATTGGTACACCTTGTTTGCTGTAGCATAGACTAGATCCAGGCCTGCTGAATTCTAGCTTTGTTTATATGCTTGTTGTTTGTTTGCTTGTTATTTCTCTGGAATGCTAATTCCACCTAATATGCGGCTTCTCAGCACTTCTGTGGATCACTAGTGATATCTGCATTGCTTACTGTACTTATTTCCTTGTTTCACTTGAAAGATAGTTACTGTTTGTCGTTTTTGCGTTTAAGTTACCTGTAACACATTGCACTTAAGTTATCTGGCACTTGCTCACTAAAGCAATTATATAAGTCAGCACTAAAAATTAAAAGCACTACACCCTCACTCCCCACTGGCCCTGGTTTTCAATTATTAAGAAATTCCCAATATTATTCTAGCATGTCCAAAGGTCAGTTGTCAATCTCGTCTCCGGCCCAGCTGGTGAATCTGGGAATCTTGAGGCAATGTTACAACTGCCTCATGTACACAGACAACCCTCTCCTCCTCCCAACAAATTCCAACATATGTGAGAGATGCAACCATATAGCCAAACTGGAGGCTAAGCTCTCTCAACTCAGTACTGGCATAACCAGTCAGGAGGAGAAGGAAACCACACTCATTACAATTCCAGTCTCACATAGACCTACCAGGACAGCAAACCAAACACATAATCACACAAAAACATACTCGGAGGCTCTAAATAAAGATCTGCCAAAGCAGCAGAGACCTCCAAAGCAGACACCCAATCAGCCGCTACCCCAAAACAAAAAACCTGCAACACATATCTCACAAAGCCGGTGTGCCAAACAGTCACAGCCTTTAAGACTAAACAACACACCTGATACACTTGTAATAGGTGACTCTATCGTCAGGGACACTGACGTCCCACTCACCAGGCTGAACAAGGAGAGGGTCACGGTGAGCAGCCTGTCGGGCGCTAGGATCCGCCACATAACACAAGCACTCAGGTCACTCCAAGGCAAGTACAAATATGACTCAGTCATTGTCCATGCTGGTGTGAATGACCTGAGACATACCTACCTGGACTACATGAAAAGAGACATAAAGGAGCTCTCTGAGCATGTAGCCCAGGCCGGTATGACCCTGACCTTGAGTAGCATCTTACCCTCACCAAGAATGATGCCACAATATGAAGACAAGATGATCAATTTCAACAACTGGCTTAAGTACTGGTGTCATTCAAAGGGGATCCAATGCCTGTCAGCTTGGGATGATATGCTCGACAAGCCACAATGCTTCGCTAGGGACAGCTTGCACCTGTCACCCTGGGCTTTGGATATTGGCAAAGGCTCTTGCTACCCCATAGTGCCTTTTTTAGGCAAGGCTCAAAAGACAAACCCACCTCCATAGGTATCACAAGGGATAAGAAACTAAGAGTAATGCTACTCAATGCCAGAAGTCTAAACCTCAAGATGCACGCACTCGAAACTCTCCTTAGCATGGAGAACATCGATATCTGTGCAGTAACAGAAACCTGGTTCAGGGCTCCCGAGAGCACCCCAGCACTACCAGGTTATACCTCATACATTGCTTTTCAGCCCCAAAACTTGGACCGAACCACAAAAGGCGGGGGAGTATCGATATTCATCAAAGATACCCACACCTCCAGGTTCGTGGCAAAGCAAGAAGCATCAGAGACTATCCATGTGCAACTAACAGTGGGTAAAACTGCCTTCCAGTTTATAGCCTGCTACAGACCACCCTCCCAAACCCAGGAACCCCACTCAGCCTTCCTGAGAACACTGGAAAATATGAAGGTATCTCCAAACACCATTATATTGGGCAACTTCAACTACCCAAACATAGACTGGGAGCATTACTCTAGCTAAAGAACACCCTAGTCCAAAGGTTCCTGGAATTTATAAACTCAAATGCTATGGAACAACTTGTTACCACTCCCACAAGAGAGGAAAACATACTGGACCTGATCATCACCAACATGGGGACTCTATGCTCCAGACCAGAAGTGTATCCCTCACTGGTAAGATCAGACCATAAACTAATCTCACTGGATATTCACATCCCGACCCCACCCCCTGCCCAGAAAACCACAGTGAAAAACTTCTCTAAAGCAAATTTCACACTCCTCAAAACTGAAGTGGAATCCTTCAAAGCCCCCGGGCCTGTGGAAAATACGGCCCAGAACTCAGAATCCTTTATAAATGCATTCTATGAACACCTTCAGGAATGCATGGATCATGCAATCCCAAATAAAACCAAGACCCAGTCCTCCAAAGGCAGACGTCCTGTGTGGTGGACCCCAGCCATAAACAAACTATACAATAGGAGAAGGAAGCTACTAAATGATATAGAAAAATCCCAAAAAGGGAAGGCATCACTGATCAGTATTAGCAAAAAACTACGGGCACACATAAAATTGTCTAAGGCCAGCTTCGAGAGAAAAATTGCAAAGGACACTAAGGATAATCACAAGGCTTTCTTTAGTTATGTTAGGAACCTGGGTGGTAATTCCCAGATATGCTCAGAATTAGTCCAAAATGACAAAAAATACACCAAACCCACAGCCATTGCCAACATCCTAGCTGACAGGTTCAGCGCAAACTCCCCCTCCCCACCAAAAGGGCAAATATCTATCCCAGCAGAGTGCTGCCCCCCTGACATCTCAGATGATCAGGTAAGAGCTGCCCTCTCCAAAGCAAAAAACACAGCATCAATGGGACCAGATGGTGTCCCGGGCTGCATCCTACATGAACTCCAAGAAGAGCTAAACCCAAACATAAAACTACTGTTCAATCTCAGCCTTACTACAGGATATCTGCCCAAAGAGTGGCGTACAGCAACAGTGGTCCCTCTCCATAAAGGTGGTGCCTCAACGGATCCTGGAAACTATCGCCCCATAAGCCTGACTAGCTTGGTCTGAAAAGCTATGGAAAGGATCATCATGGACCTCATAAATAAAGATATTGGGGACCTACAAACACTGGATCCTACCCAGTTCGGCTTTGTTAAGGGCAGATCCTGCCTCTTAAACCTGGTTGATTTCTTTGAAATGGTCACCAAGGCCATTGACGAGGGGAAGGTGGTCCACACAGCCTACATGGACCTCGCAAAAGCCTTCAATACAATACCCCACTCAAGCATTATAGATAAGCTCACCAGCTTAAATATAAACCCCTATGTCACTAGATGGATTGCAAACTGGCTCAAGGACAGAACCCACATAGTTAGAATTGCTGGAACCATGTCAGACTCCAAACCAGTTACAAGTGGTGTCCCACAAGGCTCAGTCCTGGGACCACTCTTGTTCGGTATATATTTCTCGGAGGTACAGGCCAACACGGAAGGACTGTGGCTGACCAAGTTTGCAGATGACTGCAAACTGGGTGCCATAATTGACTCTCCAGCCGACACAAGCATCCTCCAAAAGGGCCTCATAGAAACAGACAACTGGTGCCAGAGCCATGGCCTCAAGCTAAATGCCAAAAAGTGTATAGTCATCCCCTTTGGCAAAAACAAAGTGCCCACAAATTACCACATAGGTGGTAATCCGTTAAGTACAGAAGAAGTAATTAGGGACCTGGGGACCCAAGTTGATAGCAATCTCTCATTTGACAACCACGTGGCCAAAGTGGTTAGAAAAACATTTTATATAACCCACCTAATCATAAAGGGATTCACATCTAGATCAGGGGAGGTCATTGTGCCTCTTTACTCATCCCTCATCAGGCCCATAATTGAGTACAATGCCCCTTTTGGGATGTACCTTACCAGACACCTGCAGCAACTGGAAAGACCCCAAAAGTACCTCACCAAGAGGATCAAAGGGCTCAAACAGATGCCATATGCTGCCCAGTTAAAGAAACTCCAGTTCTACTCAGTGGCATACCACCTGTTCAGGGGCGATCTGTGCCTGACATATAAAGCCATGTCCAACCCGGAATTAATGGACATGCTGCACCTCAGAAAATCCAAATCCCATTGAGCTACGCGCTCGAGAGACTTGATCCTCAGCACTGAAATAAACAGGACATGCTGGAGGGACAGATTCATAACCCAGAGGCTCCCTTCACTCTGGAATAAAATCCCATTCCAGGTTAGGCAGAGTCCCTCATTGACTCTCTTCAAGAGGAATCTTGATGAGTGGATGGGAGATCGTAGGTTTACCCCGGGTATCACTTCTGTGTCACTGTTAGACAGAGGCACAGTATACTAACCTCGAAAAAGGGCATAGCGAAATAAATTTAAAATGGGTGGCGAAAGCCAAACACATTCTGGCTAGGCTTATAAATGCCCTAGGGCAGATAGCCTAGTATGAACCTATGAACCTAATTGAGTTATATTGTAGATTATCTAGCAGCAAGTAAAAAATACCACTTAATTATTAAATAAATACTATATCTAGTTATTTTGATTACATCAGTAATTAACATAACATTATACGATTTTCATTTGTACCAACAAATCATTTCCCTTCTTTTACTGAGGACCAAAATGTTATCTAATACTTATAGACTAATTATTCAAATTGAATACCAAGATAAAATCTTATATTCAAACTACTGGATGAGTCAAAATAATAAATTGACTAATGAACAAAAACTAGCGGCAATAGATATAACTATAAAACTAACTCCCTTTAAAAAATTAATTTACACTCAATTTATGATTAATAACAATGCGTATCACACACCACTCTTTCTGAGCAAAATGAATGGCAATACGTCACCTTTCTGCCCTACATGCTCTAATTCAATAGCAGACACTCTCCGCATATTCTGGTCTTGCAAAAATATCTATAAACTTTGGTGCTCTTTAAGAGCAAAACTGGAGAAAACAGGTTATATGAAATCCATCCTCTCATGGGAAATGGCAATATTAAACATATTCCCCAATTCCTATGCATTTGAGTACAAACATATTATTGTAACACTGTGCTCAATACTAAAATCCTATATAGCCCTCAACTGGCTTGACAGATCCAAAACTTCTTGGGCAGAGTTCAAATCTATAGCTATCAAATATGTTTTAGCAAACAAACTAAAAACAGTAAGCCACAAGAAGTTAACCTATTTTAAGAAATACTGGAAAAGACTTATAGAGGTTCTTAGCTAGATCTTCACTAAGTCAGCTAGAGCTTTTTATTTTACTTTATTACTCCCCACCAGTACTAACTTTCCTAATTAATTTGATATAGAGGTTACAAATCAACTTTTTCACAAAACGTTTGTGCTAGATAAATTAGGTGTGGTAAAGTGTAGTCTAGTACTTAGACATTTGTATTTAACACTATTATATGTAAAAATATCATCTTGTAAACTTTTCTAGGACAACCTGCATGAGTGACAGCCCAGTGTAAATAATGTATATAGTTGCTTTGATAGATACAGGTATATGATTATATTCCTCCTGTTGCGATAATTACAATGGTTAAAGTTATACTGTCTGTATAAATGGGCAGTTGCTTGATATCTTGTATGAACTCTAAGTCACACTCAATATTACAGGCCATACTTGCCTTTTATCAATGCCTATTACAATTAAAAGAATGTCTGTTTCATTTTCCGCTTGCCTTTTTTTTAAATTATCAAGGTCAGTCATCATATATGCCTTGTAATCTGTGTGCATCATATGTTATTTGCAATCTTATGTATCTCCATTGTTATTCTTACTGTCACCTTGTACTATACTGTTCATTGTAGTAAAAAGAAAAGTGAAATAAAAAATTATATTTGAAAAAAAAAGGTGTGTTTTCCCCTCCCAAATTGTTGCAAGTCATTTGCCTGTTTGAAAAAAAATGTATTTTTATAGTGAGAAGCAATATAAGAAGTTTAAATGCAAACAAAATAATTTGAGTTTTTGTTTTGGTGTTAATCTTAGTGGCCTTGAAACTGCCCGCCCCTCTTGTAAATTTGTGTTTGGATACTCCTTCTGGGCCCATCTCATTTGCTCACGCAACTGAGTGCAGTGAGATCATATTCTGATTTCAGGCACTCCTACTGTGTACAAAGAGAGCATCTGGGAAACAGAAAAAAAAATAAGCTTGTTTCCTGCCTTTCCTGTTAAGTGGTATAGACTATTTGTAGGCTTCTGAGCCCCCAAGCCCTTCTGTGTTGGAGGGAAGCCTTATAGCTTAGTTTTTTTTTCTTATAACTAGCCAGTTTTCTAGTTTCAGCACTCAAATCTGTTTCTTTGATCTTAGCACTTGTTCAGAAAAAAAAAAAATTCATCTGCTTTTACTGTACTTGTGTTTCTACCTACTTTATTTTACTTTTGCATCATCTTAAAAGTACTCAGTTGTATTTATTACTGCTTGGTGTAACTCATTCTAAGCCTTTTGGTTTAAACACTTGGGCTTCGGACCAGTTGTTTTGCACTGAGAGGGTTTGTGGTCTGCACTGTAGTGGCAGAACAGGTAGCTTACATCCTTCTAGGTTGGGAACTGCTGATTGAGGGCTCAGTGTCTGTTATTCTAAAAGTGTATTAATTCTGGTTTAAGCACTTGGGCTTTCAGGCCAGTTATTTTACATTAAGAGGGTTCATGGTCTGCACTCTTGTGGGAGGAGAGGCTGGACTCTGCCCTTCTGAGCTGGGAATTTCTGGTTAAAGGCTTATAGTGCATGCATATCTGAACTGCTTCTTACTGAAGTTGGTGTGCCTTGTTTGCTGTGGCATAGACTGGATTCGGGCCTGCTGGATCTAGCTTTGTTTGTGTAACTTGAGCACTAATCCAGGCATTCTCTAAAGTATTCAATTGTATTTATTACTGCTTGGTAGTAACTTGATTAAAGTGTAGCTATCATTCTAAGTCTTTTGGATTAAGCACTTGGGCTTCAGACCAGTTGTTTTACATTAGGAAGGTTTGTGGCATGCACTGTGGTGGCAGGACAGGTAGCTTTCATCCTTCTAAGTTGGGAACTGCTGACTGAGAGCCCAGTGTCTGTTATTCTTAAAGTGTATTAGTTTTGGTTTAAGCACTTGGGCTTCAGGCCAGTTATTTTATATTAAGAAGGTTCGTGGTCTGCACTCTTGTGGGAGAAGAGGCTGGACTCTGCCCTTCTGAGCTGGGAATTTCTGGTTAAAGGTTTATAGTGCCTGAATATTTGAACTGTATCTTACTGAAATTGGTACACCTTGTTTGCTGTAGCATAGACTAGATCCAGGCCTGCTGAATCTAGCTTTGTTTATATGCTTGTTGTTTGTTTGCTTGTTATTTCCTGGAACGCTAATTCCACCTAATACGTGGCTTCTCAGCTTCTGTGGATCACTAGTGATATCTGCATTGCTTACTGTACTTATTTCCTTGTTTCACTTGAAAGAAAGTTACTGTTTGTTGTTTTTGCATTTAAGTTACCTGTAACACATTGCACTTAGGTTACCTGGCACTTGCTCACTAAAGCAATTATATAAGTCAGCACTAAAAATTAAAAGCACTACACCCTCACTCCCCACTGGCACTTGTTTTCAATTATTAAGGAATTCCCAATATTATTCTAGCATGTCCAAAGGTCAGTTGTCAATCTCCTCTCCGGTCCAGCTGGTGAATCTGGGAATCCTGAGGCAATGTTACAACTGCCTCATGTACATAGACAACCATCTCCTCCTCCCAACAAATTCCAACACATGTGAGAGATGCAACCATATAGCCAAACTGGAGGCTAAGCTCTCTCAACTCAGTACTGGCATAACCAGTCAGGAGGAGAAGGAAACCACACTCACTACAATTCCAGTCTCACATAGACCTACCACGACAGCAAACCAAACACATAATCACACAAAAACATACTCATAGGCTCTAAATAAAGATCTGTCTAAGCAGCAGAGACCTCCAAAGCAGACACCCAAGCAACCGCTACCCCAAAACAAAACACGTGCAACACATATCTCACAAAGCCAGTGTGCCGAACAGTCACAGCCCTTAAGACTAAACAACACACCTGATACACTTGTAATAGGTGACTCTATCGTCAGGCACACTGATGTCCCACTCACCAGGCTGAACAAGGAGAGGGTCACGGTGAGCAGACTGTCGGGCGCTAGGATCTGCCACATAACACAAGCACTCAGGTCACTCCAAGGCAAGTACAAATATGACTCAGTCATTGTCTATGCTGGTGTGAATGACCTGAGACGTACCTCCCTGGACTACATGTAAAGAGACATAAAGGAGCTCTCTGAGCATGTAGCCCAGGCTGGTATGACCCTGACCTTGAGTAGCATCTTACCCTCAACAAGAATGATGCCACAATATGAAGACAAGATGATCAATTTCAACAATTGGCTTAAGTACTGGTGTCATTCAAAGGGGATCCAATGCCTGTCAGCTTGGGATGATATGCTCGACAAGCCACGATGCTTCGCACCTGTCACCCCTGGGCTTTCGGATATTGGCAAAGGCTCTTGCTACCCCCATAGTGCCTTTTTTAGGCAAAGCTCAAAAGACAAACCCACCTCCATAGGTATCACAAGGGATAAGAAACTAAGAGTAATGCTACTCAATGCCAGAAGTCTAAACCTCAAGATGCATGCACTCGAAACTCTCCTTAGCATGGAGAACATCGATATCTGTGCAGTAACAGAAACCTGGTTCAGGGCTCCCGAGAGCACCCCAGCACTACCAGGTTATACCTCATACCATGCTTTTCGGCCCCAAAACTTGGACCGAACCACAAAAGGAGGGGGAGTATCGATATTCATCAAAAATACCCACACTTCCAGGTTGGTGGCAAAGCATGAAGCATCAGAGACTATCCATGTGCAACTAACAGTGGGTAAAACTGCCTTCCAGTTTATAGCCTGTTACAGACCACCCTCCCAAACCCAGGAACCCCACTCGGCCTTCCTGAGAACACTGGAAAATATGAAGGTCTCTCCAAACACCATTATATTGGGTGACTTCAACTAACCAAACATAGACTGGGAGCATTACTCTAGCTCCAACACCCTAGCCCAAAGGTTCCTACAATTTATAAACTCAAATGCTATGGAACAACTTGTTACCACTCCCAAGAGGGAAAACATACTGGACCTGATCATCACCAACATGGGGACTCTATGCTCCAGATCAGAAGTGTATCCCTCACTGGTAAGATCAGACCATAAACTAATCTCACTGGATATTCACATCCCGACCCCACCCCTGCCCAGAAAACCACAGTGAAAAACTTCTCTAAAGCAAATTTCACACTACTCAAAACCGAGGTGGAATCCTTCAAAGCCCCGGACCTGTGGAAAATACGTCCCAGACCGCAGAATCCTTTATAAACGCATTCTATGAACACCTTCAGGAATGCATGGATCATCGATCCCAAATAAAACCAAGACCCAATCCTCCAAAGGCAGACGTCCTGTCTGGTGGACCCCAGCCATAAACAAACTATACAATAGAAGGAGGAAGCTACTAAATGATAGAGCAAAATCCCAAAATGGAAGGCATCACTGATCAGTATTAGCAAAAAACTACGGGCACTCATAAAATTGTCTAAGGCCAGCTTCGAGAGAAAAATTGCACAGGACACTAAGGATAATCACAAGGCTTTCTTTAGTTATGTTAGGAACCTGGGTGGTAATTCCCAGATATGCTCAGAATTAGTCCAAAATGACAAAAAATACACTGAACCCACAGACATTGCCAACATCCTAGCTGACAGGTTCAGCGCAAACTTCTCCTCCCCCTCCCCACCAAAAGGGAAAATATCTATCCCAACAGAGTGCTGCCCCCCTGACATCTCAGATGCTCAGGTAAGAGCCGCCCTCTCCAAAGCAAAAAACACAGCATCAATGGGACCAGACGGTGTCCCGGGCTGCGTCCTACATGAACTCCAAGAAGAGCTAAACCCAAACATAAAACTACTGTTCAATCTCAGCCTTACAACAGGATATGTGCCCAAAGAGTGGCGTACAGCAACAGTGGTCCCTCCCCATAAAGGTGGTACCTCAACGGATCCTGGAAACTATCACCCCATAAGCCTGACTAGCTTGGTCTGCAAAGCTATGGAAAGGATCATCATGGACCTCATAAATAAAGATATTGGGGACCTACAGAAACTGGATCCTACCCAGTTCGGCTTTGTTAAGGGCAGATCCTGCCTCTTAAACCTGGTTGATTTCTTTGAAACAGTCACCAAGGCCATTGACGAGGGGAAGGTGGTCCACACAGCCTACCTGGATCTTGCAAAAGCCTTCGATACAATACCCCACTTGGGCATTATAGATAAGCTCACCAGCTTAAATATAAACCCCTATGTCACTAGATGGATTGCAAACTGGCTCAAGGACAGAACCCACATGGTTAGAATTGCTGGAGCCATGTCAGACTCCAAACCAGTTACAAGTGGTGTCCCACAAGGCTCAGTCCTGGGACCTCTCTTGTTCGGTATATATTTCTCGGAGGTATAGGCCAACACGGAAGGACTGTGGCTGACCAAGTTCGCAGATGACTGCAAACTGGGCACCATAATCGACTCTCCAGCCGACACAAGCATCCTCCAAAAGGGCCTCATAGAAACAGACAACTGGTGCCAGAGCCATGGCCTCAAGCTAAATGCCAAAAGTGTATAGTCATCCCCTTTGGCAAAAACAAAGTGCCCACAAATTACCACATAGGTGGTAATCCATTAAGTACAGAAGTAGTAATTAGGGACCTGGGGACCCAAGTTGATAGCAATCTCTCATTTGACAACCACGTGGCCAAAGTGGTTAGAAAAACATTTTATATAGCCCACCTAATCATGAAGGGATTCACATCTAGATCAGGGGAGGTCATCGTGCCTCTTTACTCATCCCTCATCAGGCCCATAATTGAGTACAATGCCACTTTTGGGATGTACCTTACCAGACACCTGCGGCAACTGGAAAGACCCCAAAAGTACCTCACCAAGAGTATCAAAGGGCTCAAACAGATGCCATATGCTGCCCGGTTAAAGAAACTCCAGCTCTACTCAGTGGCATACCGCCTGTTCAGAGGCAATCTGTGCCTGACGTATAAAGCCATGTCCAACCCGGAATTAATGGACATGCTGCACCTCAGAAAATCCAAATCCCATCGAGCTACGCGCTCGAGAGACTTGAACCTCAGCACTGAAATAAATAGGACATGCTGGAGGGACATATTCATAACCCAGAGGCTCCCTTCACTCTGGAATAAAATCCCAGTCCAGGTTAGGCAGAGTCCCTCATTGACTCTCTTCAAGAGGAATCTTGCTGAGTGGATGGGAGATCGTAGGTTTACCCCATGTATCACTTCTGTGTCACTGTTAGACAGAGGCACAGTATACTAACTTCGAAAAAGGGCATAGCAAAATAAATTTAAAATGGGTGGCAAAAGCCAAACACATTCTGGCTAGGCTTATAAATGCCCTAGGGCAGATAGCCTAGTATGAACCTATGAACCTATGAATGGCAGGCTTTAAAAGAACTTCGGGGGAAAGTAAGCTCATTTGTGTTTAAGGAAGCTAACAAAGGGGGAAATTGGGTAAAACACAGTACAATAGAATGTTTTTTGCTTTATTAAGACAAGTGAGGGATTACGAGTGTTTGTCCATTAACCCGGTTTCTCAGTTTAACAAAGAGTTGCTTGAGCTATTGGAGAAAGGGGAAAGGTTGGGATTTTTAACAGCTTTGGATGTCAAAAAGCTGCACATTTCAAAACCATGTGACCCAATGTTTTTGACATCCCAAAAATTCACAAAGATAAATGGAACCCACCAGGAAGACCCATTGTTTCAGGCATAGGTTCCTATGTGCAAAATGTGTTTTTTTTTCTTGATTTTGTGTTAAAACAGCATCTTATTAGGGTTGCAGATCATATTAGGAATGGCCAAGAGTTATGTGAATATATGAAGGGGTGAATTGGCAAAATGATTATTTTTGGGTTACTGTGGATGTGTTGGCATTCTACTCATATTAATTTACGATGGGGTTTATAAGCTGTTGCTAAGGTATTAGGGGAAGGCCCATGGACCTCATATTTTCTGCAATTGCTTGAGTTTTGTCTCTCCCATAATTATTTTACTTTTGATGGAAAAATGTATTTGCAAAAGAGGGGTACGGCAATGGGTGCTTCATCTGCTCTCTCATTTTCCATTTTATATATGGGAGAGTTTGAATTCATTTATGTGACTCATTACTTCAGGAACAAGATGATCATCTATAAGCAATTTATAGATGACCTGTTTTTTTGTCTGTAGGGGTATCACCGATGGGTTTGAGGAATTTTTTGAATGTTTAAACAACAACCCTCATGGTTTGAGATTTAATTATCAGGTGGAGTCTGAGGCCATTAATTTTTTGGATCTTTGTTTTTTGTGGATGGAAATCAGACAGTTCAATTTAGAACATTTCAAAAACCAACAGTTGTTAATAATTTTTTACATAATTCAAGCATGCATCCGCCCCATCTTATTGAGTCTCTACATTTTGGATAATTCAAATGGGTATGTATGAATACCTCTGATGATGATTTGTGGGTCCCCTATTTGATGGAGGTGGAGCATAGGCTCACCTGTAGAGGCTATTCTAAGTAGGTATTGAGGAGAGCAAGGAGAACGTTTGTTTAAGGTAGTCATTTTTCTAACCGAGTGAATGAGAACAGTAAAGAGGAGGATGATAGGTTATTTTATGTTACCAGATATAGTCCCTTTTCAGAGTCCTTAATAAAAATAATTAAGGACTTATGGCCCATGATCATATTGGATGAATTTTTAAGTACAAATTTTCCTGAGAGTATGATTTTTCCTTCAGTTGTTATTGCAATTTAAAGGAATTACTTAATAGATCAGTTAGAATTGCACAGTCCACTTTTAAGCTGGTGGGGTCATTTCCATGTGGTAGCTGTAGTGTATGCAGTCAAATTTGTAATATGTCAGGATGCATTATTAATGGCCAAAAATATGTGGCAAGTAATAAATTTAATTGTAAATCTTGTGGAGTTGTCTACATTTTGGGTTGTGGATATGAGACTACTCGATGGTACATAGGGCAGACAAAAATGATGGTAAGGATATGGGTGTTGGAACATTTGGCTGACATTACTAATGGAAGGAGGGAGAGCCCCATGGCTCAACATTTTTATCTGAGCATGGTGGTGATGGGGCTTCTCTGTTTTTCAGTATTTCGGCACAACCTACAGGGTCTGGGGGGGGATTAGTTTAAGGTTAAATCACTTAGAAACCACATATATTTTTAATTATAGCACCCTCTGCCCTGGGGGCTTACATGAGGAGATATGTTTGAATTTTTAAAAGGTTTAAATTTTGAGATGTTTGAAGTTTGAAATTTTGGGATTTTAAAATATGGAATTAGTTTAGGGTGTTTTGTTAAAATGTGTTGTGGGTTTTTGGTGGGGGAAGTTATTGTGTATATTTATATTTATGCATTTAGTGTGCATATGTATTAAAAAAGTAAAAAAGAAAGTAGGGAAAGTGTGTGTATACATTTATGTATTTAGTGTGTGTGTATGTATATATATATATATATATATATATATATATATATATATATATATATATATATATGTATATATATATATATATGTATAGGGAGAGAGAGAGCAATGAATTGAAATTTGGCACTGAATTTATATGTGGTATTTGAGGGGTTATATGATTGGAGGGTTGTTTAATTGTTTAATTGTTTTATTGATTAATCATCTCATCAAGGTAATTGTATTTAAGAACTGCTGATTATGTGGAAAGTTATCCCTTGAAGGCGAAAGGCTGAGGTACCTGGAGAATAAAGTGGTGCATTGGCTTCTTGTGTTGGTTGTTAATTTGATATCTGTATGTGGTGTTGTTCTAGAGTATTAAAGATAACTCCAAATAATATAAAACAATATAACTTGTCCTGACATCTAGAAAAACTATAGTACATAAATAAATCCATAAATTCATAGCTTTTGATCTCAGTCTAAGTACAAAAGTAATCTAAGGAACTTGCTATTGATAGGCTTTCGTTGAGTCCAGGGGAAAACATGTGCATTTAACTTGAATTGCCATACCAACTCTCTAAATTCGATCAAATAATTTCAAAGACCTCCCTGGGGATCTTTTGAAATAGTGCCCAACCCGAAAAATAAAAAGCTGAGTGTGGGTTAATTTGATATAGGTTTGTATAAAGAACTGTTAATATTTTTACATTTTACATCCTACAGATTTTCATAAATTTGGTCTTTGAATTTTCTTTGAGTCTTGCCCACATAAAAACAGCTACATTTGCCCACATGAAACAGATCACTTCCGAATTAAATTACCCACTTGCTATCCATATATTCTTTGCCCCTACTGTGATAACTTTCTGTAAGAACAAATTTATTTGTAAATATCTACTTATTGTTCTAATTTTTTATTTGCCATTTTTAGGAACCAGTATATTTTTATAAATGTTACTTAAGTTTTTTATAATCTCTGTGTTTGCTAGTTGATTAATTGCATGCACCATCTTCATCTATACTTCTTTATTCTTGTATTTTGCATTCTTGTATTCCTGTATTTTGCATTTTGTATTTTGTATTTTTTACTATCTTGTATTACCATGTTTACTCTGTATTTTGGACATTTTCTCCCCAGGACTCCATTGAAAACAGACTCCCTGTGGTCCAATGAAACATCCTGTAAACAAATTGCAAATAGAATAAATAAGTAAATAAATAAATAAGTAAAATAACATTACTGATATTGAGCCACATAATCATTCCAAATGAGTTACACATGCAAGGAAAAATGTCTCAGCAAAAATGTCATTAACCATAATAGCTGTTTTTTCCAGTATGAATTTGCACTGAGAACAGAAGGCTCATTTAAAGGTCCCCATTTTTTTATTCATCAAGTTCTCAGTGAAAACCTCATTCTTTTCTAAAAGATTCTTAATAGATCTACCCCATTCTAAAAACTGCTTGTAGTTCTTTACTTATTTTGTCCAAAATATTATCAAAACATGAAAAAAACTCTCCAGTTCTTTTTTAAAAATCTTCTAATGCTCAAATGATCAACTGTAAATTTAGTGATAATAGAATGTAAAAACATTTCTTGGTCATTCTTCTTGATTCCTTATTAAAATTAAATAAAGTTATACCAGACAATAAAATGGGTAGCAAAGCCCCTTCTTTTCTTTTCAGGACCACTTCATTAGATATTTTTTGTATTATATGGAGGGATAACCTCATGCATGTAACATATGGGCCAAATTGTCGCATTCTGTATCAAACATCTTGTCTTCTGAGACCATTCTCACTAACCTAACATATTGTCCCTTGACCAATCTAATTTTTTGATGCTCAAGATGACAACCTGTGTAGTGCAAAACAGGATTGGAATATGTCAGCTTTCTGTAAATGCTATTTACAAGTCTTTTTTGCCCATGTCTTTACTAATTTCAACATCTAAATAATTGATTTTTGGGGGGATATATGTAAAAGTAAATTTCAAAAAAGAGGTTGCAGTATTAATGTAATAAATAAATGCACGAATCTCAGTGACAGGTTTTTTTTCATACAATAAAGATATTGCCCTAATACTGAACGTACATCTTCCAAGGAAGTGGATGAAAATAGTTAAATACATGTTTTTTTCTCCCATTGAGGCATGATGATATTTGCAAGAATGGAGGTACAAGTGGCTCCCATAGCTACTGCCCTTGTTTGGAGAAAATACTACCCCTCAAAAAAAAATACAAAGTTGTTCTTGATACTAATTCCATCAAAATGTCTAAAGCATTAATTTCATCAATCGTAAATTGAGTAGATTCCACTAAGAAAGCACAGAACTATTCTAGTCCAACATCATGGGGAATGACATTAAACAAGTTTACCATACTTATGGTAAGAAAAAGAATGTCTTCTGGAAAACCTAATTGGCAAAGCTTGACTAAGAAGTCCCACGAATCTGTGCAGAGATGTTCAAAAGAATCTACTGTTTTTTTTGAAAATGACATCAATGTATCTGGCCAAGGGATGGATCTTAGATTTACTGGCATTGGCGATGTGGGCACCAAGGGAAATTTTACATTCAAATAAGTAAGGACTTGTGACTAATTTGTCCCTGATGAAACATATCCTGCAACACCCAATTAATATTTATGTAAGTCATATTGACCCCATTTAAAGATGACTCTTCATTGAAGTCATCATCATCATCAAATAAAAGTCCATTCTTATTGCAAATATAATCAGTTCTGTACATAGTAACCACCACACCCCGCCCTTACCAGGCTTCCTTACTCTCTGTTTCTGTTCTGACTCAATTCTTTAAGTAAACTGTGTTCAGAAACAGTCAAGTTAAAAAATATGTTGTAAGTGCAAGACTTGATCAGAGCCCTGACATCAAATTCACATAATTTATCAAATAAAATCAATAGATGATGCAAGAGGGGGATTATATACACTTGTCCTGTGTTAGTCATTGGTCACAGCCTCAAGCTTGTTGTCATCAACAATTCATTTAAAATTAAGTTATCTTAAAACAATCTGTAAGTCAATAATAAGGTCCTCAATCTTCGACCTGGTCGAAGGAACAAATGTAAAACCTTTTGCCAATCAGTCACTATGTTCAGTACCAAAAGAACGATCAGTAAAGTTAAAATGTTATAGTCACCATTGGTGATAGTAGTAATAGTCAGTCCACTTGGCTTGGTAATCAATTGATTGATGTCAAATACTATATGCTGATGAAAGTGCTTAATCTTGTGGTTTGCATAGAAACAACATTTTTTCTCATTTTACAAGTGGTCATTGATCCTTTTTCAGACTGGTATTTGTGATTCGTCTATCAATCAGAGGAGGTAAAAAAAAAGTCTGGGGCAAGAGAATGGAAATGCAAGTTACAAAGGATCAATTGAAGGATACCTGTTTGGCTTCCAAGTATGTGGCAAAATCCAGATGATTTAGGATGTTTTTCATGGAACTGATTGCACTGTTATTTTATATCCCAGACTTCAGAGAATTTTCCCACAGGTAGACAGAAATGCTGGAGGTGTGATGAGAAAGAGTGAGTTAATTGATACCATGTTTGTTTGGGAATGTAATGAGGTGGCAAGTTTTAAAATTTCCCCACAGGGTACTTTGTCAAAGATTATGGAGGAGCCAATGATTGTAATTAAGGAAATTATTATTTTGAGCTGAATGCAGCATCTGAATTGTCTAGTCATAGTAAGGCTATGCTTTGTTTAAAACTATTGACTGCCAAAAAAGTAATTGCTAGAAAATAAAAATCAAATTCTAAGCTAACTGAGACTAACATTTTAAATATTGTACAAGAGAGAAAAGAACTGAAGGTAGAATTTTTTTAGGAAAATGGAAGGAAGAAATTAAATAGAAAAATGTACATAATTTATGGCAACAACACATGCAGTGATGTTCAGGAGGATAAGAAATGAGGTTAAAGGGAAGGCAGTAAATGAGCTATTTATATAGTGTTTGACTGAATGAAAATTGCTTACAAAATATGTAGACACATAACAGGAATAATGTTAAAATTACTCCGGTTTGTTTTCTTTTCTGTTAATGTAGCTGTACTCATACCATATTTTAAAATGTAATGTTTCAATAAATTATTTAAAACTAGAGAGTACTGATTAACAGACTGGTAAGAAAAAAAAAAAGGATTTAACTCACTCTCTCCTATGGAGATCTGGAAGTTTGCACTGCAAACATTCAATGGGCAGACCCTAAATGTTTTGATAGAATCAAATTATGTCCTCCCATTTCAAACAACTATTCATAGGGGTTACTAAAGAAGTGTAAATGACAATTTTTTTCTATTTTTATAGTAGTAGTATTCTTTAAGTTTAGGTATTAAACAGATTTTTTAAGTCACAGTAAGCACAGTAACTATTACATTTGTAATATTTTGTAAAAAACTTACAATATCTCAGCAACCACTCAAGTTACACACATACTCCAGCTTAGAGCTTTCATATTAGGCTAAGCACTTCTGTCTGGTTGTTGAGGAATTTAAAATAACATGACATTTATGACAATATGAATAAATATATGAACAAAAATTAATATCTCTTTACCTGCTCTTGACAAAGGTCAAATATCAATACAGTTATTTTTGCCATTGTGTAACCTTGAAGATGAAATATATCATTGTTTTGTATGTGGCATGATTTTGGAATTATTAATGCAAATATGAACAAGCAATATTTGAATCCTAGTGATGTCAGTAGGATGCAACTGCAGATGCACCTGAAGGCAATATTCAGCTGTAATGAGTTAAGCATATGAAAGGGGAGGGGTGCTTTTACTTAAGTAGAAAAAAGTGACAATTTATTGTGTGTGTGTGTGTGTGTGTGTGTGTGTGTGTGTGTGTGTGTGTGTGTGTGTGTGTGTGTGGAGAGAGATTCTAAATTAACTGTAGACCAAGCTGACATTACATAAATATATTCACCACCCAGACATAGGTTCATAGGTTCATAGGGTGTTACTAGGCTATTGATGTGAGAGTCTTTACAAGCCTAGCCATTAAATCCTAATATTTATTTATTTATTATTTATTTATTTACATTCGTTGACCAGGAAATTCCAACTAGACGCAGGTCCTTTTTCAGTGGAGGCCCAGGGAGAAAAGCTCCACAAAATAATGTTAATACAATCATAGTTCCTGATGAAGAACATAGTACATACAGTAGTCACATAACATCTGTGCCATCTAAGATGGCATGTATTCTAACAATTAAATAGCAGTTATTAATATTGTTGCAGTAAAAATTTACAGCAGTATTATAAATAATAAGCTTACAAGCATCAGAGCTGGCTGTAATCAAAGGTAGTTAGTGGGGTGGAAGAGAGGTTGAGGGTGGATTGGGTGGGATAATATAATACTAGATGAGAAATATTGTCTATGGCCAAGGTTTTTCTAGCAAGCACTACCTATGTCCAGGAGAGAAGCTGGGGCTACCCCCAGCAGAAATTTACAATTTTCCATCCAGTCATCCAGGTCGCACTTAAACGGGGTCATGGAGGTGCCCTGCTTAATATGGATTGGAAGGCTGTTCCAGGGGAGTGGCATCCTCTGAGAGATGTAATGTCTCTTCAACAGGTCCTGTTTATGTCACAGGCTAGACTGAGGTCCCTGGAACAGGTAACTCTAGTCCCATTTGACTTACAGGTGTGCAGCATTTGAATTACATTTGAGTCAGAGATAGCTTTGTAAACCAGACGTAAGTCACCTGTAAGTAATCTATACTCTATTGAGTACAGTGACAGTGACTTCAGTCTTTCCATACAGGACATGTGCTGCAGACCCTGAATTTTCTTAGTTAGAAATCTCTGAGGTCTCTCAACTTGCTGCAGGATTCTGTTATGGTACATACCAAAGGGAGCATTATATTTAGTAATAGGCCTGATGAGGGACAAGTGCAGAGGAGTTATAACCTCTTTTGCTCTTGAAGTGATGCCTTTGCTAATCAGGTGAGTGATGTAGAATACTTTCCTCACCACAGTAGATACATGGTGATCAAAGTTGAGATCACAGTCAACTTGTGTTCCCAGGTCTCTCATTACTGAATTGGTACATAGGGTATTATTGTTTATTTTATAAACAGCAGGATCATTGTTTTTACCAAAGAGAATGATGATTATCATTTAGCTTAAAACCATGGTTTTGGCACCAATCATTGGTCTGTGTAAGCCCCTTTTGAAGTACGCTGACATCACTAGGGGATTCAATGATAGCACCTAATTTGCAGCCATCTGCAAAGTTGAGTAGTCACAGCCCCTCCATTTTGGCCCGAACTTCTGAGGGGTATATGACAAATGAGAGGGGGACCAGCACTGACCCTTGTGGGACTCCACTGGGAACAGGTCTGCTGGTAAAGGTAAATTCTCCAACTCTGACTGAGTATTGCCGATCTGTGAGCCAGTTGCAACCCATCTGACAACATAGGTGCTGATATTTAACTGGGTTAGTTTGTCAATGATGCCTGAATGTGGAATAGTGTCAAAGGCCTTGGCTAATTCAGGATAGGTTATATGTTGGGGCATGGCCAAGATGCTGAAAGGATAACAGCAGGTTTTTCCTTCTCTGCTATTTAATCTATTTCTGACGGGAAATTATAATTTTAAACTATCTTATCTGTTTTATTTAAGAAGATATGTATAATTTAAAGCCTTATTTAAGATAGTATTGATAATTTATTTTGGTATTTTGAGATATTCCTATCAAATATTTGTCTGGAAATAGAACCTTACATGCAACCTGGAAATGACTCACTTAAAATCTAACTCTCAAATTTCATTATTCAAACAAGAACTTCAATCTGTCCTCACCAGTTTTCAGAAACTGTTGTTAAAAATGGATAAAATGGACAATAAATTGACAATTTCAAATAAAAATGATGTAAACAAATGGATCAAATACAGGAAGCATTACAGCAGCAGAAAGTCCAAATATTTCACATCAGAGACACTCTAAAGGATATGGAAGGGTGACTAAATGAAGATGAACATAATACTGAGTTTTTATTAAAACAAAATACTATTCTTCTGAATAAAATTGATGACCTGGAGAATAGGTCTCATAGAAATAATATTAGAATCTCTGGTTTGTCCCAGTCCCCTTCAATAAACACATCATACCGAATGACATTTGATGACTTTTATTAAAACTTCCATAACATGGCTTTGATTACCAAAATTTATCAATTGCATCTGAACATAGCACAGTTGAATCTAAAGACAGCATAAATATTTTTGTAATGTTTATCAGGATGGCGTACTTACTCATCCTGCCGCAGTAAGCAGCGTCCATACCTTCGCTCGCTTACTTTACTTTAAGAAGCAGCATCCAAGACTCACTTCATACCCCATTTATTATTGCTTATGAAGCACCATCCCATCTCACTTAATAAACCATTCATTGAGTTACCTTCCAACCAAATAAGCAGCATCCTTACCTCCATTTGCTTATCTACTCAGCAAACTTCCTCCATTTTCTCATTTTTCTTTCCCCAAAACCTTGAAATGAACATCCAGACACCAGAGGGGTAACAGAAGAGGACAAGCCTGTCACTCTTCTTTGCCCACCTACCCCGACTAATAAAATAACCACAATCCCCAACAATCCACCAACAATAAAAGGGAGGTTGGGAGGGTAGCAAGTTCATGCCAAAATGTGATTATCTACCCAGCTACACTTGTCTAAACCCCTTAAGCCCCTCCCCCTTATCTCATTTCCTCCCAATCATCCCTCCCTCCATTTAACCCTTTCCCCTTCCCCAACTCACTTAATACCCACTAATATATCAGCCTAACCCTTCTTGAAGATGTCCCAGGACAACTTGGTTTGTTGCCAAACCTCATTTGTCCCGGTCCCCTTCAATAAACACATTACACCGAATGACATTTGAAGACCTTTATTAAAACTTCCATAACATAGCTTTGATTACCAAAATTTATTAATTACAACTGGACATAGTATATTGATTCTAAACACAGCATAAACATCTTTGTAATGTTAATCAGGACAGCGTACCTACTCATCCTGCCCCAGTAAGCAGTGTCCATACCTTTGCTCACTTACTTTACTTATGAAGCAGCATCCAAGACTCACTTCATATACCATTTATAATTACTTATGAAGCACTGTCCCATCTCATTTCATAAACCATTCATTGAATTACCTTCCACCAAATAAGCTGCATCCTTACCTCAGCTTGCTTATCTATTCAGCAAGCTTCCTCCAGCTGCTCATTTTCCTTTCCCCAAATCCTTTAAATGAACATCCAGACTCCAGAGGGGGAACAGAAGAGGGCAAGGCTGTTCCTCTTCTCTGCCAACCAGCCTGACCAGACTGTTCCCCCTCCCTTCTACCCAAAATTGTTCAACCAACTACCTCCCATAAATAGGAGGGTTAAGCCAAACATCATTTGGTGTACCCATCATCTGTAAAGTACATTAGAACCCCATCATCAACCCCATGCCTTGACATACCAGCAGTGAAACACATCTTAATGAAACTAAATAAAGTAGAATTACCCATGACCCCACTGTACCACATTGGAACATCCACTCCAAGAGAATACATTCCCTTTTAGTCTGCTTCTTTCAAGCCTCTAACCATGGCTCAACCTTCCAGGATGACAACCTATAGCCATAACAAATGCCACAGAAACTATGACCCTTGGAACTCAAATCTGCACCCAGTCAAAGAAAACCCAACTTACAGTATTCATCTGTCCCTCTACCCACTCTACCCAAGCTGTCACATCAAACCACTGAAAACTCACCAAAATCATGATAACGCAATACTATGCTCCTGATTAAGGTGCTGATACATCTGCATAACCTTAAACACCCCCCAAATCAGTACCTGCTAAGGCCCCTCCTGGTTAAACCCTAGTCACAACTAAAAGAAATACGACCTGGCTGACTTCTGCACAACTGCAAGACATGCCTTGCTTAAACCCTCTATCACCCATGTAACAAAGCACCCTGCTCCCACAATATACCCAAAGCACCCTCATACCTGCAATGCTTCCTGCAAAAGAGAAATAAGGTGAGCATGTTGTCCTTAAAACAAAACACAACTTATTTGGATATATATCACCTCTGCTTGCTTAACACCTTGTTTGCCACTTGCCAAAATCTGTGTGGATCCCTGTCCCTCAATAGTCCTGTACATAAAATAGTGTGTTATTGTATCAAATTTAACCTACCCCTATTCCGCCAGTGCATTACCCACCAAAGTCAACAATGACACATTAAACCCAAAGGCCGTATGCTACTACAACTAGGCTACCATGAGGAAACTTAACACCCAGAGGTCCCCTTCACATGTAGGCAATAAGCCAATAACACCTCAAACCTTACTATTGTTCAAAATCACTAATACCATCAGACTAACCCCATCTACATCAATGATTTCACATGTCCTTGTACTCCCCTGTTCTAAAACCTTTCTTCCCAGTAAAAGCAAATGGTCTGGAATTGGCACCCCTTGTTAAAGGGGGACTCTACCTACCATATCCCCCCAGCATTACTAAAGGTACAAGCTTCCAGTAAGTAGCATGCAGGTAGTAGTGGCACCTGCTCCCTGAGAAGCCACCATCCTCATTTGACCATCCCTACTCACAAAAGACGACACCACCAGTCCTCTTCATAGGTCATGCTTACCAGCTCCCTTTACTCCATGACCCCCAATCAAAGATGGTAAAATGCACAAAGCACACAAGACAGGGAAAATTCTCCTACTCACAGCTATGATAACTAACTTGATGTAGCATTAACCAATTAACATGCCTTCAGGTAAACAACTGTGACTCTGAGCACGTCCTTTATGACCTCATTGCCCAACACTCCAGCCAGCGGCACAATGTCCACTGTAAGCACCTTCATCATGGATCTGTAAAAGAAAAGAAACTGTAAATTCACTGCAACAAAAAACAACATCTTAACCTGCATGCTATCAAGGGGACCCACCTCCATACACCCCTGTATCAACATTCTTGATTTTCCAATGGGTACAGAATCTGAAACTCAAAATTCAACAAGGAAACCTCTAATGCATTCCTACATCAACTACATCATATCACCCCGCTTCCAACTTTACATGCCTTATTCTAAAATGGACAACATATTTATTTCTAATTACCCTGACCACTGCTATTAAACAGTGGTAAAACTACACCATGAAATAGTTCACAAACCATGAAAAGATATACCCACTTGTAAACTGAATACCGAGATGAACCGCTGAAACACTATTACTGAGCACCCTATCAACAGATTCATTTCCATGAAGCTCTGGGAAACCAGTACAGATGGTAGTCCCACCAAAAAGATTCTGTGTCTTGGCCCATCCATCTGTGATAGCATAAAATGTCTGTGAAAACAGTTAGTTTTGGAAGCCTAATAGTGGTGCTCCATTCCCCCCCCCTTTTTTATTACTATTACCGACTGTTCCCTCCTTTCTCTGCTTCCCTATGTCTTATAGGTCGTTACTACAAAACAATATTGTAAGATTCGACTGCCTTATTGCTTAAAATGCTTAATTTAGAGTATGTTTTGTTCAGTGCATTAAAAGCCTTCTTCCACCCCCAGTGCAGTCTATCAATTAGCCATGATACCAATATTACATTTGTTTATCTGGAAGGCCTGACTTGAATCAAGCGAATTATTGGCATAGGCCTGAGGCCAGCTCACTAAGGCACTAGAACCATTAACCTAGTTGCCATCTATGATCCTACCATCACACCCCCCCCCGTGAAACCCAAGAATCCCCAACAATCCCCATCCCAACATTACCGTGTTGACCTACCTACCTCAAGTTACACCTAAACCACCTCTAACTCCGATGAGCCTTAACAACCCCCACAGGCAGATTACCTGCAACCCTATTGTGCACCATTCCAACAAACACAACCTCCTTGCAACCAAAATCCATTACCTTCCAATCCCCTTTTGTCAGGTTCCTAACCATGGTTCCTTCTGTGCCCCCACATCTGTGACCTCTATGCACCACCCGAATAACAGGGACATCAGCCAGTGCCTGCTCCATTTCAATACACAGGCACATGTTTAGCTGCATCTTTGCATGCTACCATGTAACAGTTTCTTAATTAGAGCAGTAAACAGGCATCATTTTGAAGCATTATAGACTTTCTCCTGTATTATAGGTTTGACAACATCCAACTGACAATGGCTGACTCCTACCCCGACTGATTATACAAAGCCTGCTGCTGACTCTTATACCACTGTCTGTCCTCTGGAAGGCAGTCCAGACATCATGGAGAGAAACAAAAATTGCAGCAGAGTCCACTTGCAATTGATTTTTTGGCTCAGCACATCTTGGAAAATGAAGCCACAACCATCAGTATGTAACAGCAAACTGTCACTACATCTGCCACTCAAGAACCATTGACTATTCTTAGTGAGAAAGAATTCAATCTTGTATAACAAGGCATGCATCTGAGACCATGCTGACAACAAAGCATCAATGGGCATTGCTCCAAATGAAAAACATACTGTACTTGATGCCAAAGGACAGCCTAATGGTAGCTCAATCATCTCGCAGGATGTTACATATAAGACCAGCTAGCTTTATGCCAGACTATATATAAAAACCTTTAAAAATTACAAATCATTTGATATGTCAGCAAACAAAATTAGCACATTTCCACCACAAGGTTAGCCCCTTTTCTAACATCCACCATGCCTGCTTTCAACGCATTATCTATTATTTCCAATGTCTCAACTCACAAGCTTCATACAGTTTCCTTACATTTGTAGGGTTTTAAAATAAACATAGGGCATAACACTCATATATGTCCAGTGTTTACAAAATGCTGGTTGTCCGGCAAATCAGTGGCAACACTTAAAGACTGAAGGCAAAAACCATGACAAACACCCGAGCCCCTTCAGAAAACGCATGCCAATGCAAACTGGTACTCCATCAGCCTTCAAGTCTATAAGAGCAATCTATAAAAATTGTCCCCATTGTTGAGCCTAATCCCTCTTAATTATTGCTGTGTCCTGATTGCTTAAGAATTACTACAACTGTGTTCCCATGAACTCCATCTTCAATGACCTCTGAAATCTCACACACTACCACCATCTACAGCTCTTGTGTGATCTATACAGCACCCACACCTACCACACATGCGCGGCAACAGACATTTCTCCCCTTCATCCAAAGTGTGCAAAAATCATCCACCACTGTAGGGAACCATTACCCTAATAACCTGAGGAATTACCACTAAGACAGCACTAGTAGCCTCCCTCAGCAATTAACTCATAAAACAAAACTTTCCAACCATAAGGAAATTAACAAAACAACCACGGTAGCCTACTCCCACCACCACTGAATCGCAGTGTACATGACCAGTAGTGAGACTGAAACTCTAGTACCTTGCCATTTGGCAGGTTGGTCCAGAGTGATATACCCATCAGCAATTCACGTACCTTGCAGCAAGAAACAACTGATATACAGACACAGCTAGATGACTTCCGGATGCCGCAATGCATCAAACTATAACCACGAGTAGCCGAACTGAAAATTTTTGGTGAACTTCATCTTATTTTGTAGATGTATCTCTTTCTGTACCACTTGCATTTTATTTCACCCATACATGAGTATAGGAATGCTTGCACTATTGACTGGTAAGGAGCCTGCTGTATAACTCATAAATTATGTTTGCCATATTATCTTACTTGCAAAGAAGATGGTTTATAAAGCATCGCTCCTTATTGTTAGCGTTTTAATTCTCAGATTTACAATTTCAGGGTCTGTGCTTTCTCAGTCTTGTGCATGCCTTTTTAACTCTTGTTAGCAAATACATGGCGCATTGCTATGATAACAGGTAAGGGGGATGACCAAGAAGCCGACAGTACCACAGGGCAGCTAAATATCAACTAACCATGAGTTTTTTTGTTTTTTTTTGACGCTACTGCACCTGTGCCACAATGAATGTTACCCACCGCTTTCCTAAATCTGTGAAAGGGTCACCACTGCACTGTAAGCTAGGGCTGCAGTCCTACCATTATGAGCCAAATGAAGAGTTACAAGGCCAACACCACCACCAATTACATGGGGTCAGTTTTGGAACAATTACTCACTCCCTCGCTCTCACACTTACCCAGTTCAGAATGGACCGGCTACCATATGCCTTCTGCCCCACTAATTTAAAATACAAACAACCCACTACCACCAACAAAATAAACCATGTCTAAACTAAACTACGGCTACTTTATGAGGTTCCATAAATACTGAAACAACCAAATTAGGACTAGCAACTTAACACTAAGCTCCCAAATCCGAATCCAGCATTAAAAAAACAAACCAAGATCTTCTATTCAGTGTCCCTTGGTTTTGCACATTCACTTTCAGTCCAAACTAACCATTACTATCAATACAAAACAAGCCCCAACAGCCAAATGACAGGTTACCATTCTTGCCATATTAGCGTCACCCCAAGCCCACAAATACTACAGACAGACTAGCACCAAATAAGAAAAAAAAAAAAACACCAACTAATTCTTGACTAAAAACAGTCCACGGCCTACCTCCACCATGATACTTGCAGGTCATTATGGACGTGATACTTGCAAGCACGTTCACACCAAAATGTGATTACTTACCCAGCTACACGTGTCTAAACCCCTTACGCCCCTCCCTCTTATCTCATTTCCTCCCAATCATGCCTCCCTCCATTTAACCCTTTCCCTTCCCTAACCCACTTAACTCCCACTAATATATCAGCCTAACCCCTCTTGAAGATGTCCCAGGACAACTTGGTTTGTTGCCAAACCTCATTTACTAGAAAAAAGTATAAGGAAACAACATGGCAAATTTTCTCATATCTTGGGTTCCCAAAGTGATAGATTTACCACAGGCAATGTCATTTGGTATCGAGAGAGCACACAGGCCTTTGGCTACATTATCTACCTCAAGAAATAATACATCTTTAAGGCCTACAGTTGTAAGATTTTTTTCCCTTACAGGACAAAGAATTAATTTTCAAAACTGCCTGGTCAAAATCTCCCCTAAAAATAGAAGACAGGCTTATTCATTTTGACAATGACTATTTCACTTCAGTCATCTCCAAATTAAAGTGTTGCCTTCCATTAATAAGATAACTGAAGGAAAAAAAAAACAAATTAAAGTTCACTTATTGGTTCTGGTCAGGCTAAAAATCTTTCTTCCTGATGAAACAAAAAATCTCTGAGGACTTGGCTGCAGCTTTATCATATTTGAAAATAAATAACATCTTTGAACAAACAGAGGCTATGTATTGGAACAGTGTTTCCTTAAAGAGACAAGCAGAAAGATCTGTTTGCAAGACAAATGAAAAAAAGAAGAAGTTAATGGGTAAACGTCTAAATCATTACTTAATGTCACTAAAATAAAATATATTCTATTTTTCTCCACTTTTTGTCAAGTTCTTATTAGAAAGGAACTTGCTTTGTTTAACATCTAGATGACAACAGGGGAGACTCAGATTTTTTTTTCACTAAGTCAAATAAACTTATTTAAATTACTTGCATGTCACTTTTAAATGATGATCGCTCCCAAATTTCTGTGGCAATATTTAATATTGTGCAAGGGTGACTGCCAGATCAGTTAGTCAAAAATATAACAGGTCTAAACCCTAATGAGGCTTGAGGCGCTTCACTTATGGCAAACAGGAAATGTGACATTGACTCCTGTTTGTTCCATATTCCTCAATAATTTTTTTCATGGATTTAAATATTCAAATAAAATACTACACTAATCTATCCTCCTGTGGGCAGCACACTGAGGTGCTTAACTGCTTCACATTAAAAGGGATCTATGTTCAGCTACCAAAAGAAAAATAACTCAAATGGCTAAATGTCAAACTGAAAACAGTGAAACGGATATTTGGCAAACACAATCAACATCAAAAATAAAGTCATCAAATGGCCATAGTCAGACAACATTGTGAACACAAGCAACCAAGGTGGGGAGGCTGTGCCCCCCACACTCCCCAATGTGGGGGTCTGCATTCCCATACCCCAGTGACTATATTGCATATATCAAATCTGAGATCACACTACAGTAGGGAATAGAGCAAATTTAAACAATTTCCCTTCACTTACCTTATGTTTCACGTTACTTCCTCATTGTTGGCCAACTATGGCCATTCATTTGATTTATTTTCACTGTGTCGGTGTTTGCTAAATGTCTGTTTCATTGTTTCCTGTTTGATGTTTAGCTGTTCAAGTTATTTTTCTTTCGGTAGCTAAACATAGACCCCCTTAAAGCACTGGCAAAGTTGGTACACTTTTCTGGTTATATATGCTCAGTGAATATTTCCTTATATACCATGTTTTGGAAACTAATAAGACTAGCTCCAAATAAAAATTTAGAATTAGCTTTAACTAATGGGATAGCTTCAGGGTATTTACTTGCATAGTTTAAAAAAAGAGTATAATATATTGAAACTCATTGCTTGATTTTCCCAGTGGTCCTAAAATGTGTATAGCAATGTGCTCAAATGGAATCTCTATAATAGGCATTAGAACCAGAGGATTGTTAAAGCCTGGGTATGGTGCTGACTTCTCTTACTGAGGGCTACAGCTTCTGTCATTATTCCTGACCAGTACAATTTTGAAAGGATTCTTCACTTAGTTTCACTCATTCTTACTTGCCCCCCAGTCAGTACATGGCTATGTCCCTGCCTCATTAATCATTTTCTGAAATGCTTAGGTTTTATCAGTTGGCATACCTTTTCCTCTCTTATCCTTATTTAGTCTGTATAACAACTCACTTTAAAGCTCAACGTAGGAAGTGGAAATATAGTTCAGCTTCTTCTTCATGAATTCCAGTTATACTTTCTCTTCCTCTGCTCAGTGTCATCTTCTTGTTGAGCCTCTTTAAACATTTAAGCAACTTATTTGGGAGTTAATTAACATTTATTAACAGTGTCATCAAGGTTGGCCTACTTATGCTATACTGATGAGGTCAGAAAAAGGCTGAAACATGCCATGTCTACAGCTAGTAGGGTTTGACGTTATTAGCCTGAATGTTCCCAAAAAAGATTTAAAAAATAAAATGCAAAATGTCATGAGCATTCAGAAGCCATGTAGATAAAACACAGATATATCCTTAAGGAATCATTTGTAGATATTCTATGGGCCTCCAATACAGAAGGTTCTAACACAGTGAAAACTAAAGTTTGGCTAGGTATTTATTGCAATTTTCCCCATTGTGAAGTAGGTGATATTGTCTCCTGCCCTGACAAAACATGCACTGGGATCTCAGTGTCTAACTTTTCTCATAGAAAAGGTAACTCATACCACTTTACCTTATTGCCAGTTGCTATCTGTACCTTATTCAGATGTCATTTTGCTTCCCTTCTCTTCCCCTTCCATCCATTCCTTTCCCCATGTAAAAGACAGTATACCTACTGCCAAAACCTCTTTATTATAGGTCCATAGGTAAGTACTAGGCTAGCTGCCCTTGCAGGCTATTTTAAGACTAGCTAATTTCTCTTTTATTGGTTAAATTTACCTATCCAATTTGATTAGAGGTTGGTTTTACCCATCCCATGGTCGATAATTATGCATTATTCATAGGTTCATAGGAGGTTATTAGGCTATTTGCCCTAGGGCCTTTATAAGCCTAGCCACGTTATACACTTGTTCCCTTATTGACCAAGTTGTATGGTCTATATTTGCAGCAGTCTATATTACCCCTAATGAGAACAGCTGGGATCATGCCATAAACAATTTAAGGGAACTCATGCATGGGGTAAAGCATTTAGGAGCTGCCTCTTTCCATTAGTATTACAGAGGGTAGCCCTGGTTAAATTATATGTTTTCTATCCATAGATCCAAGTTGTGTTTGAATATGAAGAGGAATGAACTTTGTTTTATTCGGATGGGGAGTATGTTCCAGGGAGAGGTATCCTCTGCGAAATTACCTGTCTCTACAATCCATTCTGCTAACTCGCAGAAGAGGTTTAGCTCCCTAGACCAAGTAATCCTGCCATTTAACTTGCTGATGTGCAGCAAATTTATCTGTACTGGGTTGTAGGATGCCTTATATGTCAGACACAGGTCACATCTTAGCTGCATGTAGGATACTAAGTATATTGACAGATGTTTCAGTTGGTCCATGTATGACATGTTGTTTAGGCATTGTATCCCTTTAGTAATGTACCTCTGTGAACATTCCAGTTGATACATGTGTCTGGACAGATACATGACAAAGGGGGCATCATATTTAATGACTGGCCTAATGAGGGCCAAGTAAAGGGGGTTAATGACTTTCCTATATCTAGACAGAATTATTTTGTTTATAAGCTGTGCATTATATAAGGATTTTCTTATAACAATGGACTCTTCTGGTCAAACGTTAGGTCACTGTCCACATAAGTTACCAAATCCCAAACAACTGGGTCAATTCTTAGGGGTGTTCTGTCAATGTGGTAGTTCCCTAGGATAGATGACTTGAAAAAGGATACAATAATGCATTTTGGGCATTTTGTTAGAGGCCATGACTTTGGTACCAGTTATTTATTGGAGAGAAACCTTCCTGCAGGATGACTAAGTCATCTGGGGATTCAATAAATGCTCCTAGAAGTCATTTGCAAAATTAGTCAGTCAGAGCCATTTAGTATTGGCTTTTACTTTAGAAAAGTAGATGACAAACAGGAAAGGCCTGAGCACAGAACCCTGGTGACTCCATTGGTGACTGGTTTCTTTGTGCATGTAACTTCCCCTGTTTTGATTTCTTGTGTGCTATCTGTGAGCCATTTGGCAATCCAGTGGGAGACATAAGGGTTTATTCCCAGTTTATTTGGGTTTCCTACTATGCCTCAGATGGGAAGTGTGTTGAAAACTTTGACCAGGTTGAGGCATATAGTGTGTTCTATTTTGCCTCCATCTATTGATTGGTGACCTTTTCAAAAAACTATCGACCAGTTGAGTCAGTATAACCTGCCCTTGATGAATCCAAACTGAGATGGGTGCAGGGTTTGGACATTCCCTATGTCCTGATTAATTAGTTCCATTATAAGTCATTCCATGGCTTTGCATATGAGGCTTGTAAGACTTATGGGACTGCAAATGCCTTGGTCTGTGGAAGGTCCTTCCTTTATGCAGGGGAATGACTATAACCATTCTCTGCTTTCTTGGTAGAAAACCTGTATGGAGGCTGAGCTTGAACAGTGCTGTTAGGGGTGTGAGTCCATCTATAAAGCTTCTGAGCCTATGCCTCTGAGGTAACACCAGCTCTGGCAAGTATTTCCTTTTTAATCTTATCATTGTCCTAATACTGTCCTAATACTCAGTCCTGTCCATGTCCATGAAGGGTTTCAGCAGTTCTCTGGTCAGTAAAACTGAAAGGATCTTAGTCCAGTCTGTTCAGTTCCATCTCTCCTGGTACATGTATGACTCAACTGTAAAATATTTACCTCTAGATCCTTCTCCATGATTAGCTACTGCAGTTGTGAAACTGTCTTGGCATAGTGATTGATTTGGTTGTTGCCTCCAGCTCTTCAGCTGTGGCACCAATGGCCTTCTGTAGTTGTTCCACAATTGCCATTTTGATAAATCCACTGCTACCATCCCTTCAGCTCTGACAGCAGTCTCCTACTGTAAGTGTTCCACAGTTGCTATTTTGAAAAATCCACTGCCACCATCCCTTCAGCTGAGACATCAATACCCCACTGTAGTCGTTCAACAATTATCATTAAGATAAATGGACTCACATATATTTGTACTTGTTAAAGGAAATGAAAACTCTCAGCACAAATGCACTGCCTCAAATTAAGGAAACTTATACTTAAATGGGTGTCTCATTCATGCTGGCTACTATAAATACAGTCTTAGGAATTTGACATAAAAAAGTGTCCAAAATGTTTGCTGCTACCTACCATCTCTGTCGCTCGCTCTCTCGCTCTCTCTCTCTCTTTCCTTGTTTCTTTCTTTATTTCTGTCTCTCATTGAAGATCAGGAAGACTTTATCAAGGACAAGTGCCAAGTTCTTCTTGATGTATTCTTGTAGGTCATTCTGTTCTGTCACTTCCATGGCTACTGCTGCAAACATCAAATCTCACTTCACAAAGGGAAACACACCTGCAGGGGATTCCTTCAGCCCTCCTTTTATAATGAAGTAAAATTGTTCTGGTTGAAACAGAAAATTTGATCTCTGCTCTTAAAGAAACATGTCATATTACATTAAGCAAAATATTCTAATGTAAACATCAGCATTCATTTGCACCTCATTCGGTATAAAAGTTCTAATATGCGTCTTGTTTGCTAGTGTTACCAACCTACTGAGTCTCTGACTCATGGTCATATTGTTGATCACTTGACCACTTACATACTACAACACATATGACTTGTTTTCAACATTGCTGGACACCTGTTGGTCATAAGATTGCAGATTCCATATATTCTGTCAAAAAGTATGTATGAGATGTCTCTTTGAAATGTTGCTCAGATCCTTCCTACGTCATAACAGGATCAGAATCCTTAATCAGTGTTCATGGACACCTACTTTGCAATGTAGATACATACATAATGCAGTTGAAAAATATATACTATTAATGACCAGCATTTAGAAGAGGTAGTGGATTGTTACTCCAAAGGTTTGGGTATGGCATTTTAAATCCTCCAATACCAGCTATAAGTTATTCCCTGTTGTATAAAGTTCTGTTATATATAGAGCACATTATGATTTTGACTCTTGTTTGTAGAAAGGACCGCTCATACACAAAGCATTTCATGCTCATAATCACATGCAGAGTTATTACTTTTGTGTCATATTTCTTTTTTTTAATTTATGAATATAACTGTCATAATCTCCCTAATCTGGTCTTTTAATTTATTCATTTCATTTTAATTTTTCTTCTTGTAGTACTAGAGTCATATTTATATCTACATTTATTTTTACCACTGTTTTATGTCTCCATACATTTTATATCTAGAAAAATTAGATCCTTTGCAGTTTCTCTGTTTGTGGTTAATAATGGATAGACAATAAATTAAAAATGCTTCCATATTGTCAGTGCCACTGCTGAAGCGAAAAGTATTTTTTTCTAATATTTTAATGTATTGTCATTTCACATACCATTTGCATTGTCTCATGTTATCTCCATTAATACGTATATCCTGTATCATTCCCATTTTAAGATAGCTGAATGTCATAAACTTAATTATAAATGAGGTTGGCATATTAGTTACAATATTTACCTCACAAACAAAAGATACAGTATTTGATTCTCACCAAGGGAAATTGGCAAGGCTAAAATGGCCAATAAAGTAAGCTAGCCTTGTACTTACCGAAGAACCTATAAAAAAATAAATAAGGACAAATCAACAACATTATTACAAAAACAAAACAACAGTGAACAAATATTCTTCTTCACCCCTTACTGTAAATTAAATGTTGAAGTCAATTATAGGGCAACTTGTTGCTGTACTCTAAATAATACTATTAAATATATTAATATTGCTTCCAGTTTATACATGGTCTGTTCCAGCAGGTCCTCATCCAAGTTTCAAAGCCCCTGTTCAGTGAGGTTTGCCAAGCTGCCACATTGCAAGGTGCATGCAGGGTCAGTACTACCTCCTTGACCCTGTGAGGCTATCTCTGGATGAGCAGACAGTGAAGTCCTAACCTTAGGATTTTGGTCTGTCAAAAAATGAACACAAATGGGAGAGAAATAAAATAAAAAAGGACAAAGTTAAACCTGGTCAACTTCTTTGAAACAGTCACCAAATCCATGGACGGGGGGAAGACAGTGCACACCACCTACCTTGACCTAGCCAAAACCTTTGACACTACTCCCCACTCAGGCATAATAGATAAACTCTCCCAGCTAGGCTTCAAACCATATGTTACCAGATGGGTAGCTAACTGGCTCACTAATAGAACCCACTCATTCAACAAATAGGGGACGCCACTTCTAGTAGTAGACCTGTAATGAGTGGTGTACGCCAAGGATTGGTCTTGGGGCCTCTACTGTTTGGGATATACTTTTCTGAGGTGCCAGTGGTCTGTGGCTGACCAAGTTTGCAGATGACTGCAAGCTGGGTGCTGTCTTAAATTCTACTAGTGATGTGAACATCCTCCAAGAGGGTCTTACCCAAACTAATGACTGGTGCCTGAAGCATGGCTTCAAACTGAATGCCAAGAAATGCATCATTATCCCCTTTGGGGAAAATGCCATCCCCACTAATTATGACATTAATAACAATGTACTAAGGGACTTGGGTGCCCAGGTTGATAGCAACCTGACTTGACCACAATGTTGTCTCCGTTGTACGGAAGGCTTTCTACATGGCCCACCTCATAAATAAGGATATTTCATCCAGGAACAAGGAAATCATAACATTCCTATACTCGTCCCTTATCAGACCCATTATCGAGTACAATGCCTCCTTTGGCATGTACCTTGCAAAGCACATGCAGCAGTTGGAGTGACCACAGAGGTTCCTGACCAGGAAAATCTGGGGTCTCAAACACCTATCCTATACAGACAGGCTGAAAGCACTGTCCCTCTGCTCAGTCTTATACAGACTGCTCAGAGGTGACCTGTGTCTGCTGTAAAAGGCCATTTCAGACCCAGCCTTGATGGAGTTGCTGCATATCCATAAGACAAACTCCGCTTGTGCAACCCTCACACAAGGCCTTAACCTGGTCTGTGACATTAATTGAACTTGTTGTTGGGATAGATTTGTGTCCCAAAGGCTCCCCCATCTGTGGAATAAACTCCCTTTCCATGTCAAGCAGAGTACCTCTCTAGCCCTTTTTAAGAGGACCCTAGATGACTGGATAGGAAACAGAAAATACACCCCTGGGATCCCACCTGTGTCCCTGTTGGACAGGGGAAACAGGTGCTGACTTTGAGAGAACATGGGCAACATTCTTGGCTAGGCTTATAAGGGCCTCCAGGCCAATACCCTAGTATCATCCTATGAACCTATGACCTTATAATTAAAATAAACAAAGAGAGAAGAGGGAGACAAAAGAAAAAAATAAATTCATGCATTGTTTATTTATTTATTTACTGACATTTGATTATCGGGAATGTCCAACTAGGTAGAAATCCATTTTTAACTGCTTCAAATTATTACAAAACATTTTAAGAACAATGATTTTACTATATTCAAAAATAAAACAAAAACATCTGCAGTTTAAATAATTATAACACATTAGACATAATATAAAAAAACATTGACTAAGAATCGATGCAAGGTATATGACAATCATTTAATATTTAGAGAAATTTTAGATAGTTTGTAGAAAAATTAAAGGTAAGTTAGTCTAATACAAATAGGACCTACAATATGATGTGAGGGGAAAAACAGGCTTCTGGTATATTTAGAGAGAAGGTCAGGAAAAAAAATTAGATAGCAGAAAGGAAGTATGTGAAGAAGGGAGGGTACTGAAGTGCAAGGAATGAAAAGGTACCTGTTCATATTTAGTGACATAGTTTATCTTGGATTTGAGCAAGAACAGAGCCAGATTTTAGCTAGAAAGTCTTTCAGACTGGTTTTGGAAGATGGGAGGGAGGGTATAAACCTGATGGATACAGGTAAGGAGTTCCTGGCCTTAGCAGCCCTGGATGAGTATGGACAATGCCCTGAAGATTTGCTAGGTTTGTAGACAGACAGGAGGTTTTTTTTTTGTCACTGGATCTCAATAACTGACAGCAGACAGCAGTTTTTTTTTCGTCACTGGATCTCAATAACTGACAGGGAACATAGTTGTGTAGAATGTTTTTTAGTGCAGGATAGGCAGACGGATGGTGGATAATTTTATAGGTGGTAAGACGTTGTGTATATGTTAGCTGATGTGGCAGTTCTAACCAATTTAGGATTTTCAGTGCTATACAGTGGTGGGTTCTGAAAAGGGTATGTGGTGCAAATTTAGCAACTTTGCTATAGCATTGTTCAGGTTTTAATTTTTGTGAAGCCTGGAGTTTAGTAAGGATGGGAGCACCATAAAGAATAGTGGGGAGGCTATAAGTAGTGTCAAGTGTAGTTTTAGTTGTGTCGCTGAGAACATTTTTGGTTCTGTAAAGCATCCCTAGTTTCTGATGAGTTTTTCTTATTGAATTTTGTATATGCAGGTTGAATGTAAGATTAATCCACTTTCACCCCTAATAGTTTGCTATAAAAAATGACTTCAATGGTTCTATTATCGAGAGAGAGAACTTTAAATTTTATTATTTTATGAGAGAGGGATTTCGGAAAAAAAAATAACAGTTTGGTCTTGTTTGAAATGGTCATGAGTTGTGAGTTATGAAAACATTTTTCAGTGGTTGTTAAAGCTTCCTGAGTAATTTTTTTGGAGGTGTACCATGTTGTCAGATGTGGAATTATTTGTGTATTGTATTACATTGGCCTGTTGTGTAGAAATATAGAGGATGTTGGTGAAAATGGTAAAGAGGAGGGAAATAAGGATAGAGCCTTGTGATACACTGGTGATGACTGGGAGGTAAGGAGAGAGCATGGAGTGCCATTTTACTGACTGACACCTATTGGAAAGGTAGCTTTTGAACCTCAGATGAGTGGGATCAGAGAGACCTAGTGAGGACATTTGAATTAGAAGTTTGCTGTGACAAACTGTCAAAGGCTTTAGATAAGTTTACAGATAAGGAAGAGACTAGATTGTCATTATTTCTAGCTTTATTGACCATATCTATATAGGCTAGAAGGGCGGTGTTAGTCCTGTGGGAAGGATGGAAGCCATGCTGTGTTGGGGATAGGAGCTATTCCTGCTAGGAATAGTCTACAGTTGTTTTTGAATACATTTTTGAAGAATTTTGCTGAGGAGAGATAAGATTGCTATAGGTCTAAAGTTATTAATGTCTGTTAAATTTTCTCCTTTATGTAGTGGGATTATGTGAGACTTTTTTCCAGAAAGAGGAAATGTAGAATTCCTGGACTGACCTTTACATACATATATATATATATATATATATATATATATATATATATATATATATAAGGACTGAGTCAGGATAGGCAATTCTATTGGCTGCTATTTTTAAGTACACACTTGGAAGGTCATCAGCTGAAGAAGAAGAAGAGGGTGGTTTAAAATTTGTTTAAGAGTAGTTTTATATAGTATGTGGGCCGAGGTTTGAAAGTGAATATGTATGTGGTAATATGTGGGTGTTGGCAGAAAAGAGAGATGGAAATGAGGCTAAAAAATTAAACAGAGGTAGAGAAGTAGGAAACAAGAAACACAACTGTATGTATAGAAGCAGTGGCAGCTGGTGACTTCATATCAAAGGGGGGGATGCAGGAGACAGCTGAATGGGTGGGGCCAATGTGAAGGGGTGCAGCCAACTAGAAAGGGGAGGGGCTATGCTCAAAACTACAAAAACTGGAACTTTAATTAAATACGCTGCCCTGTGTGTCAAACCGTCATTATGAGAGTCCAATCAAGACAAAATGAAGTGTAGAAGAAAAAAAAAATTTCAATGCATTGGCTGCATGACATCTTACTTAATATCAAGATGGAAACAAAAAGGTTGTGAGGCATGAAAAAATAAATTACTTTTTAAATACATTACTGGAATGCCAGTCAAAATCAAGTATAAGAAAAACAAGCAGCACTCAGCTCAAACCACTTCTCTTTGCACTGCAATTTGAATTATAATTTATGTTCAGCTTTATTAAAGTACCAAGTAACATGCTATAAGTAGCAATGTCTGTGATACCCCCACTTGTAAAAATATTTCTTATCCAAAAAAAGACATGCTGCCTGACAACAACTATCCACTTGTTTCATGGGGAAAACATGATCAAAGTAGAAAATGAAACGCAAACAAGAAACAAACTCAAGATACATTGCTTAAAGGATTATTGTACAGGTAATGGACCACACATGATAGATTGGCATTCTGTTTGGTTTACAGGTAAAGCCTGCAAAGATGACTGCAAGTCTCCAACAAATGTAATGAGCTTCTTAAAATAATGTAATCCTGTCCTTTATTACAAATAATGTCATATGCATTTAAATACCCAAGGCTTATACATTATCTAGTTATGTAAGTATTCTCTGCATGGCAACAACAGAAAGGCTTTCAATGTTGGCAATTCTTTAACAGTATGCTTATTAAAGCTTACTTGCATCTTACAATCTCAGACAAGCTTATCTGATGGTCATTAAAGCATTGCTATTTAAACACAGAGCAACAGGCACTTTCTGAGTAATAATAAGCATAAATCAACAGTATAAAAATATGACAGAAACCAGAACAATTTGAAAAATCAAGGACAGAATAAAAGTAGTACTTGCGTCTACCTTGGATGGGGGGATACTCTGCACATTTACACTGCATAACTGCTCCTTGCCTTGCTTGGACAAATACAGAGTCACTACATGGGGGAGTGGGGTGCAGCAAGTATGTCACAATTTGAAATGTCTCTGGCTGACTGTAATGGCCCTGACACATTTGTCATACCTCTCAACCTCAGAGGAAGAAATTTGGACAAAGCCATGCATAGAAGTAGGACAAAGGCCTAAAAATAAGGGTGATTTTTAAATATTGCTCTTATAAACTTAGAAAGATAATATAATAGTAGGTCTTGCATTAGTATGATTTTTTCTGAAGGGTATGAAATCCGAAACTCAAATGTCTGTCATTATTTTCTAACTTCAGTTTTTAATGATTTGCAACTAATTTGCCAAAAAAACACAATTTTATGAAAAATGGACCAAAAATGTGATGCAAAAAATATAAAATAGCCACACAATACAGCTGGGAACCTATCAAAGAAGGGACACTTTTTAATATTATTACTGCTAACTTGAGCAGCTGACAAAATAAAAGAATCTACATGAATTTCTGAAAGAAAAGTATCTATAACTCTGATTATTACAGTTATTTCTTAATTGTAAACCCACCACGTTTTCTTCCATAATTGCCATTTTGCGGTGGGATTATTAGGGGAAGACCAACATTTTGAGCCAAAACTGGGAACATTTGAGAGTTTTGGATATGCCTAATTCTATAAAGCAATTTAGTTGCATGTACCTCTCAACCTGTTAATGCAGGAAATCTGGACAAGGCCAAATATACTGGGGGAACATATAAACAGTACTAAAAATTGTTGTATAAACTGAGACAGTTGATAGAATAACAGGTCTTGCTTTAACATGCATTTTTCTGAAGGTTACGAAGTCTGAAACTCAGTGTCTGTCATTATTTAGTGACTTCATTTCTAAATGATTTACCAGAAAACCACACACTTTATGAGGAACAAACCAAAAATAAGAAACAAAAATCTATTCATTCTGTCAAAATCTGGACAGTTGAGAGGCATAGTTCAGCCAGGGCTGTCTTTGAGTTTGCTGCCGTTCCCCCTCACAAAATCATGGTCGAATGGAGCTTCCCCCCGCAGCCATTCCAATGAACAATTACTTGGCTATTTCACCCCATTTACCATAAACACTAATGTGCATGCTGCTTTACTTCTACAATGATTTGGACTTCATTTGAAAGTTTTATTTTGCATTTTATAGCACAAACACTAAAACATCTGCTAAACAAAGCGATGCAATCTCACAATGAAAACAGTCTTATTAGCATTAAAACTTCTCTGCCCTTCAAACTCACATTCATTCAAACAGCATTGAAACTCACATTCAATGAAAATACATTTTGCCAGTGGCAGATAAAGATTAACTTTGGGCTGTTTTCAAATCATTGGCCCCTTGCACACAAAACATACACGTGCTCTTTGATACACCTTCCTGATTGTATTAAATTATATCCCTTGTACAATATAGTACAGTTGTTAGAGGGCATTTTAAATTTGTTGTTTTGAACATTTTTCCAGTAAACAATGACTCAAAATGCATGCACCAATAATGACAAAACTGCCCAATTCAGAACATTTCTATCATAAAAGTCTACTCAAACTTTTACAGTCCACCAGTATCAGCAAATATGCACAATCTCTGAAGAAGTAAAAGTCATCTAAATAATTCCACATTAAAGAAATCTGTAACTAATGAAGAGGTTGCTGCTAGGAATCAACTTTATATTTCATTGTTTTATCTACAAATAAAGTGCCTGTTGCCCTTGAGGAATACATTGCCTATGTTGCATTAAAAACATGATAAGCTAGTAATATTGCAATAGGGAATGGATGGCAAACTGATAACAGGTTCATATAGTTACTAGGTATCTTCACCAAAAAGGACTACAGCATCCACCCTCTTTACAATACAGTACAGTAACAGCAACGCATCTGCCTACTGTTGGAGTAGAACCCACAGCCTTCTGCATCAAAAACCCAATATGCTATATACCTGTTATGCTATTAACAATGCAAGCAGACTAAGTATAAGCAGCACTAAACTTTTGTTCCCCTGCAGCTCTCAGCTTCTTGTAAAATTTACTTGACACTCAGCTATATCTCTGAACTTTGCAGCACAAGAAATCTGGGAAAAGCCAAAATTTGGGGGGGTGGCAAAAGACCAAAAACAGGGACATATTTTAAACCCTGCTTATATAATGTTGGAAAGTTGCTAGAATAAAATGCTGTGTTACCACCATACAATTCACTGCCAAGAATTGAACCCAAGACCCTGTGCAAAATAGTCAGAGCAACATACCACTACACCAAATCATCTGTTTTATGAAAGAGAGGAAGACTGAAACTTAAATAGCTACCATTTAGTGAATTCAGTTCTCACCATAGCTGTCAACATCTTAGCATAAAACATGTGAACAAAGCAATAATGGGGGAATGCAGCCCTCAGACATATTCAGTGAATTCCCTTCTCACCATAGCTCTCAACCTTGGCACAAAAAACCTGGACAAAGCCAATAATATGGGAATACAGTTCCAAAATAGGGACAAATTTCAAATATCCATCTTATAAACTCAGAAAATTGCTATAATAATAGTTGTTGCATTACCATGCACTTTCTGAAGAATATGAAGTCTGAAATTCAAATGCTTGTCATTTTTATTTGTTTAACATTTGTTAACCAGCAAAATCTGACTTCGAACAAAAGCCAATTTTCAGTAAAAACACTCCAGACACATGTCTTTGTAAGATGGGAGGACACCAGAATAAACCCACACAGAAGGCACCCCAGCCAAGAATCAGACCAGACAACCTGTAGCTGTCAGGCAACAATGCTACCACTGCACCACTGCACTACTGACTGTGTTAAGAAACAAAAATACAGAAAACACATATTTTATGAGGAACAGAACAAATATGAGGCAAAAATCTGCAAAGTTTTATAAATGGTGGTGGGTAGGGAATTCAGGTTCTTGCCACTTGGCCCCAAAGTACAGGATTCAAGCCTTATTCTTTACCCACCTACCATGTAGCAACTGGGACATTACACACACACACACACACACACACACACACACACACACACACACACACACACACACACACACACACACACACTACTTGAGCTGAAGCTACTGTAAAGTCCTATCTATGCCGAGTAAATCCCTTCCTTTCCACGTCAAGTAAAGCGCTGAGCCAAAGCTGCTGTAAAGCAAAGTCCTTTCCATGCCAAGTAAAGCCAGTGCTAAATCTGCCAAGTAATTCCTGTCCTTCCTTCCCATGAGAGCACCTAGCCCTTTCTGCCTGCAGATGTTGCAGTCCAATCTCCTTCCAGTCTATGCAGTTGTGAATGTATAGACTGCTGGGAAAATTTAGAGTTGAATGTTGTCTTCAGTCTGGATTCTGTGCGCATGCTCCAGACTGGTTCACCAGCATTCCGAATGCTGTGAGTGCGCATGCGTGATGTTCTGGGACTTGCATTTTTTATTTTCTCTTTTATTTTTATTTATTTCATTTTCTTTTTTTGTTTTTTTTTACAGCTTGGGTGGCTGCATAGCTGGGAGGGCTGCAGTCCTGCAATCCAATAGCATGAGCCACCCCTGTATAGAAGTAGTAAAGTCATTTGTGAAGGGTTTTGGAATAAGAGTTACAAGTGAAATGTGTATGCAAGAAGTATAATATCAGAATAAGAGGTGATGGGTAGAATTTGGGGTATGGTAGGAGAGCAAAACAAAGCCACGCAGTCTTCCCACCTTAAGGTCAATTTATAAGAGAGAGCAATCAGTTTATAGCTAAAACAAAGCAATTAACAAAGAGATGCAAGTAAAGTAGGTTGTCTGCCATTTCCTGAGAATAAATAACTGGCATATGCATAAAATTCTACTGGTCAGTCAAAAGGGGACAGTGGCCAATTTAGTAAGATGCTCTTAACAGTGCACAAACTAGGGTCCCTATCAAATGATAGAAAGCTCATTGGATAGACACTCATTTCACTGACACCATAAGAATGAAAGCTCAAAACACTGAAAACTCATTTGACTGAAACTCAAAACACTGAAAATGCTATATGCCCTTTTCCTCATGGTAGTGCGATCCTGGGGTTAGTATATATAGTTAGGGGGGTGTAGGGGGTACAGCCCCCCACAATGGGTGATGTAGGGGGCATCGCCCCCACATAGTTTATGTAAATATTGTTTTCTCCAAATAGTTATTCATTGTAGTGATAAGTAACCATGTGTAGGGTTTAAAATGTACTGTGCCTCCCCTAACTATATATACTAACTCCAGGATCGCACTACCATGGGGAAAAGGGCATATAGCATTTTCAGTGTTTTGAGTTTCAGTCAAATGAGTTTTCAGTGTTTTGAGCTTTCTATGTTTTGGTTTCAGCCAAATGATTTTCCATCAGATGAGTTTTCTATCATTTGATAGGGACCCCACAAACTATTTCACAGAGACATTCAGTCGCAGAGCAGGCATGTATTTAACTGATTAATGTTAATATGCAGCAACATTGTTCTTGATAAATATGCTTACACTAAACCCTGACAAAATTGTCAGTAAACTTTTAGGTATAGGGCCTTGTAGCAGAGCTCCTGCAATATTGAGCTTAGATGTTATGACCACAGGCTCTGAAATGAAAAAGAAAAAACTCTACTACGATGTAAAATTGTATTGAAGCAATAATGTTAGTACTTATACAAAAAAGAGAGGGCGGAAGGACCACAATAAGTCAGAGCAAAAGAATACAGGGTAAATATGAGAGTAGAGTGATGGTAAGAAATTGTATGAATGTAAGCTCAGAGTACTTTTAGCAAGAAGTATACTGATAGGTGACCACAGTAATACAGTGTAAATATACAACTCTATAGAGCAAATTATCACAACATGACACTATGCTGATAATCACAATATAACACCATCACTTCGAAAAAAACATTCATAAGATTAACCAGTATATCAAAATAATGTTTTGTATATATATATATATATATATATAGATGCTCTGGTTTCCTCCCACATTCCAAAGACTTGCATCTGGAGTGTTTTTCACCGGGCCTCCTCTGAAAATGGGCTGTGTCCTAGTCAAAGCTTCCTGATTAACAAATGTAAAATAAAATAAATAAATAAAATAAATGGCTATATCTGATTAATATTAATATGCAGCAAGGTTCTTCATGATAAATATGTTTACATTACAATGTCCCTTCATACTAGCAAATCAACAACAATACCCTAAGTACCCATGAAGTGGTAAGGGACTTGGGATCACAAATTGACTGCAACCTCAACTTCGACCAGATCACCATGTGTCTACTGTAGTAAGGAAGGCTTTTGAGATGGCACACCTGATTAAGAAAGGCATTGCCTTGAGAGCAAAACAGGTTATAACCCATCTATACTCATCACTAATATGGCCCATAATTGAGTATAACACCCTGTTTGGCAAGTACCATACAAAGCACTTGCAGCAATTGGAGAGACCTCAGATGTTTCTAATAAAGAAGATCAAGGGACTCCAGCACATGCCTTACACAGACTGCCTAATGTCCCTGTCACTATAATCTGTATTGTACAGACTCCTTGGGGGAGACTTATGCTTAGTCTACAGAGCAATCTCAGACTCAAACCTAATGAACTTGCTGTGCATTTATAAATCAAACAGGACTAGGGCTACCCCTTCCAGAGATCTAAATCTGGCCTGCGACTTAAATAGAATATGCTGGAGGGACAGATTTATCTCATAGTGACTGCTGCTTCTTTGGAATAGGCTACAGATTCATGTGAAACAGAGCACCTCTATGATACTGTTCAAGAGGAACCTGGACAAATGAATGGGGCACCATAAATTCTTATGGGGGATAGGGTCCACAACCCTCCTGGACATGGGCAGTCATTACTAAATACAATCTTGGATATTGACTAGCATTTCTATTGTATTACATTGGAATTAAATGGCTAGGCTTGAAATGACCTCTGGGTCGATAGCTTAGTAATCTGCTAAGATCCTATGACCCTATGACAAAATTCTCAGTATAGTTGTAGGTGCAGTGCCTCATGGCAGAGCTTCTGCAATATTGAGGTCAGATGTAATAACTTCAGGTTATTAAACACTGAAAAAATCTCAGTAAACTTGTAAGTATTGGGCCTTGTGGCAGAGTTCCTGCAATACTGAGGTCAGATGTAGTGACCACCACATGCTCTACTCTATAAAGGAAGATAGTGAATGAGTGTAGGAGGATACAACACTATAATGTTATACTGTACTCAGTTTGTTACTTTAAAACAATGCTATTTTAAATAAATCTTATTATATTAAAAATGTATGGAAACTCTGAAATGGGAAGTAGTTAGGTATTCTTGGTTGCAATGATATGAGAAGTGCTTATGGATACTTGTTATCACTGATGTGGGAAGTGCTTATACATACCTGGGAAGAATGAGTATACTGCTATCAAGTTTTGGTGGGGTTTAAATTTTGCAATCTACTATTCTAATAACTGAAACCACCCTTTATAATTACTTACATGTAATAAAATCAGCATTCTACATGTATATATTCACATATGTTTTACAGTTGGTTGCAGTAATATAGAACCACAGATACCATCCTTTATAAATACTTGCTTATATACATTCATGAAATTAGTTAAAATATAATTCTGCATCTAATACTTTTTCAGGTTTACCAGCAGCTTCAAATAATCTCTTACTCTTGCTGCACTGCTATTTTTTGCTGCATGCTATTTCATTGCCAGCTAGATAGACAAGACATAAGACAGTTGTTCTTTACCTGTGTTTCAACCTCTTCCCTTAACATTACTGATACAACTATGCCTAATATGTAAAGCATTTCATTCACTGCTGTATTTGCTTAATATGTGTTTAACAGAGTATGAAAATTCAGATATATATTTAAACAATCTTTCTTTCAATGAAAATTGCAAAAAACCTGCTAAACCTTTATAGGTAAGCAAAGCTTGTCTGTTTTGATGAAAAGTGTTGTCTGGATTTTCCATACACTTTTAGTCTAGTTTCCACTTTAAAATGTTATGGTTTGTTTGTAACAGTCCATGAATTGCATTCAGTAAGAAGCTGGACACACACAGAGAAATGTAGCAATTCAATAAAGTGTTCTGTTCCTTTAATTCAAGCTTAAATAAAATTAAATTGTTATAATTGGGTGCTGTGCATTCACTTCAGTTCAATGATGTGTGGTTGAGAGTTGTCTGCTTAATAACTCTATGCATATAAATGAATGCCAAAAATGTATATAGAAGTAATACAACTGATCATTTTTTCACTATGTGCTGGTCATTCACTTCATACTGCAACCTCCACTCCTTCCCCCAACCTCCACACTAATTAAGGTGTGGTGCTTGACTAAGAGTTCAGGCATCTTGTGTGTGCATTTAATATTGTGGAAGAAATTTCAGTCTTACACAATAATTGTTCTAATAAATATTTTCTGCCCTATACAACAAAATCCTTTCATTACAAAAATGGTTTGCATGTACTTTAACTACTAACTTAGGTGATGCAATACTGTAAATGAAATAATATAGCAATTCAAATACTGTTTTTGTTTGTATATAAATACATACATTTATATGCTTGAAATAAAATGTACTCATGCAGATGTATATCTGTAAATTACAAACATACTTTAATATCTTTCTTTACTCATATGTACATTTGTATTTATACAGACAATTATGTTATCACATAAACATTGTATATATTTGTATGCTGATGCAGTTCTATGTGCAGATATGTTTATGCATGCTTTCTTTGTGGGGATGTTTGATGATTACATCAAAGGTTTTTACGTATGACTGCAGCATATTTTTATGTGCAGTAATGATGCATAACAAGGGATCAAGATAGAGAAGGGACAACCTTAACAGTGAGGAAAACTGGTTCCTCATGGCAGCCTTTAGGACATATGGCAAACGTCTGTTTGGCAAAGGGAGAAAAAAAACTAGTATCAGCTTGTAATGGATATTAATGAAGTTGAGGAAGAAACGGCAAATTAAACACAGTCAAGAATAAGCAAATAATATGGAAGAACATGCTAGAGATAGAATGCAGTTGCCTACACCATTATTGGGAGGCCTTCTAAAATTATCCCTTTAGAACCAGATGAGGAATACTCCCTCTCCATCAATAAGAATGCCTATGACATAGAAGATGATGGTAATGGAATAATTAAATTTGGTGTGGACACTGGATATTACCTACATCTGCAACTGCAACACTCATCTGCTCAGAAAGGTTAGTTTAAAAATAGTAACACATATTTATGCAGGGAGCTGAATGCTAACATGGAATGATTACATTAAACACATGACGGTTACTATTAGCATATGAACCTTCCACATCTACACAGAATGACCATGAAGGCAGCTGCATAGTAAGTGCCCCCAACACCTCCTTAATAAGCATACACTAGTATATGCTATTTCTTTATTATTGATGTTTTCAAATTATTTTTGCAGGGTCAGCAGCAGAAACAGAAGTGCTCACTATACCATTAAATTCGGAGGATATCAGCAGCAAAATGGCTGTTGAAGATGATGAAGATGATAACATAGTTATATATATATTAGACAGCCTGAGGAAAGTGTCATGCAGTCCCAGGTTTAATGGCAGAATCTCACACCCCACAACATGTTAGTTACTCTGTAGGAAAATGCATCACATGGTCAAACACATGCTGACATTACATTCACACTTGTACAGGGAAAAAACATGCACTTCTACACCAGTCTCTCCAAACCCAGGCAAACTTTCTGGATGATGGTAGGCTTTCAAAGCTATAAACCACTTAGCAAGTGCTATCAGAAAGGTGGTGTAACACAGTCCATTTCATTTGCTTTCACTTTCCATGCCTCTCAACTCTCCAGATTTTTACAGAATGTCCAGATTTTTGCCTCATATATTTAGTCTGTTCCTCATAAAGTCCATAGTTTTCGGACAAGTTACTGAGGATTGAATTATCAAAATAATGACATATATTTATGTTTCAGGCTTTATATACCTCAATAAAAGTAGGCAGACACACATCCTGCTATTATAGCAATTTTGTTTTTAACAGGAAGTTTGGGGCATATCGTCAGTATGGCAGGCAGAAACAAATCTTTTATTTCTGCCACTGGTAGATTTTACTGCCAATCACTAGACCCAGCCTTAACAACTTTGGCAGGGGTGCTTAACAGTTGTTAAAGTTGGGTCTTGCATCACTCTGGCAGTTAACTGATTTGTCTCTTTCTGAATTTTAGAGCATAACCATCATGCTCCATACACTAAACTATTGTTATATTGACAATGTTTTTCTTTTGAGTTCTGGTGAGGTAGAGATATTGATGAAGTTCTTAGTTTTTGTCAGCTTGTCCACAGAGTGCTTTGAGATTTTTTATAAAATGGTAACTTAAGAAGGTCATGTTTTAGGCATTGTGATTTATAAGCATTACTTGGATTGCTATTTGTATATTATTTTATTTACCAGCAGTAATTCTTATTTACAGTAGAGTAGCACCATCAAAACTCTCTTCAATTTAGTCAGGATGAAGACTATATGGTTTTCCAGGCTAACATGTTATCTTATTATCTTTGAAAAGGAAATATGCATAGTCAGAGATGTACTTATAGAAAGAGGTTACAAGCTGAAGGAGAAGAAGTTATTCAGACATTTAAAAAGAAAAGACAATAAATAAAAAATGAACATGTATGAAAAGGTGGAGAGGGAAAATGCAACATGAAGAACAGAAGAAATTAAAGACAGAAATGTGTCTCTTTCTGTTTCTTAGAGTGAAGACATGTGCAGAATAAAAGTGATAGTAAGAAACAGCTAAAAGGCCCAGTAAAGTTATATGCAATTACAGAAAGATGTAGGTGTAAAAGCCTTATTCCACAATATAAAGGGGGAACATTTTTAAAGACCTGTTACAAAAGGTCAAAAATGAACTACACATACCTAGAATTGTGTCCTAGAAGGAAGAGTGAATATGTTCTGTTTTTGTAATTGCTGAAGGTATGTGGCAAATAGTCCTTAGTGCTGTAATAAAGTGACAGGAGAGATATATGCAGTGAAAGATCATACAGTAAAGTGTGTTGTTTGTGTGACTACATGAAGATTTTGTTTGGTTCGCTATGATAGTAAGATGGCTACAGGACCAATTATATGCCATCAAATGAGAAAAAGCTTATAATACTTTATATAAACATTTGACAAGTTGCCCAAATTTTGCCAGGTTTTTCTTATATGTCTTGGAAGAGGTTTACCAACCAGAAAAAAATAGAGCACATTGATGTCCTACTAGACAAAAGCAAAATTTACTCACAGATAGAATTCTTAGCAGACCAACCACTAGAGCTGATTGAACTTGTTTTAGTCAAGTCAAAAAAAGAACAATCAAATAAATAAACTGTAAAGTTAAATTTTATATAGTATTGTTTCACGAGCAATTTTTTAAAATTATTTATTGGAAATATTTGTATGTGTTTTTAAGTGCTAAGTGTGTGAATTCTTTTATTGTACACCGAACATCTTTTACTAACCATGCTTAGTTGTTGTTTGACATGTAGCTGTAGCATGTTATATAAGGCTTATTATTTTTACAGCTATTAGCCTAATGAAGTCCAAACAGAAGTCAGGATGAAAGCACTCACTACATAAAAATGTGATGAAAAGAAATGTCTGATTCGATACTGATTTGTTATTTATATCTATATTTATATCTAGAGAAATAGTCCAAGTTGGTAATTATAAAAGAGCATGAGAGAATACGGAAAATAGTTCAGACCAACTATTCAAATATCAATGAGGTTGAAATGAGCTGACATTAACTCATCTACAACTAATAATGACAAAATCTACTAATCCAAATGCAACAGAAACTTTTCTTTAATTGTTTTCTTTTTTAAATCACCTTATTATGTCAGTATGCCAGATATAATATATTTATATCCTTAGGAAGTGCTGGTCTTCATGCAAAAAGACAGAATATCCATACAATACAGAATAAAATACTCCACACTAGTTAAAGTGATAACTTAAAATATTATAAGTATACTGCTGTGATACTAAACATTTATAGTAAGAATGTTTTATACTGTAGAAACATGCAACAACAAACGTCATTATCAGATCCATAATGCATATGATGAATAAAACTAATACTTAAAACTGCTAAATGCAAGCCTGCTATAGATATAATAATGTTAAATTATTTACGTTTATTAACAAAACAAAAAAAAAAAGAACAAAAATAGAACTCTGTATCTAACAGTATTCTGTTACTAATAGCCTGTTTTGCTAGCTTTGTAGTTATATTACTAATATGTGTTTTGCAGGGATAAGTTAATTATATATAAAGATTAACCCCCAGATTTACTATTCCTCCATACAGGACTAGCTTAGTCCTGCATGGAGGTGGCCGTTTAGGAGCAGGACAGCAGCGCACCATGCATATTAATGAGGTGCACTGCCTGAGCTCCTAATCTTACATGGAGCGTGTAAGAGTGCGGGGGGCATGTTTGAGAGCAGAGCTCTCAGAATATACACACTCCTGCAATGAAGAACAGCAGAAAGGGCTATGAAATGAGAGAGACTGCTCATAGGTGTCTGCATATCTCCACCAACAGTCCCCCTCATGTACAACAGCAAGTATACAGAAATAAAATGAACAAATCCTTTTTTTTTATATATGATTAAATCTAACCGTAGGTGCACAGGTGTGCCCATCGCTTAGCTACAGTTATTGCAGCTTAAATGGCTGAAGAGGATAACAAGGAAGATCAATGCAAATAAAGCAATAGTGTAGTGGGCAGAGCATTCACTTTATGAGTAGGCATTCCTGGTTTGAGTCCCACTGTAGCACATTCCATTTTCCATGGCAAAGCATGTTATGACTAATATTTATGTTGCATAACCTACAAAATAACATATAGTAATGAACTGGAGTACTGCAGTAAATGCACATGGGAGGTATCAGTATCATAATGAATAAAACATTAGTAAGCAGGTTTCAGCACTAATAAGCAGTAGTAAGCATATTTAAGCACTAGTAAGCAGGTTAAGCCTGTTTGTATGGGGGAAAACAATGCACACACAGGTTAAGCAATTTTGAAGCTAACTCTCTGTAAGCATATGTAACGGGAGGTTAGCATTGTTTACCCTCACGCAAACTTGTGCAAACCTGCTTACAAATGCTCAAAAGTGCCCTAATCACTCTATATCCAATGGCCCTTGTTCTGCCCATCAACAAAACAAACAGCCTTGCAGGTCTTGAACCCAGGACCCTATACACTATAGTTAACCACCAAGCCATCACAGAAGTACAAAAGAATGAAGTATCAGCAAACAAGCCTTCACCATAGTAAAATCAAACTGAACCTGTGAAAGGAATCAGTATACAGACATATGTGCCTCAACCCACTACATAACATAAATGTGTGAACTGGAGTACAGCAGTAAGCCCAGAAGTCAGGTGTAATTTTAATAGAGTGTTGAAGTCCCCAATAAAACACAAGGACCCCATACAGTGTATGTACACATGAATCATGGATACCAGGCATAAATATAAGGTATAATGAATAATAAATCAATGCCAAAAAGGAAATATAATGCAAAGTAGAATGTAAGCAACACTAAGCATTGCACAGGCCAGCTTAGGAGGTGTAAGCAATGTGTAGGCTAGCTAACTCCCCTTTAAACAATGCCAACCTTAGGTAAGCAGGTTTGCTCATAGCTAGGCCTTTTCAAAACTGGCCAATCATGGAAAAGTGCAGGAAATCTGCCCTACGTAAAACCAAGAGGTGGGAATACAGCTCATAACTGGTTGCAGCTTCCTCTTGCAGGCACCATGTCAGGAAGGGGAGAAGGTGTGTGCTTTTGGGCACAGCACTAGTGCATCCATGAGTCCAGAGTCATGGCAGGAATCCTTGTCAAAGACCATGATCAGAGACTGCTGCTGGGCAAGTACCAGGGCTCCTAATATAAGGCAGAGGCCTGGAACCATCTCACTCGTGAACTCACCAGTACCACTGGAATACCCTGAACTGGTGAGCAGGTCAGGCATCACTATGCCGACCTGAAGCAGTATAAAGGGGACCTCTTGGACCAGTGGATCCAAGAGGCTAGAGTGAAAGGGGATGTCACAGCTGTGTGCAAGTATCACCTCACTATGTTTGTAATAATTGCCAGCTCATGTATATCATGGATAGGTATGGCTAAATATTCTTCTTATATCCCCCACAGTTGCAATGGAGTGGGCCGTGAATCAGGAGGCCCACGTCATTTGCCTGGTGAGGTTGTGACGTGAGGCAGGTCAGTAATACTGCATTTACTGTCATAGGAAATAAAACTAAAAGTATTTGTAAATTAATTTCCTGTATAAAACCTGTATTGTTCAAAGCAAGTACTGCATACACCAGAGAATATGGCAGGAAGAGTCCCATATAGTTTGTATGTCAATACAGCGTAATAGTCTGACAATAAAGTTCTAACTGCTGGACTGCATGTGTATACGCTGGTATTATATGGTAATGTAGATTTGTAATCACATACTAGTACTGTTGTATTAAGCACTGTTACCCACACTGTGCACCATAAATAGAATGTGTAGGAATGCCTGTATATGACTGGTGTAATCCCCAGAGGCCATTTAGTACAAATGAGAGACACATAGACAGAAAACAGGGAAAAGGCAGACAACAATACCCGAATAGCACATGCAACTGAGATGTGAACTGTTAAATGTTTAGCTCACACAGCCATGGTTTAAATCATGGCAGTGGGAATAGTCTGCATACAGAATCATACCCCACAACTGTACTGATATGTCCAGAATATCCAGTAAAGTGCCCCATATCTGGTGCCTGTCAACCTGTCCCCCTGTGAAATCAGTAAGATGATCCCAGACATATAGGCAGCAAACAGGAAATAAAACTGACTGACACACATCTATGAGAACAAAGTTGGCACACTAGCAACTCCCCAAAACCATATGAGAGTAAGAAGCCATGTATGTCCCATTCACACCCCCATGTTGTCAACCTGTGGCCAGAGTCCGTACAGAAACAGAGTGAAATGTATGTGCATATTAATAATGTGTAATGTGGTACTGTGTGTGGCAACATTCGGGGGGGGTTCTAACAAACAGTTTTCCCACAGGTCTGTCGGATACCAACACTGCACCTAGAAATACAAGAATGTTAGCCTGTACTGGTACTGTTTACATTGGTATCGTATGGCATTGTGACTGATTGCAGTTGCTCTGAATAACGAGGTAGTAGTCATCACTGTTGCCCACACTGTGCTATAAAATATAACTGTCTAGGATATCTGTATAAGAGTGTTGTAATACAAGCAGAAAAAAAACACGAAACAGCAAAAGAAGAACAACCACATTCAGGAGCCAGGAAACTGCAGATTTATTGTCTTCTGGTACCTCGGCTAAAAAAACCTACTTTTCAAGTTAAGTAACCTCTGAGAAAAGTTACCATAACATTTAACATCTGGCTTAGCTAATACACAGAAAAAAAGTGAATCCAACACACCATTATGAACTATGTTAAAGTGCTCAGAAATGGGACTATCCAACCTGCAATTCCTCACATCGCCAATGTGCTCCATAATACGTATTTTAATTTGATGTTTCGTTTGGCCAATGTAACATTTCGGTGGTGTATTAGCTAAGCCAGATGTTAAGTGTTATGGTAACTTTTCTCAGAGGTTATTTAACTTGGAAAGTAGGTTTATATTAAACTTTGGCACTCTTGCACCTAGAGGTTTAAATTTGGAGATGAATCTCACTTTATAATATGTCTTGGTGGTAAATGTTGATGTTTCTTTAAATTTCATATACTTGTTAATTGATTATTTAATTGAAGTTAATATAAAAAGATGCTGCTGATCATCATGAATTATTCCTGTGAAGGCTTTTTTTAGGCGAGATACCAGAAGACAATAAATCTGCAGTTTTCTGGCTCCTGAATGTGGTTGTTCTTCTGTTGTAATACAAGGTCAGAATGCCAAAGCACAGGAGAATTATAAGACAGAAAGCAGATAGGAGATAAATAGCAATATCTATATAGAACACACAACTCTTATGGACAGTCTTTAATTTGTAGCAGACACAGCCATGGTCTGAATCCTGGGAGTGGACGTAGGCTGCATACATAATCATACCCTACAACGGTACAGATAAGACCAGTATGTCCAGTATATGGGCTGATATCTGCTGTCTGTCCCCCTGGGAAGTGTGTGGGATGATCCCAGATGTTTAGCCAGCCAATATGGAATACAAGTGATTGTCAAACATCTATGAGAACAAACCTGTCACTGTAGCAACTCCTGAAACTGTAAGGAGAGTAATAAGCCAAGTATGTCCTATCTACACCCCCATGTTGTCAAGTTGTGACCAGAGTGTGTTTAGTAACAGAGTTAGATGTATGTGCATAATACTAATGTGTAATCTGGAAATTTGTGTGGCAACAATCAGGTAGTGCTAACAATCACTGCTCCCACAGGTACATTGGATACAGACACTGTGCCGAGAAATAAACCCCTTCATACCCTGTACTGGTACTGTGTACTCTGGTATTGTAAGGAATAGTGAGTGCTGCAGTTTCCCTGAATAACAAAGTATCACTGATCACCATCACCCACACTGTGCTACATAATATAACTGTGTAGGAAAGCATGTATATGTGTGTTAAGTTAATAAAGGTTGAAGAGGGCAATAGTCTAGATACGTCCCGGTACACCTGCATGTGGTCAAGACATGGCCAGAGTCTGTGCAGAAAGAGTTGGATAACTATGTGCACAACATCAACCTGGAATCTTGGAGTATGTGTAGAAACAGTTAGTTAGTGCTAAACATTTTCTCCACAGGTATACCAGGTAAGAGGTGTATACTGCAGGTAAAACCAGTTCATGTATAACGATGACAACAGCCATATCACTGTCCAAACTAAGGCTATAGAATAGTGTAGTAATACTTGTAAGATACAGATAACAGTACTGACTAGGAAAGTAATGTGGACTACAGGAATATACTAGTTATTAACTGACATCTTTCTCTCCCCCCACCATATCTCCAACAATAAACTACATACCCAGTCCAACCGGTATGTAATGTCTCCAATGTTCTGATTATGTCATATTGATTAATAAACATTTATATTTGTTTCCATGCATGTGCTATATTGAATTATTCGAACATTGGTGGCATGGTGCCATCAATGTACCTGCATGCTGTTGTTATTACCACTGTGGTCCCATATATGCATGTGTTCTGTTTGCTATGCAACTGCTACATATTTGGTGTCTGGGTTAATGGGAATATCTATGCATGCTGTTATACCTAACCCTGGAATGTGTTGACTATTACTAACCCACATATGATGATAAAATGTAAACATTATAGCACGTTTGGGGAGGCCAGGCCCAGCAGACACACCTGTCCCATCTCAGCTGGCCGTGGCACCGGGCACCAGCGTGATTGGGGCCCAACCTGGGACCTCCTCATCCATTGGTTCTGCACCACCTTCAGGTGGAAACACCACAGGGGATGGGGCTTGCCCCCCCCGAGAGCGGGCACGTACCTGTCACCTATCGCCAGGTATGGGTCATGGTGCATAGAGAGCTCAACCAGCAGCTTTGTGATATTCTATGCCAGCTCGAGGGCTGCATGTCATGACTAGAGCATCAGTCTGGCTCTGTGACTCAGCCCCCAGCACAGTCACCATCGGGGCTGTGAAGGTGCAGCAGTGACTGCCCATGGGTGGGAACCTCAGTCCCACAGTTTCCACTAGGGGGTCATGGGCTTCCGATTTCCCAACACCACTCCCATTCAAGGTGTTTACCCCCACATGTGTCATATACTGCCATGTATGCATCTTGTTTGTCTTGTCTGTTAACCAACCTAACCTACCTTCCCACATATACCTACTACCCCTCCCCAACATCCCACTCTCACATAAAAAAAGGAGCAATCTGTTCCCCCCCAAAAAATCATGTCCCGTACATAGCTGTCCATTTCACACACGTGTCCACTGGACACGTAATCAGGTCTAATTGACATCACAACATATTATTGTTGTCCTCACTCCTCTCCAAGGGGTTTGAGTGTCCAAATCAACCTCCTAATTCAGTGTATATGCACAGCTGTTGTGGTAGAAGAAATGGGCAGCTATGGACCTTCTCTACACCCTTCTTGCACATCCCTAGCTATTTTTCTTACTGCCTTTCCCTCTTTTTGCCCTTTTTCACCACTTTCCTATCAACCCTTTTTTCTTTTCTTTTAAAGAAATTAGCATGGTGTAAGTGGGAGTAAGCACTTTTAAGCAGCGGTAAGTGGGTTTAAGCCTGTTTGCACAGGGGTAAGCAATGCCTACACAGGTTAAGCAATTTAGAAGCTGAGTATAAGAAACTGTAACTGGAAGTTAGCAGTGCTTACCTATGCACAAATCCGCACAAACCCGCTTACAACTGCTCAAATGTGCCTTAATCACTCTGTATCCAACGGCCCTTGTTCTGCCAGCAACAAAATAAATAGCTTCTGTAAGGCTCAAACCCAAGACCCTGCACACCATAGGCAAAATGACTTACCACTAAGCCATGTCAGATATACATAAGCCTGATGTTTTCACAAACATATCATCCAGCCCAGCCATTCAACAGTACAGGGAATGTATTCCAACATGTATGTGTATGTGAGTCTAGATATTATTATCTAAATAGATATAATATATCTATATATGCAGATATAAATATACTATAGATATATATATACACACACACACACACACACACACACACACACACACATATATATATATATATATATATATATATATATATATATATAGATGGGATCCATACAGATCTCCAAATGCACTTTCCACTGAATGAATATCGGTGGGGCATATTTACGCGAAAGTGTTTTTCACTGAAAAAGCACTTTCACATACGTATGTCTGTTCCGGAGATCGTACTATGGTGCGGGTAAGGGAAAATTCCCTTTTCCGCACTGTAGTGACATCTCGGAGAGAGAATATTAAAGTAGGAGGGGTGTGGGGGGGGCGCAGGGGGCTTGCCCCCCTGCATAAACGTAGATTTTTTTTAACGCACTTTCATGAAAGCGCTTTTTGGTGAAAAGCACTTTCATTAAAGTGTGTTCAGTGATAATGGATTTGGCTTTTGCACTTTCATGCAAAACTCCTAGATCCACAGATACACATATATATATATATATATATATATATATATATATATATATATATAAATGTAAACATATATACATACAAATGCATACATCTATAGATATGTATGTTTACATCTATATGTCTACATATATACAGTACGTTTTATATATATATATATATATATATATATATATATATATATATATATATATATATACATATATGTATCTACATAGGTATACACAGACATACATCTGTAGATAACAATGGGAACATAACATAAACATGTATGTTCACATGCACTGTTACTGAGGTTGAGAGGCCCCAAACAACATACGTCTTGTACGATTAGTTATTCTCCCCCCCACAGTCAAACAAGTCTGCCCTGCAATACACTGCCAACAGTTGCAGCCCCGATACCCGGGACCTGACACAACATGGGCACAAGATGCTAACAGTACTCCATCCCACCTGTATGATGTCAGGCTGGTATCAGTAACATATCATGCAGTACAGTTTAGCTCCCATAAGGAATGTACAATGTGGTAGCAATCAATATCCCTAGGATACATATACACAGACACAGATGTGTAAATACACACACATATATATATATAGATGTAACTACACATACACATGCAGAGATATATATATAGTAGGATACATATGTAAAAGGTGCACACAATATGGAACAGCCACTATTCCTACAGTTACCACCTTACCAACCTGGAGACTGTATGAGCCACCCATACAAATGACAGTCGTTGCCTGCAGCATATACCCACAGAGAGATCAAAGGATATAACACCACACACAGGTTTGCATAAATGGGAAAGCTGTATCTGTGTACTATTACAGTACTATATGCCATGTCATATAGCTGTCAAGACACGGACATCCAGATAAACTGAGTAATGCAACTGTGAAACAGTTATACTAATGCAGTAGTCTGGAAATGTTAACAAATATTGTTGTCCAGGCCAAGACCATCAAGTAGTACAATAGTAAAGACAGACTGGGCCACAGGATACCAAACAATCAACAGTAAGTAATGCAGATGTATAGTTCAGCAGCCTCTATCTGCACTCTGTAGACAATCCCTAGGGGGCAAACACCTCAGTTGACACAATGGGATGTAACTGTTACATAACAAGGCATAACTGACACCATCATAAGCACACTGACAAACAAAACAGTCTGTATGGCAGGTGGCAGTAGGCCTGCATTTCCCCAAGGTGGATTGTATGGTAATGTACATCCATATACCTTAAGGCAGCTCACCCCTGATGGTCTTCAGGATTTTGGGCTTTCAGGATTCTGTATCATATATAGATATACATATATGTATATATAGATATATGTATATATAGCTATATATGTATGCACATCCTATGTGTACAGATACGCCTAGTTATGTTGGTATATATGTAGATATCAATAACTATATTTGCATACATATCTATTCTGATATACCTGCTACTGTCAATATATATGTAAATATCCATACATATATGTGCATATGTATATCTGTCTGCATATGTGTAGAAATATATTGCTCTGTATATGTATATATCTGAGTGTTTATATGTATATCTAAGTACATATACATATACATCTATGTATGTCGATATGTATATGTGTATATCTATATAGATATCTGGATAAATATATGTACATATATCTTCACCATATGTACTGAACCTGGAGTGTAGCCCTACCTCAGCCCCTGTAGTCCCAACTTCATAGTGCAACGGGATGTCAGGTATGTACACCAGGTATATTTGTAGATTATTGCTACTGTAATAGGGAGTGTCTTCACAGACATGGTGTGTGTAAGAGGTCACATCTGCATTTAACATGTGTGCCATAAGCTACTGATAGACATCCTAAGGACATCATAGTACAGTACCACTGCTAGCACGTAATACTCCTGTGGACTGCAGCAGAAATAATGGCCAATATATGTGGACAGCTGACACACTCTGGACAGTCCAGAGGTATAACCCCTTAGTGCAAGACATGTGCACCAATCCTAACAATGTGGATGTTAACAGTCATGTAGATGGGTATAACACATAATTGCTGTTATACATGTGCCCCCGTAGGTTATGCATTCACACATCCCTGTCTGTCCTGCCACAAAATAACTGCTTGTACAGAGGGGCCATGGTCACATACTACCCACTAGATATTGAAATACATCTGTACAGCATCCCACTGCTCTGTCTGACATACATGACTGTTATGGTGGCCCAGCAGCAGTACATCTGGCAAGTATCTTGACATTGCATCTCACTGGGTAAGTGCACTAAGCTGCTAGGCATGTAACAAAGCACTGCGCAGGCTACAGGCAGACCAGCTCAGCACTAGCCTACATTTCCTATGGGGAAATGCACATGTACCTGCATATATAGCAGGTTCTACAGGCATGCCATAGCACAGAGTAACATACACCTGTGTGAAAGTGCATAACCACAACCAATGTGAACATAGCCACAGCCACATATGGTATGCTAGCATAGTATTACAGTATATGGACTATCTGTTCAACACCAACCACACACTAACCCTACATATACTGGGCCACTACACAGTTTGGTGCAATGCCTGCCTGTGGTATGGGACATGTGCGTGTATGGCCCTACAAACATGCAAGCCAAAAGGGTAACATACAGTGGAGCAGCATGTAACATCAGATAGAAAAGGACCAAGAACAATGGCATCTACCACAGTGTGTGCACAGGCCAAGGTACATATTAACAATACACACACTGCTGACAATCACCATAAGTACACAGACCACAGTACTGTACACACAACCACAGAATGTCCAGGTTATGTCATCAAATATAACCCCTACTATACATAACATGTGTAGCAGTCTGATATCTCACTGGCTTGTTATCAGATATGATGTCACTAATTATGGTGTACAGCACATATGCACCCCTTACTGCATGACATATGTACAAAGGTTGACAGGGTTGTGACTAGAGGCACATACACAGGGCCAATATTGACATGTTGCTGTGATAACCTCATACATTTATTGCTGTAACAGGGTTTGTTGCAACATATGTCCTATGAGGGATATGAAGTCAGTAACTCTCAAGGAAGGCTGTCACCATCTACAGACTGCAATCCTCACACTACCTTCTGCAGTTCACAGATAGGTGCTCTATGGATAAAACCTGAAACAAAAGGCACCACAAACTGGCCAGTCTGCAGATGACCCTACATATGGGCGTTTCCTCATAAACACAGCACTGACATGGCAGGTATTCAAACATGTAGGACAGCCATATCCAGACACACCCTGTTAAACCAACATTACTCCAAATGCAGTATAGCAGCACTTACAGTCTATAGTCAGGTCAGGCACATCCCCCTCCTGTGTGTTGGCCTATTTCCACAGTGTATGTTGTTAGAGGTAAATCCCCAATCCATCTGAGATGCTGTTTGCCAAACAGCAGATCAAGTTCCTGCTCACAGTGAATGAAAGGCCCAACACCAACATGATATTACTAGATATTGGAGTGTGTTTCCATGCAAATGGCTATGGGAATGTTACCACAGCTGTGCCACATGCAATCAGCTAGAGCAGGGCTGCAATTCATGCAGAGGCCATCAGCTGATCATGAGCATCACTTCAAATACAAATGCTGCTGCCTAAGCAAAGCAGCTGTATGTCTCCATATCCACCAGAGAACGAGTGAGAGAGGCACACAGATGCAAAGAAAATCCAGGGAGGGGTGGGAGAGGAAAACTTAAGCATGTTTATGTCACACACCTACCAGTACAGGGTATCAACCCCCTGATGACTATGTAATGTTATCACATGTCCGTGCAGTTATTGGATGCACCACATAGGTTACATGTCAAGGAACCCTCAGAACGTATATGTGATGGTGAGTGACATCTGCAACAGGGATATGGTAGCTATGCGGCAGGTGTAGTACACGTGCCTGTCCACATGAACAGGTGTCAGCGTCAACACAGCCACACTCTCACAAGGACGCACACACATTGACACACTTGGCAGGGCCAGAAATACAACTCATCACTAGTGGGATTGCCACAACACAGTACTGTGCAGGTATCACATGCACCACAGGGGTGATATGGAGGTTATATGTGCAAAGGGAATGTGGAGGTGTCTGACATCAGACAGCATGCTTCAGTATGCCAATGGGGGTTGTAGTGAGTGTGAATGTGGTCATATGCATCATACAACAAACACACAGACACGGGTGCCAGTACTGACATGCATGGGTGCACTGCTTCACAGATGTGTTGTGGTCGATGGTGCCAGATGGCTATACAAGGCTAGGTGATGGGTATACCTTGGCATCAGGCTACATGACAATGGTCTGCATTGTGGCTCAGGGGTGTAGTGTCTGGAGATGCCCACACAGGTGGGTATATTCACCATCCAGTCACCTAGGTGACTACTGCGTGTGGCCAATGCTGTGCATTGCTTGCCATGCATGTGTTCCTTAGTCCATGATATGGACAGTGTCTGGGATGTGGACACCTCCCACATGCCTGTACGGTGACATGTGGAACTGTACCTGGAGCGTTTGGCCCATGTTGTGTTCACAGATTATCATCAGATGTGCCAGTCCTGGCCTCATGTGGCAGGAACTGTTAATGGACAGCAGATTGACTCTGCACCTACATTGATAGCATGATACCAGTATTCTCTGGTGTCAGTGGCATCTGTCCATACAGAACTTGTGTTTCAGGCATGGTATGTCTTTTGTGGGTTACATTTGATGGCACCACAGGTGTTGCAGGTGTCCAGTGGGGAACATGGGGGAGGTGCACTGTTGGCATGTACATGTCTATTGGACTGATGGACAGGGTACCATGCCCTCTGTAGCCCACTGCAATCACACCATGGTTACTATCAGTGGGAAATATGCAGGGTGCTACCAACATAGCGGCTGTTGCCTTGGCAAGTGTGTGTGTGTATGAGACATGGGTTGAGTGTGTTACCTGGGAAATTCAAGGGTTGCTAACCTTGTTCAGCTGGCATTGATGTCACATATAGGAGTATGGATCTGCACTCCAGCCTCTTGGCTATTTCACATCTGTTATCCCTGTATGGTGGACATTGTGATATATACTTGGGCCACCATATAAGAAGTTTGCAAAACCCACTCTACATCGAGTTCCAGTTGTTACACACTCATAACCACCTCCACACAGGATACAAATGACAAACACAAACACACACACATACCTGTCTTGTCTGGGATTAGAACTCCTACCTAATTAGTATATTATACCTCAGCATTATGCAGTTATAGGATCCGCCATGGAGATTACTGAAGTACTCTTTTTACAAAGGTGTATTTCACAGTGAATGACATCAGCCAGATTGCCAAAGCAGGGCATTTGAATTTTATTGAGTGTGACTAGCCTAAAATGCATTGCTCCTTACACAGATATAGAAACACACACAAAACATCCACAACTGCCATGTATGGTAATAGAACCCCTAACAGAGTTCTATATCACACTATAACATGATGCTATTATAGGACGCACTATGGGGATTGCAGAAATGCCCCTTCCCCAAAGATGTATTTCACAGTAAATGACATCAGCAGGATTGCCAAAGTAGGGCATTTGAATTGTACTGAGTGTGACTAGCCTAAAATGCATTGTTCCTTACACAGACATAAACACACACACACACAACATCCACAACTGCAATGTGTGGAAATAGAACCCTTACCAGAGTTCTATATCACACTACCTCATGAGGCTTTTACATGATGCACCACAGGGATTATTGGACTGCCCCTTCCCCAAAGGTGTATTTCACAGTGAATGGCATCAATAGGATTGCCAAAGTAGGGCATTTGAATTGTACTGAGTGTGACTAGCCTTAAATGCATTGCTCCCTACACAGACATAGAAACACACACAAAACATACACAACTGCCATGTGTGGGAACAGAGCCCCTATCAGAGTTCTGTATCACACTACTGCATGAGGCTGTTATAGGATGCACTATGGGGATTGCTGGAATGCCTCTTCCCCAAAGGTGTATTTCACAGTGATTGACATCAGCAGGATTGCTAAAGTAGGGCATTTGGTTTGTACTGAGTGTGACTAGTCTAAAATGCATTGCTCCCTACACAGACATAGAAACACACACACAACATCCACAATTGCCACGTGTGGGAATAAACCCCCAACCAGAGTTCTATATCACACTACAGCATGATGCTGTTATAGGACACACTACGGGGATTGCTGGAGTGTCCTTTCCCCACAGGTGTATTTCACAGTGAATGACATCAGCAGGATTGCCAAAGTAGGGCATTTGAATTGTGCTGAGTGTGACTAGCCTAAAATGCATTGCTCTCTACACAGACAGAGACATACACAGACAAACACACACAGTTGCCATGTCTGGGACTAAAACTCCTACCTATTTTATCACACAACAGCTGTACACAGTTATAGTATGCATCACAGAGATTACTGGGCTACACTTTTCCCAAAGGTGTATTGAAGGTGGTTGACATCAGCAGCCTTGCCAAAGTAGGGCATTTGAATTGTAGGGAGTGTGACTAGCCTAAAAAGCATCGTTCTCTACACAGGCAGGGACAGACACACATACACACACTTGCCAAGTCAGGGATTAGAACTCCTACCTATTTTATCATTCTACAGCAGTATGCAGTTATGGGATGCACTACGGAGATTACTAGCTATAACTTTCCCAGAGGTGTATTTCAAGGTGGATGACATCAGCAGCCTTGCCAAAGCAGTGCATTTGAATTGTAGTGTGTGTGACTAGCCTAAAAAGCATCACTCTCTACACAGATAGGAACCGACACACACACACACACACACACACACACACACACACACACACACACACACACACACACACACACACACATGCCAAGTCTGGGATTAGAACTCCTACTTAACTAGTTTATCACACTACAGCAGTACACAGTTATGGGATGCACTACAGAGATTACTGGGCTACAACCTTCCCCAAGGTGTATTTCAAGGTGGATAACATCAGCAGCCTTGCCAAAGTAGGGCATTTGAATTGTAGTGCGTGTGACTAGCCTCAAAAGCATCATTCTCTACACAGACAGGGACAGACACACAGACACACAGACACACACACACACACACACACACACACACACACACACACACACACTTGCTAATTCTGGGATTAGAACTCCTTCCTATTTTACCACACTACAGCAGTATGCAGCTATAGGATGTGCTATGGAGATTACTGAGCTGCAACCTTCCCAGTGGTGTATTTCTAGGTGGATGACATCAGCAGCCTTACCAAAGCAGGGCATTTGAATTGCAGGGAGTGTGACTACCCAAAAAAGCATTGCTCCCTACACAGACAACCACATACACAGTTGCCATGTCTGGGATGGGAACTCCTACTTAACTAGTTTATCACACTACAGCAGTATGCAGTTATAGGTCATGCCATGGAGATTACTGGGTTACAACCTTCCCAGAGGTGTATTTCACAGTGTATAACCTCAGCAGGCTTGTCATAGTACGGCTATGGGGATGGCAGTGTGTGTGCATGGGCCATAACCCACTCATCTAGAGGTTGACACACCACATGCGGGCACATGCAGGGTCATATTCCACAGGTACGTGTATGCAGCTACTAGATGACTGCTTCCTTCTACAGTCATGTTGCACAGCTAGCACTTGCACCACATAATCTGTAATGCTGACAGATACCAGTGGCTAGTATCTACAGTGAGTGACATCTGAACCTCATTTGGTTGTGGCCTTTTGGTTGTGTGCTGGTTAAGACAGGCCTGAATGGCTCCTTGTCACATTCACCCTCTTCTACACATCTATGTATGTCTACATTTGGCTTATTATAGTGTGTTGTCCTTAGATATATGTCTGCATTCCTATCCACTGTGTGTGCAAAGCATGAGAGTTGCATATTGGAGAGTGTCTGCACTAACATCTGCAACTGCCAGATATGTCTGGTCCACTGGTGTTTGCAGGCATGGCCTTCATTTGTTTAAGTGTGTGAGCATGCCCAGTATGACCTTTCAATATGTTGTTGACTAACATTGCCTTCATTTCTCTGTGTGTCAGCATGATCAGTATGCCCATCTGTATTGAATGTGTGGATCAAGTCCAGGTAGTTTGTACTGCAGTGCAAACCTTTGTGTTGTACACCTACAGGTAGCATACTGTTTCTGCAGTGTATCCATTGATCATTTGGCAATATGGGAACAAACTGTGCAGGGGATAGTGTGTACTGTAGGTGATTGTGTCTGTGCTGCTTCAGCTGCATGGTACTGCTGTTAGCAGAGATATTCAGATGTGTACTGTTATACACATTGATGTTTTCTATCCTCATGTACTGTCAGGTGGACATTCTTGCTCACAGTGATGTCTTGGAGGACAAGGGTGACTGTAGCTGTGCTCGGTATTGTGGGCAGCCACCTATATATTCATGGTAAGTTTTGCCATTCTGGAGGGGGAGCTGCCGATACTTGGTGCTGGGTTTGTGTATCCAGTTCGGCCCCTTGGTACAGTGCTGGCAGAGGATCCCATACTTGTATGCCCATCAACATGACATGTATGGGCTTATCTTGCTGTGGCAATGCCTCACAGCTGTACAGAGTCGCACATGTTAGCCAGGTGCAGGGGCCATGGGTCAGGACATTTACCCTATTGTGGTGTATGGGCAGGTGTGTAGCCACCCATGTATGTGTTTGCAGCCAGGGATAATGTGTGCACACAACTTGGTGCCAGACCCTGCACATTCCATGCTGCCCATGCTCCCCCCCCCTGTTATTCTAACCTCTTCCATACATTATGCATACATTCTCTGATAATTTCCCTAAGGGTATCACCCCATCACAGGTGTGTGTTAGTGTTGGTCCACAGTTCATGCAGTGGGACATGGTGGACATGTTACTGTGGTTTGTCCACATAGCCTTGCATATGGCTTATGTGGAGTGTGTTATGTTATTTGAGTGTCCATGACATAACATGCATTGGCAGTACGTGTGAGACACAGGCCTTTGCCAGATGCCTGTGAGGCATTAGGTATTGCTGCATGTCAGATGCGGCACGTCATTGCCGGTTTCCAGCTTTCTGGATCACAAATTCATCTCATTTGCATGGATTTCTCCTGCAAATGTGGCAATTTGCATTCAGGGGCTTAGTCCATGCAGGACTAGTGCAGGAGCACTCGTGCATGCCCCTGCAGGCTATTCCTGGATCGCACGGCAGGCATATTGCCTGCTAGAGCTCCTGTACTAATCCTGCATGCCATGCAAGGCTTGCAGAATCCAGGAGTAAGTCATTATAATAGTTTTAAACACAACAAAAGTTCCTACTAGCATTTTATTATGCAAAATGGTGGAATAATTTTGCATTAATGTTGTAAAGAAAGCCTCATGTGGCATTTATCAGTAGTGGGTTTCTTAAAGACTGAAGATACAAATATCTATGCATGTTGACTATGTCAAACAGAAAAAAAAAACAAATGCAGTGAGCTGTTCTTGAAATATCCAGTAAGCATTATTTGTTAAACTTCACAAAAACTGCAGCATTAAATGTGTGCTCTAAGAATTAACAAAAGCGGATGCATCCATTTGTCTGATATGTAAGACAGCACTTAATGCTGAACTAGAAAACGTTGACTTCTTTATTGAAAATGGAACGGTTTGTGCACAGTACTCTATATAATGGTCATTGATTTTTGACCGTGAATTACAAATTAAACATATTAACAACCTGAGATCTAGACACAAACAGGTTACCAAACTGGATGCACCCTCTGCTAAATGAAAATGTCAATTTATGCTTAACAGATACTGCAGGTGTTAAACATGCAGCTGGTTATACACCAGAAATGAGAAAAAGGCTCTTGCAATGCAATACTCAGTTGATTGATAACTGTTTTAACCAAGCTCTGTCTCCTAATGGAGCTAGAAATAAATGATTTTCTTAATTGATTGCATTATCTCTTTTTTTGTTTGTTTTGGCAAAATAACCACATTAAAGTAAAAACAGCAAGTTTAAGCATTAAACATTGTTCTATTCAAATGATGTTAGCTGCATACTCTGTTATAAGAAAAAGCATCTGCTTTATGTTGAAAACAGAGGCTGCAAGCACTTAGCAAATAGTATTTTATATGAGCAGGATCGAGAGACAAGTCATTCAGTATGTGGCACTCAGTGTAATGAACATTGATTCTGCCCCTAAGTTACCAATATAATTTATTTGCTTCACTAGGCCTAAGAATAAATGATTTAGTAAAATAGCTGTTTTGTGCTCTGTACCAAAGCATTTGCTTGAGTTAAATAGCAATTTTGTGCCTTAAACATGAGCCTATTGAATAAATGGAAAGTTAAGAAAAACACACTACTTTATCTAAGCAGACAGTCATTATATCTTCATAGTCAAGTATGCTGACAACTTGTATTCAGCAAAACAAATTTAATGCACTCTGTATACAGTACCTGATGTAGGATTCTAGTCAGGCTCATTCAGTACTAATAGTTAATAAATATTACTGAGAAAGCAAACTGCACAATTTAGAAACTAGAGTGGAAAAAAAAAACAAGAAGGCATACATTCACATGGTTTGCAGTGAAAACTTTAGCAAACTTTGCTTCAGAATTTAAAATTGCATATTGTCTAATTTGTTTAATTAGGACTTGTTAGACAACTTATTTGAAAATGAAAAAAAAATGATTGCACAAACATATATAATCAGAGCTGAGTTCTGCTGTAATTTACAGGTGCTGTTACAGTCCAGATGTTTATGCTATAATAACTCACCTTTGTAGCCTGACTTATAAATAGCAACAATGGACTCTCATAGCTAAGCAGGGCTCTGCTGACTATTTTTAGACTTTTGCACTGACTTCCAGAATGTAGCCTTCATTAGAAGTAGCTCCCCAACACAATCTTGCAATATTTTTTTCATTACTTAAAAAAATCTGGAACGAAAGGCTTAAGCAAAAACTTATTTAATTAACCAGGCATTCCAAAAAAAAAGCATTCAATAAAATCTGTAAACA